>NC_045511.1:33445223-33756340 GCF_009650955.1 Corvus moneduloides
AATGTATGCTCAGGAGTTATACACCAGACTTTTCTCTTTTTTTCTTTTCTTTTTTTCCTTGGGGGAACAGTGTGAGGTTTTCTATCAGCAGATAGAGTAAAGCAAAGTCATGTAACTGTTTCGAAGTTAAGACCTGAAAAAATATGAGGAAGAGCAAAAATGTATCTGTGAAAATGAACTGTATGGTACGTGTCTTCTTCAGCTTGTCAGAATGTGTCAGCATGAAACAGAAAACACAGCTAAAATACGTATCTGAACTACTTAAACCCAGATGCAAGCAAAATACTTCATTCTTCCACAGCCAAGTGGAAGCAAAGTTTTTGTGTAATTTAAATTGCGTGTCAGGCTAGGGCTCAGTGGGCTTCTGGGTGTTGTCTAACACGTTGCGCTTCCTGAGGAGTCCAAGGGCAGCGTTGCGTTGTGCCCATTTCAGAAAAAAAGATACCCAAGTATGCAGTGCATGGACACATTCCAGGCACTGTAATCTGCACCAGCCACTTGGTACAATGTTATTGAACAGAGGACAAGAAATCCATCCACATTCAAGCCAAAAAAGTAAAGCAAATTCACTACTGTGTCCTCATCTGCTTCTGGAACATATGCCATGCAGAATATAAAGCTGACAGACAAAATAAATTTTGCAAGCAGAAATTATGCCAATTGTAAGCAGTTATAAGGAAATTACTGCTTGCATGCTTCTGAATTCATAGTCTTTATTTGGTTACTCAGGTATAAACAGTGAAACACTGAGGCAATTGTCAGCATTAAAGACTTAAAATGGACAGCATCTTGCAGGAAAGTCTTGTCCAGTCAGGGAATTTTAGTACAATACTTTTTATCTAGTATTGCTTAAACAGCCTTGCTTCATCAAACTAGCAGGAGATAAGGTTTACCTGTCTTTGTTCTGATTCATTCTGAAAATCTCTTTTAGTTCCACTGTGATTTGTACAGTTAAAATAAATTAAATTTTGTAGTTAATGTTTTTACTGATTATAAGTTTTTAATACACACTCTTTGAAGTTGAATAACAAAAAACCTGGTTAATTCTGTTGTTTAACCTGAGTTAAATGCAATATTTTATCCCTAGCAGAGGTTTTAGACCAAAAATCAGCTTAGAGTTGGTGATTGAACTAAAGCAAAAAGATAGGAGTTTTTTCTGCCTTTTGTTATATTTTTTTCTTAGAGCTTGCTAATATGAAAAGTGGAACAAAAATTATTTTTAGTGTGTCATAAGGTTTTAATGTGTCATAAAGTTTTAGTGTGTCATAACATTTGTTGTTTTATGCAGTCATATGTCATTACCATTACATTAGGATTCTTGTCATTACCAGGAAACATTAGGATTCTTTTCCTTGCTGTAGCTTTTAATATGTAAGTCACAAATGAGAGCTTCCCTGGACTAAAGCCACAAAAATCTTTTTGCCTTCAACACAGATTATTGTTTTGACATTTTAGCTTTAAAACTTGGGAACAGCAGATGAAAGAATGAATTACTTGATTGCTGATTTCAAGACAATTTAAAATCTCCGTAGTGTTATATGACAGAAACAATGTAAACTGCATTGTGGCCTGAGATTAATAGGCTCATGAGGGAGATGACAGTTCAAGCCATACCTTTGCCAGTGTTTTGATTGTTCCTTTGTTTCTAGGTAGATGGTAAGTCAAATCATACTGACAACGCCTTCTGAAGTTTAATGGCTTAAGCCATCCACAGATGACTTTTGTAACTATCCGGGCTATATATAAGTGAACTATGTCAACTACCCAGTAAACACTAGAAGTAGCCTAATGGAATCCCCCCAGATATCTTATCCTCAAAAGACATTTTTCAAAATATGTTCCAAAGGGGAGTGTGTGCACAGCATGAGATAAAGGTGTTGAATAGATGGTGACAAGAGGAAGAAAAGGCAGAGGACACCTCTAAGGTGTGACAGAGAAATTTGCTGAGAAGACCCTTTTACCTAATGTTTAAAATAATTGATCTACTGGTAGAGTAAGCATCCTGCAGCTGAATTTGCAGCAGAGGAATAAGGGTCATAAATCATATTCAGTGGGGCTTAAAAGAAAATTCATTAGACAAAACAACACAAAATCAATAAAAACAATTCAGCCTGGAAACAAATAACACAGCAATGAGGGTCATAAAACACACAGCAGAAATACTGCTACTTGTTAAATTAAACTGTTCACATAGTGGAGCTTCAGATGGAAGTCTGGCCCTGCTCAGCCTCTCTGTGAGAAGTGTAGAAACTACTACAGATCATGTTCTTTCCAGCGAGCTATGACAGCCTGAAGGTGCTAGGCTTTCTTAAGACACTTGTAATTCTGAAAGAAATTAGGATCGGTACAGGTGGAAGAGACTTATAAATTTTAGGTATTTACAGAGAAGAAACATTGTTAGCAAAGCCATTCTGTCATGGCACTGATACAGCACCAGTACAGGCACAACAAAGTCTCTGAGTACTGACTGCTCTCTATCTAGTTCAGCATATTATGCATATTATGGGTTGCAGAATCAGGTCACTGCAGCTACTTTGGATTTTTCGCTATGGAGAGAAAATGCTGAAGGTGTTTTGGCAGCCTATGGGTTCTTGAGAGGCTCTCAGGCTGCTTATAGCACAGCTGGCTCATTGTCAGACACAAAGCTGTCAGACAATTAGTCTGAGACAGTTAGTCTGTAGATGGAAGTGGAAGGCAGGAATGAAAACTGAGGTCAACAAGGACTGGGAAGGCCTCCAGAGGTGTTGAGTGGGTGCACAGTACTTGGCTCTAAAGCATTACCGTCCCTATAACTTCTTGTATGATTTAATCTTCTGGGGTTTCTGCCTTTGATTTTCCCCAATTTTTCTGTGACTAAGAGGTAATTGCTCAATCAATAGAATATAGTAACATCATAGAAACCCATTCTTGTGCAATAAAGAAAAAAAAATTCCCCATGAAATTCTTCATACAATAGTACCAGTTTAAAATGAAAAAGGAATTAAAATTTTGTTGTGTGAAATATAAAGTGAATACTTACATATGAATACTTACAAGAAGGTGGGGGATACCTGTAACAGGAGTGATAGGAAGGAAGTACTTTTTTCTTAAAAGTGATGGGAGTTCAGTAACAGTGTGTGCTCACAGCCCAGAAAATCAACCATATCCTGAGCTGCATCAAAAGCAATGTGGCCAGCAGGCTGAGGGAGTCATTTCTGCCTCTAGTACTGCATCCAGTCTCAGGATCCCAACACAAGAAGGATGTGGACCTGTTGAAATGAGTCCAGAGGAGGGCCACAAAGATGATCCAAGGGTTGGAGAGCCTCTCCTGTAAAGACAAGTTGAGAGAACTGGGATTATTCAGCCTGGAGAAGGCTCTAGGGAGAGTTCATTGAGGCCTTCCAAAAGGGCCTTATTAAAAAAAAAAAAATAGGAGTGATACAGCAGCAGAGCGGAGATTTTAGACTAAAAGAGGAGGGATTTAGGTTAGATCTTATATGGAAATTCTTTACTGTGAGGGTGGTGAGACATGGGAACAAGTTTCCCAGAGGAGTTGTGGATACCCTGTTCCTGGAACTGTTCAAGGCCAAGTTGGATGTGGCTTTGAGCAACATGATCCAATAGGTCACATACCTGCCCATGATAGGAGGCTCCAAATCAGATAATTTTTAAAGTCCCTTTCAACACAAATAATTCTATTGATTCTATGACTTTCAATATTAAATAGGTGAATAAGTTTTATTGACATTGTTTAACTCATTCAATGTTAGATGATACTGCATGTACCCTAAACTTTGTATGGAATTTCCAAAGGTGCTCCTCTGGGAAATATCCCCCTCAAAACAGGAAATCCCATGAAAACCTGGATATCTCTAGTCCTTTCATTGTGAAAATTCCATGTGTTGGATCTAGTTTTTTGCGTGGGCATACGGCCTTTTGGAAAAGGAGATACATGTCACCATGCCTCAAAGCAGGGCCTAGGGTTTCCTTTGCTAAAATTTAACTGTCACAACTCACATAGCCCCAGCATAGCAGTCTGGTGTTCAAAGGCCAGTTTTCATAGGTGGGAATGAAGTCTTGAAATAAGTCAGCTGACCTCTGTGGCAGTGCAACATGTTTAGTGCTTGTAATCTTACACTTAGAAGTATTGTGGAATTTCCTAGAAAGTCAAATGTTTACTTCAAAATGTGGCAGATGTGTACAAAAGCTGGTGTTATTAAAATAGGACTGGATTACCTCCAGATGAGATGAATTTTTACTTCTCATCAGCACTTAAAAAACAGTTAAAACCACTTCCTCCCTGGGTTGTTTTATGATCTTTTAAATATAATAATAAACCTAATGACTTCAACAAAGAAGTTTCACTGTGTTGGCTAGATTTAAAGTATTGGCTAGATTATAAAGAAAACATTAATTAAAAGAACTGGTGTCTGGTGGAGGCTGACTTGAGCAGTATCTAAGACACCTGAGTATACAGTAAGAGGGTGGGTTACTGTTTACAGCAGAAAAATGAAAACATCTTTCTTTGTGAAGACCTTTCATGAAAATATATTTGAGCTTGGAGCTGGACACCAGAACTAAATTTTATTGCTGATCAGCCCAAAGATTTCAGAAGTGGTAAATATTTTGTGCTGGCTTTGAAGGTGAAAGTTTTCTCTCTTGAACTGTGGGACTAACTATGTCTCATTCTCTTAACCTTTCTCCAAGGCACTGGTCGAACAATATCACAGACAGCATAATAAGGGTCCATCATTAAATGACTTAGAAAGGGATAACATTTCAGCTAACAAAAGAGGTGAAGAAGTTAGTAAAGGCCCAGGAGGTTAATGGTTCTTTTTCTGGCTTCCTTTCTTTTTTTTTGTTAATTAGGTCGTTAACTGGGAACTGCATTTGGAAAGCGACAGTACTTGTCTATAGCAGATAAAAGGGTTATTTGCTGAGGCTTGTGGACACAACCAGAGTCTTGTGACTTGTAGTTTGTTAGGTTGATGCTTGGGTAACCCCAGGGCAGATATTGTCCCTAAATTCATAAACACTCATCAAACAGTGTGCTGACTCCTCAGCTCATGATATTGCCTGCTATTCGGAAAGTCCCTGCCGAATAGGGAAGGTAGCTAAACATTCTTACTTTTCAAAAAGGAAGATTATTTCAAGCACTACTTAATAATAATAAAAAGACAGAATCCCTAGGAGATAGCCTTCAAGGACAAGCTCAGTGAAATATAACTTCCTGTTAAAAGGACTAGGTCAGGTACAACAGAATGTTATCATCCTTAAGTTCAATATGTTTAGGTCTTCAAATACAGAGCTGCAGAATTTCATGTACATTCAGCAGAAAGTACACTAGGAAAAGATCAAAGTAATCAGTTTTGTTTAAAAAAAAGTACAAATTGAAATATTCTTAGGAAAGAAGTCTTAGGTTTAAATGTGTGTCACAAATGAGTTGATTTATTTTGAAACAAAACCACCCTAACTGCAAAAAGACCTCATTTTAGAAACATGTCTGTATTCATTGTACACAAAACTGTCTATGCATGTAAACGTGAGTAAAAAAAGGATAATTCTGATCCTCTGACAAAAGACTGACTGGATGACTCGGTGAGGGGGAACCAGCACTCACAGTTTGATATTCACTGGCAACATTTTTTCTTCCCAAGAGAAACTGTTCAGCCTGAGATATTTGTCAAAATATTTCCTTTCCAACAAGTCCCACTCTAAGTTTCTCTTAGTATTGTCAATCTCAGAGAAAACTTTGCAGAAAGTCTTCATTGATCTCATTTACCTGCAGACACTGCAGTTAAAAATCAGTAAGAAGAGGGAAAGGAAAAACCCTAAGGTAATTATTTCTTGTTCCTAATCAGCATGTCCTGCCTGCAAGGTATTTGCCATGGCATTGGCAGTGGCAGGCACTGGCAGCGCATTAAGAAAATGCTGAGAAAATGAAAGGGTACGCCTCCTTTATTGACAGCCTTCCACCTTGGGAGCTGGTAATCAGCTCAGTGCACTTGGTGCAAGACCTTATCATCTCTACTCCATGAAGTTTCTAGGAGCTCTGTTGTACTGATGTAGCATGATTTGCAGAGTTAAAAGTTACTTTTGGTGATGTGTGAAATGGATTTTGCCCTGTTACTCCTGACCAGGTGACCCCATCAGTAAGAGCCTGTGTGCTTCAGGGTTGTCCTTGTTGGGAGCTTTAGCACTGAAATCAGAATGGGCACAAGGTCTAACCTTTAGATCTGTCTCAGAAGGGAAATTGTAGCTGTGCAGTATAGAGAAGCTACAAATTGTGTGTGGTGCCTGCTCATGGCAACTGAGGAATTCCACTTTGATCTGTCTCACATGTTACCAAGTAGTCCCTCTTTGTGTGTGTAAAAGTCTCACGGCGAATGCTTCGGAATAACTACTACTGATATTAGTTGTCACAGTGTAGAAATAATCTTGAAAATTTACTTGAAATATACTTTTATTTTGCCATATTTTCTTCTCCCTCCCAAAAATCACTTGATCTAATTTTTACCCCAAGACTACTTTATAAAATAATGCCATTAAGTTGCAGAGAGAATGTAGCTGAAATGATGAATGACTTTCTGATTTCAGTAGTGCTGCCATCATCATGATTATTTCTCCTTTGACACTAAATGACAATATTAGAATTTAAAAAAACATAAATGAAGGTGGGGATCTGTTTTTATTTTTAGCATATATAGTGCACTTTATTCTGAAGTCTTCTGAAAGCCATGTTTCATGTGACCTTCCAATGTGATAAACAGCTCCATTAACTGCTGAAAGTTCTGTCCTGAAAGTCATTCAACACAAGAACAGAGCATTCATCTCTATTCCATCTCATTTCCATAATCCTTTTTAACACCTAATGCATAATAGAAAAAAAAATTCAAACAATTTATCTAGCATTCACCCCCTCCTTTCTCCTTCTGCTCTCATCTCGCTATCTTGCCGGAATGATTTATCCTCTAGATGAATGCCTTACTGTTTAATTACTTTACGGGAAGCTTAACTGAGATATGAATAATCCAATAAAAAGATAGATCTATTCCTACAGCTTCTTCTTCTGTTGTCAGCATCTGATTTGCTAACACTTGTCAGGCACTTGCTGATGACTAGAGAAATAACTAGTTGTTACTGATGTCAGAAGAAATTCAAGGAAACTACATTCCCAAGGTATAACATCTCTGTTTCTATAAACATCAATTCACTACAGCTTTTAAAGTGAAAGCTTAGTTGTTTTCTTATTAAATATATTAAAAGGTACCAAAGGAGACATTTCGTATCTACTTTGATATTAAATACTTCTGGGAAATACATGTGGAGGAATACTGAGAAAGTCTGTCTTCTAAGGTAGTTTGCCTTTAAATATCATGCTACTTTATTTATAATCATCTTTATTTGTAAATTTTATTTAAAGATGTTAAACAGAAGTTTTCAAAGTAGTTTAAAGGCTACATTCAAGGAAGTATCATCTATTGTAATTAATAAAATTTAGAAGTCACAGAAAGGAAAAAAAGAGTTGCTTATATTTTAATATGAAATAAAACTTGATTATAAGCAGTTGTGGCTTATGCTAAAAGGCAGAAAATTTCCACTTAAAATCACAGAATATCCTAAGTTGGAGGGGACTTGTGAAGATCATTGAGTCCAACTCTTGACTCTACACAGGGCAATCTACAAGTTAGACTCCACACCTAAGTCCACCGTGAAAATGCTTCTTGAGCACAGGGAGACCTGGGGGCATGATCACTTCCTGGGAGTAGGCTTGTTTCAGTGCTTTATCCCCAAATTTGTGTGATATGTTAAAGACTGTAACTGATACATTAAAATAATTAATTTTCAGTATGTTTAATAAAGTTTAATCTTAGGCAAAGCAGCCTAGAGGCTCAGCTGGAATTAATGTTTAATTTTATTTTAGCTTTAGTACCTGCATGAATACACTCAAAAATTCTCATTGCTTGAATGTTTATTGGTATTTCAACTAAAGCCTGAAAAATCAGATATAAGAACATATGCACTTTTTGTTGGACTGCAATCTCTTTGTGTTATGGACCCCTCTGCATTTTCATTCTGTGTTGCTGAACTACTGTTGCATGCAAAGGAGGGAAGTCATTCTCAGAGTCCTGAATTTGATTTTAGTAATATCCATTTAAAGGTTTCTGAGTTAACCTACCTCTTCTACATTTATGCAAAACTGACTTCTCCTTCAAATGCTGAGGTGGGAGTTCCATCCAGCTAATTAACCTGCACTTCTGTGGGACAGTGCTTTCTGAATATGATGTCGAAGAAACATTCCACTTTCCTGTACAAACATCATAAAGTCAACGATTAACATTACAGTAATAAATGTATATAAATCTATCTTATTTGAAACAGCAGCATTTGACTGATGCATGGGAAAATACTCCCAGATTCTCCTAAAACAAGTAGATTCTCCACCCTAGAAATTCTGGTCCTTACAGTTTCTTTCCGTTTTCTTCTCAAAGTTCTTATTCTCCTAGTATGTTAGGGAAGATTTTATGCTTCATTTGCATAATCATGGTTTCTAGGTAAGAAGGGATAACCTATACCCACCAAAATAACTATAACAATCTGTTTTATATTGGGACATCATATCCGTTTTTGTGAGGTTCATCAAGCCCTAATGGTCCATCTGCTATCCTATCTGAAGGGTGCAGCCTAATCAGGATGTACCTGGGGGTTTTTTCTGCACATACCAGGATTTGTTTAGTATCTTTACACTGTTTTTTGAGCAGACCTGCTACCACAGTATATCAAGTAGTGCTTCTTCAGAGGACTCTGGCACTTAATTAGTTAACACTGGTAGAGCAATAGGAGAATTTTGATTACTACTCAATGCTATGCATGTAGCAAACATATGACCCTTATTATTTTAGATAGTCAGACAACCATAAGTCTCAAGCTAGGAGGCTTCATAATTTTATTTATGTGATAGCAATTTGCATGAGAACCTCCTTTTTCTCATTAAATTACCAGGAGAGGTCATTGCTGTGGTCATTTTTACAGAGAAAGTACTTGGAAAAACAGGCAGTGCAAATTATTGAAAAACATCCAATCTCCAAATGATTGCAATTCACTTGGAGATAATGATAACAGCTATGGTTAGTTAGTTTTTGATTTATGTTATGTTTTTCCAACCATTTTCCTATTAGTAATTAAATTTTGTGTTGCTTGATTTAACTATTGAATTTATTCCTAAAATAGATGGACTTTAAGCTCTTTCTGAACTTATTTAAAGATCTTGTGTCTCAATAGGAATCCTTCTACCCATTGATCTGAATGTGGTTTTAAAAACTTAAAATAATTGCAATAGATAAGATGAAGAATGGAATATTAGTGAAACAGTGAGCAGTTCAGAAATTACTTTTATTGTCTATTCATTAACGAATATACAAAAGTAATGCTTACCCTGAGCTTGTCAGCCATTAGGTTTGTTTGGGATCAGAATAAAAATTTGCCCTGCATTTTGTTGTATAAGCCAGATATTAAAATATTTTTGGATGTCTTTTTAAAACTAAGTGTAATACATCCAAAAGAATGCTTTCATCTCTTATGTACATTTATGAAATATTTTTCTTATGTTGCATTTAAAAATTATGATAAGTAAATGCTCAAACAGTATCAAGACTAATGTAAACAAACTGTCAGTAAAAAAAATAAGCACCTATTAAAGAAAAAATAGTAAATGGTTTCTTCATCTGGAACGTGCATATAATGACATTGAAAAATTGAACTGCTAGACCAAAGGAAAAAAGAGTTACTCTGAGCCTCTAATTTCTCAGAAAATCCATATTTTAATCAGCAGAATGTAGAAGCTTACACAGAAAGTTCTGTGGTGATACAAACAGAAGTGAATTCACATTCCAGATTGAAAAAAATTTAAAACTTCTGGTTTTGTGTGGAATTCAAGCAGCTGGAGAAGGCAGAGCTAGGGGTTGAAAGAATAAACCTTTCTCAAGATTCCTGTAGAAGTCCAAGTCCAAGTCAGTAGGAAGTGATTGCAACCTGGCTGATGTTGTTTGCTTTGCCAAGGCCAGTAAAAATCACTTTCCACCAGAAAACCAAGCAAGCAAACAAAACAAACCAGAAATAAAAGAAAACTAAAACCAAACTGCTTAAATTACTCTCCATTTCAAATGAATGTGGAGATCATGTGAAATGTCAATGTCTGGTCCAGAGGTCAGAAACTGCAACAACCTCTGGAAACCTTCCATTTGCTCCACTTAAACTGCCATCTTAGACATTACATTCTTGCTGTTATCTTTGGAAAGAAAGAAGATACACCTGTATCTTGGATTTCTTAGTTCTTGTCTGAACATATTTGAGAAAAAATGAAATATGTGACACTAACGGACTTTCTATTTTCATTTCAGCTTACCATCAAGGTATCCATCTGAACTGCTATTGCCCATTTTTAGCCTCAAACAAAACCAAAAGGATGACAAAGTGGAAGTATATTCAGAAAACTTGGTCTACTGACATCTATATCTTCACCTAATAACCATCAACCTGCTATGGCTCCAAAGCAGGGGCCATTAGACTGCATCCTGTACCTGTTATTTCCCATGTTCAGATGAAACAAGCATACAAATAAATAACACTTCCTGGATAAGCCACAGGACAAAACAAATTTCCTCAAGATGTTCAGATTTTTAGCAGATTTAAAATTTTAGGTCTTTTTATCTAATAATCTAGATTGAATACAGCACAGTAAATTACTTATTTTCTGTTATTTCTTATAATCATTTAAGTTCTCACCTACCATGAAAGTTTAAATAACAGAAAATTATGAGAATCAAGATTCTCATTCAAAGTCCTTAAAGAATCTGACACCACTAAGCTGTTGGAAGGCCCCTTCAGCCTTACCATTGTTTTTTTGTCAAAGAAGGCATTTTTCACATCTGAAAGCTAAAAACTTGGATTGCTGCAGTGGAAACTGGGAAGAATTCAGCAAGTGGAATATTACCAAACTCTGAAACACTTTTTTTTTCAAGTGAGCATGGTGAACTGTCTCTGACCTCAGCAAGTTAGTGCAGGAGAGCTGATACATAAAAGTTTTATCTACCCATTGGAGTATGTGGACTTCTGGGCTAGGCTTTGCCTGCAAAGTCCTGTCTCATTTCTCCGGATATTAGAACATGAAGACATTTATCCCAAATTATAAGATCTAAATTGTCACAGGATTTAATTTTTTTGAAGTGTGAAATCACAAATTATAAATGCTTGGGAGACTAAAAAGAATTCAGGCAGAGAAGCACGGCAGAGAAATTAATTAGTTATGCCCAAATGATGCATAACATCAGCACCTTTGGAGTGGAGAGTGAATTGTGCATGCACTTTCTCTAAAAGGTATTTGATATGGTAAGGAATAAGCCTTTTTTATGCTGAGAGTAGTGTGAACAGGGTGGCTGGCCTTTCCTTTCCAGAAAAGAACCAGCCCTGGAGTGGAGTGACTTACTGACTTGTAGCGGTGTTCAATGTTTTCATTTTAGGAAGTTTGGTTAACAGTTTACACAGCTTTTGTAAAGGAGATCACAGAGGCTTCAAACAGAAGGCTAGAATAATTAATCAAAACTTTCCTTTAGTTCTCGAGAGGATTTTCAAAATTAGGAAAACATAGCAATCAAGACAGCTTTCTTGGCCAAGTACCTTTAGAAACCATGCTGCTGAAGAAGTCAGAGAGCTATTAACATGGCTTTAAAATTATCATCCAAAAACACCCTAAAGTCACAGCAAAGCTTTTTCCCCTCTTTTCCGTCTGAAACAGCAACATTTCTAAAGACAGAGACTGTAGACATTGTTCTCCTGCACCAGTGAAATCATGATTCCTCTCCTTCATGTGAATTACAGCAAGGATTTTTTCATTATCCTTGTGTAAGTGCTCAAACCCTCTCAAAACTCCAGGCCTCTAGGAATGGTACTTCTTCCTCTTTGGCCCAAAAAAGGTAATCAATATACCTGTTTAAAACGCTACTGCAAAAATCACTTCTGATACAAAACTAATTATCATCTGGTTTTGATGTAAAATTTTTCATGTGTGGAAAGTGGCTGACAAGCATAATCTTCAAAAATCCTTGAAGCTGTATTGCTGTAATTAAGGGTATGGTTTTCAAAAGAAATCAGCCTCTTATTGACACCTCCCAAATGCAGCACAGTAATAATCAGTATGTTGTTAAAGCATTCAGTGATTTGCTTCTCCTTTTGAATGACTTTTTAATGCTGTATCTTCAGTAGCAATTTAAAAAAAAAGTAACAGTGGAGCATGAAATTTATAACCCTAGCTCCTATTTGCTATAAAAGTAGTTCAGAAATTTAGTTCTAAACTCTTAAATAATTCTTTGTCACTTGGGCACAGACATCGCCCAAGTCTATGAGGTTTCTCATATTGCAGTGTAACTGCCTTTCTTTAATTGCAATCAATTAAAAGAGATGAAAAGCTCTGCAGTTGCTGGATATTATTGATCATTGCAATAAATATAGTTGTTGCCCTGCTCTAAGCATTTTCTACATATATTTTTTTTGCTAGGAAAAGTACTGTTTTATAGAGTGCCAAAGTGTAGTAGGAGTTTTGCAGAGACACTTAAAGGCTTTAGAAAAAAATACTGTAGATTTTGATTTGATTTCAAGTAATAACACACAAAGGAGTGATGGTCAAAATGAATCTGAGAGAACATAAGAAGACTGCAAGACTGCAGAGGCTGGAGGTGGGGAGCTAAGCAGAACAAGTTACAAAAGTATTCCATAGGTAAAGACAGGGCACACGGGCACACAGACCTGTCTTACAGTTTATTTCTTTTGTGATATCTTGCTTGTTTGTTTTTTGGTTTGGTTTTTTGGTTTTGGGGTTTTTTTGTGAATGTCTATTTGGGGTTTTTTTTTGTTTCTGCTGGTCAGCCTTTTATAATTTTATTTTCATTTTCATTTGCACAGAAACCACTTCTCTAAAGTCGTACTTTTCATTCTGATTTTCAAATGACATGAAACTAAGGGACAACTCTACAGTTGCTGCATATTGCTTATTAGCCAGTCTACCTAGCCTTATGTAAAGACATAATTTAAAAGTGCCTGTTTGTTACTTGATCTTCCTGTGAGTCAGAGAGCTAAAACAGCTATAATGATCTAACTGCTTTGCAACCTCTTATTAATTTCCAGGATGTAGTCAGTTTGTTAATAAGAACTTTGGACTCTCAGAGGATTGAAGCAATCACTGCAAAAATGGTATCTCTGCCAATCTCATTTGACAGGTCATTTGTCACTGAAGAACTTACCTACAGAGAAAAACAAAATTCAAGAGTCTTCATGTTTTCTTCTCTCTACACTTTTGGAATGTAACAATAAGACAAGAAGGAATCTAATTTTAAGTGCTGGTTTCAACAAGGGGGTAAAATAAAGCTAAATCTTTTCCTAGCTAAATGATTTCATAGCATCACCAGATGGTCTAAGGTAGTCATTGTCCTGCTCTGCTCTGCACTGGTGTGGCCTCAACTTGGGTAATGTGTGCAGTTTTGAGCACCCCAATATCAAAAAGATCTAGGTTCTTAGTAAGTGTCCTAAGGAGGCCTACAAGGATGGTGAAGTGTCTGGAGGGGAAGTCTCATCAAGAATGGATGAGATCATTTGGTTTGTTCAGTCTGGAGGAAGATTCAAGGAAATGGCATGAAGCTGAGTCAGGGGAAATTGAGGTTGGATATTAGAAAAAGGTTCTTCACCCAGAGGGTGGTTGGACACTGGAACAGGCTCCCCAGGGAAGCAGTCACAGCACCAGCCTGACAGAGTTCAAGAAGTGTTTGGGCAATGCTGTCAGGCACAGGGTGTGATTCTTGGGTTTGTCCTGTGCAGGGTCAGGAGTTGGACTTGACAATCCTAGTGGGTCCTTTCTAACTCAGGATACTCTGTGATTTTGCTCTGTGATACATCATTTTGTAACTTCTGTTGTTATGAGACTGGTAGTTACATGGGTGACCTGAAAAACAAGCTCCTGAGTCCAGCATGATGCTGTATCTCTCACTGTTGTGAATGTTTTAAGTAGCACTTGAGATTTCCATTGAACCCTGTAACAGGTTTTGGCTGCTTATGAAGACATTAGGTGCCTTCTCTACAAATTAATTCTTTATTTTTCTTGAATTTTGAGCAACCAGCCTAAACTGACAATATTTATTTTCTAAGTAATTTTCTATATTGTTGACCAGAATATAGATAATATTTCTATATTTGAGGCTCAAGAGTATTTGTGTGTTCTGTCCTCATGCAGAATGGCCAAACTCTAGTTATTTAATTTTTTTTTACCTTTGTTTCACTATGAAAAAAAATTAACAAGCAAGGTTTAGAACACTGGCAAAGTGATTAAAGCACTGCTAAACAAAACTACCATCTAACACAAGATGATCCTATACTTTTATTATAAACACATATCATAGCAGTCTGGATTTTGTACTGTGAGGAGCAGGTTTATCAAAGGAGTTTGTTTGTTTGTCATTAACAAAGCCAAACTAAGACTATGTGGGGTCAATCCACAGGAGCATCAGTACCTGAAATCTATGCTTCTCACTGGTCAGAGACAAAAAACTGTGAGGCATCACAGTATTTCTAGAGCTAAATTCTAGTTTCCAGCAGTTTTTTAGCTCTCCATGAGCTGGGAGTTGTAGCAACACGCAAACAATTCAATATCTCTGTGTTTTTCTATCATTTATTCACCTAACTGATGATTAGCCTTCTTATATTCTAGTATCTTAAGCATCTTGCAACAGTGAGTTCACAGGATTACAATATGTGCTTTCTGAAAAAGAACTTTAATCATTCTTTCTTCTCTCCTTCAGGAAGTTGTACATGTCTGCCAAAATCTTCCTCAACTGCTTCTTCTTTAGGATAAGAAATCTTTGTCTGTTTAATTATATGGAAAATTTTCTACAATTCTAATAATTATTTGTACCTTTTCGTTGCATTGTATTTGTATCCTTTTTAAACCAAATAATCAGATCCACGTGCAGAATTTAACATGCAAGTGTAACGGGAAAGTGTATATTAGTATAATTATTTTGGTCTCTGGTCTTTTCCTCTCAATTCTTACCATTTTTCTTTGATTACTATAATGAAATAAGTAGATATTTTTCAGGCCCCTCTAGGTCCAGATATTTTTTTTGTTCCTAGAGCGATAATAGCAAGCTTAGAAGCAATTGTTACATATTTATGGTTGGATTTGCTTTTTTTGAAAGGGAAGCTAATAAAAAAAAAGATGATAAAAGCAATGGAAGCATCTAGAAACTTCACAATAACTTCAGCAAATTACCTTGGATGTTTTCACCCTATTTTCTGATATGTTCTATTTCACATGCATTATTAGGTATTATACTGCTAACTATATGAAAATAAATTGCATACTACCTAACTACTTCAGCAAATATGGATCCACATGAATAATTATATGATATTGAAACATATATTGACCAAAATAGTATCAATAAATAACATGGATGACATAGGTATGTGTTCCTTTCCTGTCATATAAAATACTTGAGGTAATTTCTCAGATATAATAGAATACAAGTGCATAAATCCGTATCTGCCATTTTAAGAATGTCTAATACTGAAATCCCCAAAACTTCCCTATCTTAAAGAGCCTCCTCATACTGAAGAACTGAAAGATAAGTTTGTGCTGTGTAGTCTTGAAAATATATTTAATGCAGTAAATGTAGTTTTCAAAATGTATGTGGAACATCACTTTTTGCCCCCTCAGTGGGCAATTCTGTAGCGTGTCAAAATGCAAGACAGTAGAAAGACAGATTCCCAATAAATATGTGTGTGTGTGTGTGTGTGTGTAGATCTCTCTTCCAAAGAAGCTGTTATTCATTCCAGAGGTTAAGTCACTAGATCTTGCTAAATCATCCTACTAGCATTATAGAGTTGTAAATTTCCATCTTCCACTTAACAATGTTTTCTTATCACCAGCCTTGTAGCAACCTTTTCAGTTCACAAGACTGGGAGGAAATTCATGTATGGGAGATCAAATGGTGCTGTCTCAGAGAGGGAATATTGATTCAGTAACGTTTGCTGCTGACCGTAGATATCTACTGTTTAACTGGGGGAGACAATCCAACTTTAACTTTGTTAGAGCTAAAATGAAAGACTAAGAAATGGGAAAAGAATGTAGATAAACTGAACATTTTTTCTTACTATTTTGTGGTGAAGTTTTAGCAAGTGGGCAGCAATAAGAATAAGGGAAACACAACTAAAATTAAATTAAACATGACAACTGAATAAAAACTGCAATGCCAACCCAGAGTCTCTACTTGGAGACACAGTTCATAATTTTTCCTTGAATAGTAGGTAACAATTTTGAACATCCGAGTACAACTTCAAGCTAAGTTTCTACTTCTTGCATGAAATTTTTTTCAGTAATATTAATAAAGGCTTCATTGGCAATCCAAAAATTTGCTGTTTATACTACTCAGTGAAACATTTTAAACCTTTAGATTTTTGAATTTAATTTAGCAGACTAGCAAATCTGGGGCTTGGGAATATATATTTTATATGCTTGAAGACGTGCTTTAGAGATATGGTGAATTACAGCGCAGGAGATAGTTTTACAGCTCAGTGGAAAGAACGGATTCTTGTATTTTCTTTATGGTTAAAGATAGGAACTGCACCAATTTATGTAATTTGATAACTTGATCTCATTAAATTAAATATATTTTTGACACATCTCAGAAAGAAAGTCTGGAATGAAATGCAGTCATCAAAAAATTTCTTGTAATTGCAATTTTTCCCAGCAGGGAGGCCTTAAAAGAAGAAAATCCTTTGGTGAAGAAAGGGTTACCCTTGTAATCTGGGGTTCAAATAGCAAGTCTAAAATGAGCATTTGGCTCATTTTACCTGTGAGTATCCACTTATTTACACTCATTTTACAGCACTTTAGAGCTTCACTGCTTACCTCATTGCTTTACTGCTAATCTACATTCTTCTTTACTGCGTATGCGAATCAGGACTATACTTTTCAAGAAATTTTAGCACATTTAACAAAACTGGTTAATACCAAATCTTAAATGATACAGGCCATAGAACAATTTTAGATTATATGAAATAATATTAAATATCAAGCTTAAAACCCAAAATGTGCATCTTGTTTAACAGCTGATGAAATTTTAAATTAGCATAGAGCAAGACCGTGTTGATGTTAGCATTCACAGTCAGTATCAGACTAAACACCAGCCAACATAATTCTTATGCTGAACTTCTTCTATAACATAATGATCTGTCTTAACTAGTACTTTTGAGGTGGACAGCCCTCATAAGGACCTTAAAACATACGGGTGTTTTCACTGTATCTTATTCTGGTGTTTCTTGCAGTTGTACACAGGAAATTAATCAAACATAAAAGAACTTTTGCTTTTCTTCTGAATTAAAGGCAGTATTTGAGCTCTGTTAGCATTTACTCTATGAAGACATGTAATACATTACTGAACTCCAAATCAAGAAAAAATTAGGTGTCAAAAATGCCTAGATATGTCCTGTGGATTGTAGTATGCTAGATATATGATGAGTATATATGAAAATGTAGTAGCTTCCTTTAAAAACTAGAATTTGTTTATAATAAATACAGTTATAATTGAACAGATTAATAACATCAATTTCCTTGTTGGTTGTAGAAAACAAGCAGTGTATGGAATGTTTTTACTAATTGCTTTGCATTCAGCAGAGTGCAAAGCCTCCTAATCAGACCAAATTAGTGAATACTCGTAAGCTAATCAATTTTTTTTCTGTGTAGTAACAAGATAATTCGCACCATTTAAAAGCTGTTAGCACAGCATATAATTCTGCATGTTACCATTCAAAGTTATATACTCCAATGTCTTGTGTATCCTATTTTTAATACACCTCACATCCTACAGATTTTTTGATTTTTTAGAAGAATGTTTTCTTTCTCCTCTTTTACATCAACCTGAAGCTGAGGTATCTACAACTGAAAGAATGTACAGCAAAAAAGGAAATCAGTGATCTTCATGAGATTTAAGTATTCCTTAGTCTGCCTGAAATTATCATCGATGTTCTAGCTTTATTAACGCGCCTCATGGTACAGACTTTTCCTTCAAAATTTTCACTCAATTTTATATAGAACAAGTAGTGTGATGAATTTCTGCAGCTGCCCTATAAATGGAAAAATGTCTTCCTTTCTGTAAAGAGACATTTATTCAGCCCTTGCATTGGGACTGCCTACATATGGGTGTTATAAATAAATACAGAACCAGCTAAATAGAGAGTTCTACAGAATGGAGGTAAGTTATTTCTTCAAACACATATTCAGAGGTTTCCCCCTACCATTAAATATTGTCCTATTTAAGGGTGAGTTATTTTATTTATGTGTGGTACATTGACCTAAGGATCTACAGTTAGACATATTTTCACTGTATTTGCCATTAACCCCAAGCAACTGTGACTGATGTGTCTTAGTCTGGGTCTGGCTTTGCTCTGCTACTGGGAAATTTAGAAATTACTCATCTGGATGCACATCACTTTTCTGCATCTCCCACGTACTGCTTACTATTGCAGTCTCTGCCACTGACTCAGATGCTCTTGGTTTCTCAGGTAATTCTACTTAAAAATTACCATTTAAAATATATAGCTGTGGCTTAGCTCAGTATATTTTCTTACTTTTTTTAATCCTTGCTAAGAAATCTGATAAACATGCTGAGAATTCTTAGCAAAGAGACATCATGGGTTGTCTTGCCATTCCTCAAGCATTTATACTCCCATTCATTCCTTCAAATCAAGGTGCCTGAGGGGCATAAGTTCCCACGAAAGAGAAATTACACAATACTTGCTTTCCCATGACCCTCTGAAGAATGTTATCAAGATTTAAATTTTTGATCTCTTAGAAGTTAATGGGAATCTCATTCTTCACTTCACCGGGCCTATAATTTTGTCTCCTGAAATTACTTCAGTGATATAAAACAGATTTTCCACGTGTGTGGGACTGAAGCATTTCTAGCAGATTCTACTGAGTGTGGTCAGCTGCCTTTGAGACAGATTGCCTAAAACCTTTGTTACATGAGCCCCTGATTAGGGAGGGTCAAGAAAATTCTAGCCAAAGCTGAGGAGAGGCCGATATTGGAATCAGCCCTAGAGCATGGCAGATGAAGACAGCCAACTCATACAGCAGTTTGTGCAGAGAGGCATAAAGAAGGGAACCTCATCTGAGTTTGTACCTGTGTACAGTGGTTGCATGCAACAGGGCAGTTTCCATGCAAATGTTGGAGAAGCTGACCCTGTCAGGGCAAAGGCTTAGGTGCAGGCAGATCTTCAGATGGTGGAAACATTCCTTCAAGCCTCATGCCCCAGGGGGTGCCTGGGGCCTCTCTCTGACACCAGAAAAGACGGCTCGTCCTGTGGGAAGCATGCCATCTTGCAGGAACTGTGCCTCCAAGTGGAGGAATTATAGGGGGTGTGGACGCTAGGAAGGGCTGGCAGAGGAATTTTCCTGTGAAACTTTTCTTTCTCATGAGAGGGCAGCTAGAGAAATCCAGCTTCTCACAGATTCTCTGTGAAAGCTTTCGTTCTCATGCGAACTGGATGGACAACAGTTTGAGAGAATGTAAACCATTTCTGCACCTGCAGGTTGTTATGAGAACTGTGAAAATTATTTTCCTTCTTTAAGAATAATATTTGGAAATGGGTGTCTTACTGCTCAACCTATCACCTTGAGGGGTGGTGGGTCAACAGGCCAATCATGTAATTTCTTTTTTGCGAACCATGCTATAAAATGTATGGGTGATTAAATGAGGTCGCTTTGGCCATATGCATCTGACCTGGACTTATGTCGTGATTTTTGCCATCTCTCTGGGGATAACAGTGACATAGGGGAAAGTGAGCAGACTGAACAGCATCACAGAAGGTAAAAGTGAGATAGACAAGGATCTTTTACAAGAATAGCTAGGCCCCAGCTGCTATGGAGGTACAGGCAATGTCCATCTCTAGCATAAGTGCAAACTTTGGGGGAAGGTAAAGGATGAAGTTGGTGACTTCAGGCACAAAGAGGAAGGCTCCTGCCCTACCTAAGGGCTTACAACTACAAAATAGGTTCACTGCCTTTGGAGTCGAAGAGGATCCAGATGTGCTGATGAACTGACCTTCCTTGACACTAAACCATGCATGACCATCATGGAAAAGTAGTAAGTCATTGAAATGGCTGACTTCATGCTGAAGGAGACAAAGCCACCAATCTGGCAAACTGACCTATCATCTACAGGTTTGCTCCCTGCTGGAAGCCCAGATCTGAGATGTTCTGGAGGGACTGACAAAGATTTTACGACCCTCAAAATACTATCCCCTGCTTTCTTGAGTGTGGGTACCACTGATGCTGCCGGGGAGAACCTGGACAGTACAAAAAGTTATTTTAGAGTTCTGCGGGTGGAAAAGAGCAAGAAGCCCAAGTGGTGTCGTCCTCAATCCTGACAGTGAGGGTAAAGTGGTGAGGAGGAGGGTACTGATAATTCAAGTCAATAATTGACTGTGGATCTATTGCTGGTGACAGGGCTTTAGGTTCTACATGCATTGAGCACTTTATGCAGACCATCAGCTTCTTGAGAGAAATGGACTTCTCCTCATTAAGAAGGTCAGAATTATCTTTGCCAGCAGGATGTCTGAGCTGGTAAGGAGGGTTTAAAACTATGAATGATGCTGATGTAAGAGAGTTACTAACAACCCTGAGTAGGAATGATGGACAGGCTTAATGAGTAATGAGCACAGAGTGATGTAATGGGAAAGAATCACAAAATCAACAAAATGGGAATTAAGTGGGGTCACCTCCATCACTTTGCTAGTAAGCAAGGAAATGCCTACAGGATATCACTATGGAGAAATCTCAAAAAAATTCTGAGAAATCAGTATGCTAGGGTGCCTCTCTGAAGTACCTGTATATTCAAGCATAATACACTCAAGCAAGTGTAATGAACAGATGAGCTGCAGATCTGTGGGCAGTGTCAAGGCTTTGATCTCACTGGGATCACAGAGATGGGATGACTTCCTTGAATGACATGTTTCAATGGAGGGTTACATGCTTTACAGGAAAAGCAGACTACCAGCAAGATGAGGAGTCTCACACATTATGTGAGAAGGCATTTGGGGTGAATGGAACACTGCATAGAGGTCAACAGGGAGTCGGAAGAATTTATGGATGAAAATTAAAGAGAAGGCAGGTAGGAGTGACCTTGTAGAATGTCTCTGCTGTAGGCCACCTGCTGAGGAAGAAAATGAAGATGAAGCCTATACAGACAGAAAACAGTCATATTCTCAGGATCTGATCCTCATGGCAGGCTTCAGCTACCTTAATGTCTACTAGAAAGAAAAACTAGGAGAACATAAGCAAGCAAAGAGGATTGCCATGGAAGGCAATCATGACGATTTTCTGACCCACTTGTAGAGAAATCAATCACGACAGGGGCAGTGCTGGACCTCATACTCAAAAACCTGGAGGGTCTCTTTGGGAATGTGAAGGCTGAAGGCAGCCTTGGCTGCAGGGACCAGAGATGATGGAGTTCAGAATCAAGAGACAAGAGAAGGGACAGTACAAATAGCAAGATCACAATGCTGAACTGCAGCAGAACAGAATTTGACCTCTTCAAAAATGTCTTTGGAAGAATGGCCACTGGAAGGAATAGAAGTCCAGGAAAGCTGGTTAATACCTAAGGATAATAATGTCCAAGCTCAAAAGTAAGCCCTCCTAAAGAGCAGGTGTCCAGGCAGAAATGTCAGAAACCCTGTGTGAATGTAAAATATGCTGATGGCAAAAATATGTCACAAAAAAGAATGAAAACCTTCAGAAGATGGAAGCAGGGACATGTAAGCTGGGACAAATGTGACAGTGTCCAAACATGCAGGAATGAGGCCAGAAAAGCCAAAGCCCAGTTGGAATTGAATCTGACGACAGACAGAAATGGTAACAAAAAGCGCTGAGGTACTGAACACAAGACTGGCCTTCCTGAATCCCATGTCTCAGACAGCAGAGGGAAACCTGGAGTTTCCCTCTGAGAGGGAATGAGAGACACACTTGCTGGAAGAGAACCAGATCAGGGAAGGCTTGAGCTAAGCAAGGCTTCTTCTGATGATCTTTAAACAAACACAGTGATAGAAGTGCCTGAGGACTGGAGGAAAGCAAATGCCACTCCTCCCTTCAAGAATGGCCTGAGTTCAGTCAGCCTCACCTGTACGCCGACAGAGGAATGCAGCAGCTAGTCCTGGGAACCGTTTCAAAGTCATGAAGGAAGAGAAGGTGATAAGGAGTAGTCAGCATAGATTCACTGAGGGGGAGTCTTGGCTGACCAACCTGATAACCTTCCTCTTCCTCTCTTATGAGGAAAGCTTGGAGCAGGCAGGGCTTGGGGAAATCTTATCAATGTGTTTATACACCCAAAGAGGATACAAAGAGGATGGTGTCAGGCTCTACCCAGTGGTACCTTGTGACAGAACAAGGGCAATGGGCACAGACTGAAAGACAAGAAGTTCTGCAGTACAACTGAGAAATGAGTGTTTACTGAGAGGGTATCTGAGCACTGACACAGGTTTCCCAGAGGCACAATGGAGTCTTCCTTCTTGGAGATCTTCAAAAGCCATCCGGTTATGATCCCAGGTGACCAATTCTATGTCCATCTGGTCCAACACCCCTGGTAAACTCAAGCAATTTAGACCAGATGAGCGCCAAAATGTTCCTTTAATCTTAGCCCTTCTGAGTTTATGCACACACGTAAATTTAAGAAATAGGGTTTACAGAATCATAGAGTCATTTATGTTGGAAAAGACCGCAAAGATTGACTTCAAAGCCAAGCATTGACTGATAAGATGTAGATAAGATGTTCTGTAGATACTAAGATAAAGATGATAGGTAGGAATATATTCTGTAATGGATTCTGATGAAATTACATGATTTTATTTGAGGTAGGGGCTCCATATGGAAGTGGGCAGGTGTCCATTGGTAATTTTTCTAAGTATTATTTATGTGTATTACTGTGTCAAGGGCTATTTTGTCCCTGCATAATAGCCCTCTACATGGGTATTGCTGGCTACTCCCATGCTCAGGTGCGGATACATGGCAATATGGGCTGACATGACAAAATGGGTGTAGAGGAAGCATCTCCAAAGGTCTTTGTAAGTCAAAGGAAGTTTTTAATTCCCTATGTATAACAACTAATATTTGTCACCTTGCTATCTTGAAAATTAACAGCCGACACTATTTTTACCTCATAAAATATTTAATAATAATTATTAGTACACATGGACACAGAAACACATGTCTACTACAAAATTTTCTGTTGAGGTCCCCTCAGCTAATGAATGTTAGAGATGCTTTGGGGAACAAAGGTATGTTAGCTTTCTGTTATCAGGCTTTGCAGCTCTCCTGCACAGCTGGAGCTCCCCTACCACAGCAATGAGTCACACTGTGCATCAAGATTGGGTCTAGTTAGAATGGTTATTAGACTTGCTGCTTTTCAGACTGAATAGGCATGTTTCATTGATAAGAATTATGGCATTGCTGATTCTAAGGAATTGATTCAGTGGTTAATCAATGAAATTGCAATAACGTAATCCCATGCATAATGATTGCATGTGATTGTCTCACAAAGGTTTTAGCTGCTTATAATAAGGTTTTCCTCTCCTTCCATTCTAGAATTGGGCTGTTTAATTACCGTCTTTTTGTAAACAGGATCAGAAAAATAGAAATTATAGCAAATCCAATAGGGTTTTTGAAGAAGTAAACTGAATCTTGTAGATCAAATGTGTTACCTTGAGTTTTTTATCTGTAGATTTATGTGATGACACACGTAACTGCTGTGAAACAGAAACAAGGGCCTTCGTCACTTCACTCTTCGTTGCCCAACATATTGAAACCCCTTTTGATTATTATTCAAATTCATAATTTCCAGAAGACGTAAGTCTTAGTTTAGAATAACCGTTTATTTGTGTTGTTTCCTTTACACTTTATCAGTGCAGGAACTCACCTTCTATGCTGTTACAAATCTCTTTTCTGAGGATATATTTAACTATTTTTAGACACATCTAACATTTAATTTTGTATAGACCATAATTTTCAAAGAAGATTAATGATTTTAAAGGCTGTATTTCTTACATATGAAGTGGGTTTGACACCCATATTTAAAGGAATAATATGTTTTAGAACATCTAATTTTTGGTGCCCAAAATTTTGAGGCACCCTGGAGCAGAGCTCACCTCTGCAAATAATCTGTGACAATTGAAATTTAAGGGGTTTATTGGTGATTTCTAAAATGTTTTTAGTAGGACTTTGGTTAATTAAAATCATTTCTGTTTTTATCATAAAGAGCATTTTTTTAACTCCCTTAGAATACTACATAAAATTCCTACAGATACGAACAACAGTTGTAAGTCCTTTATTACTCTTTTGTGTTCTTATTAAGGTTTATGAAAGTGATTAACTAGTATTCTTTCTGCTTTGGTTCTTCTAATTTCTTCAATGCACAATAAGGTAAATAATTAGCTTCTGAGCTTCTTTAGGCAACTGCTTGTTTTTGAGATTAATAGAATCCATTTTGAGTCACATGCAAAAGCACTGCATTTGCTTTGGCTTTCCTCATACACTTTTTATAGTCATATGACAGGGCAATGCACTTGAAAGGAATGAATGCCTCTTTTCCTCTCATAATAAGGAAACATTAAAGAAACATAAACAGGTACTAGAGAAGGCAATCACCAGCAAACAGGAGCTCTAACAAATAACTGACTTACTTAATTGATGAATGAATGAATGAGAATGAATGAAAAGATAAATCCAGTTGAAGCAGTTCAGCCAGTGTCCTACAGGAAAACTACTGGCCAGTTTCTACCTGTTTACTGGAAGGCTCCACGGATCATCTTATGAATATGGCATTTAGTTTTATTCTAGGAAAAAAGCTGGGTACCAAGCGGTGGTCTTTTAAACTTGATCTGTTGGATGTTGCTAGTTTGCCTAAATTTCTTAAGAATCGGTAACTGGCTTATCCCTTTCCCCCCTAAAAAGTGAAAGAAATAGAAATCTAAGTATGTTTGCATTCCATTCCTAGGTCTGATAATTCCAAAATCTGTGAAGCCCAGACCATCTCCACTCAGAGGAACTCCATGAAACCTAAATATTCTAGGCCGATTCTAGGTGCATTTTATGTGAGCCAGTAATCAATTTAAGTTTGATATTAAATTGGTTTTTTTCAAGTTTTTTTTTCTTTGCCTACCTATAGCTCATGCTCTTTCAATAAATAAGTAAAATCACACAATTACAAAATTGTTATGTACTTGCCATGGAATAACTGGTATGTCACTAGGATATAATTGTTTACTATTGAATGTATTTCCCTCACTTTCTCCATTGTCCTCTTTGTATTCTTCATCACCACTCTTTATTTCCTAACATACCCTGGTTTTAATCCTTGCTTTCACATCTGCTCACTGCTCAGTGTCTCAATCTCCTCTTCCCAAAGCTGCAACACTATTTAGTTTCCTGTGTCTATATCTACATTTCCATCCCTTTTCTGGGCTCTTTTTCTGTTGTTGCTTTTCTGTCTTTCCAATTGCTTTTCTATTTTTTGTTCTATTAGTAGCCCCTTACTCTTTTCATAGTGCTAAAGGCCTTTTCTGTAGTACTTCTTTTTTCAGGACAGAGTTTGTAGCCACGGACAGATACAAATCTGTTTAGAGGAAATGTGCATGCTTCCTCAGGAGGCAAGCTATAAATTCTTATAACCTCAGTTTCTTCATTACCTAGCTAATATTTACCTCCCGTCATTGTCATTATCATTATGATAAAATCCAGCAACAATCTTTGTTCAGAGATTTATCTGAATCCCCTGCAGTTTTTGAGTCACATACAGAAAACAAATTTTAAATCAAATACCATGTCTACGGCAATGCCCTTCAAAAGCCCTTCAAAAAAGGAGGCCACATTAAAACGGATGAGCCTGAAAGTGCCAGTAACTGGTAAAATAAAACAGCATAATTACAAACAGAAATTTCGGGGCTTGCATACAGGAATATTCCTCCTAACTTCTGTGTCACATATGTTCACCTTTTTCATTTATTCCTGTCACTCAATGAATCACCACGTCAGTGTTGCTTAAGAAAATCGGACTGTCACTCCCCTCACATCTTTGCAGCTGAAAATGATGCAACAGATTTAACTAATAAAGTGTCTTTTTAAGGCAATCAGTAGAATAACAAGTAAACCCACAGCTAGAGTTTAGAAGAAATTTGCAGATGCTAATGCATGTTCCAAGTGAGAAGTCTGTACTTCAAACCTGAGTAAACGAAATCAGCAAGGAATACACTGGAATGTTGTATTTTAAAAAAATGTCCAAAATTAATTATTCCTGGTACTCTAAAAATGGTTCAAGCATCTATGTATTCATTCAATGCATTAATATAACAAGTATTCTGTAGGACAGGAATTCCTTTACTCTTGGATATATTGTTAAGCCCTATCCAATAATATAAGGCTCAACAATATATCTAGGAGTATAGTGATTGTAGTTTGAAACATCCAAATAAGCACAATTTCTCCTTCTGAACTTGACAAAAAGTTTGTTTTATAAATTCAAGGCATGTAGGTTTTGGTGAGATAATTGTAACTAAGTAACAAAGTCTTCAGTTTCATTTCCACTACATTTACTTTCTCATGTAGGAGAATTTTTTCAGATGTTGCAGTATTTTTTTTCTATCACATGCAGAATTTTGTTTTCACTGTTTCCTAGGAACTGTCTTTTAAGTACTGCAAAACCTGAATCATAGCAATCCAACTTTATTTTAAGAAAACAACTAATAGTCAAAGTGCAAACCTGATTGGCAGGTGAGTTCAGATTAAAAAAAAGCTACAATAAATTTCCATATTGTTATTGTCCTATCAGAGTGACAAATTACATATGTCAGATAAACAGGAGATTCATCTCTTTGTGCTTTTTTAATACCAGTTCTTAGATGTTACAATGATTGGTACTCTGGGAGTTGGAGCAAGAGCATCGTTCTAGCTATCTCCAAGTCATGTTTTCACTGAATCACAGAACAGGTCACGTTCTAAGGCATCACAGTGGGTCATCTGGGCCAACTTCCCTGCTCAAGCAGGGCCATCCCAGAGCACATGGCACAGGGTTGTGTCCAGATGTTTCTTGAGTATCTCCAGTGAGGGTGACTCCACAACCCACACAGTAAAGAAGTTCTTCTGCATGTTAAGGTGGAACTTCCTGTGCATCAGTTTCTACCTCTTGTCCTGTTTCTGGGCACCATTGAGAAGAGCCTGGCTCCACCCTCAGACACCCTCCCTTCAGATACTGAGAGGCATTGCTGAGGTCCCCTCTCAGTTGTCTCTTCTTAAAGCTGAACAGGCCCAGCTCCCCTAGCTTTTCCTTGTAAGAGAGATGCTCCAGCCCCTTAATCATCTTTGCTGCACTCCGCTGGACCTGCTCCTGGAATTCCATTTCTTTCTTGCACCAAGGAGCTTACACGTGGACTCAGCACTCCAGATGCGGCCTCACCAGGGCTGAATAGGGGGTCTGGATGACCTCCCTTGACCTGCTGGCAATGCTCTTCCTCATGTACCCCAGGATACCATTGGCTGTCTTGGCCACATGGACACTGTTGTCGCTTGTTGAGGAGGCACTTGTCCCTTTGTACAAGTTAAATGGTACTGGGACCAGTGTGGAACCTTGGGGTACATCGCTAGAGACAGGCCTCCAATCAGACCCTGTGCTACTGACTGTGACCCTCTGAGAGCTGCTGTTCAGACAGGTCTTCATACACCTCACTGTCCACTCATCCAGCCCAAACTTCCCAAGTTTGTCTATGACAACATTTGGTGAGACAGTGTTGAAAGCCTTGCTGAAGTCAAGGTAGACAATATCCACTGTTGTCCCCTTGTCCACCCAAGCAGCTGTTTCATTTAGAAGGCAACCAGGTTGGTGAAGCAAGATTTATTTTTGGTGAATGCATGCTGGTTGCTCCTGATCACCTTCTTGTCATCCATGTGGATATTAATGGCCTCCATCAATAGACAGAGGTGCTCCATCCTTTCCAGGGATTGAGGTAAGGCTGAACGGCTGGTAGTTCCCTGGGTTCCTCTTCTTGTCCTTGCTGAAGACTGGAGTGACATTTTCTTTCTTCCAGTCTTCAAGAACCTCTCCGGATTGCCATGACCTTTCAGGGATGATTAGGAGCAATCTTGCTATGGTGTTCACCAGCTCTCTCAGCACTTGGAATGCATCTCATTAAGGTGCATGGATTTATGGATGTCAGGTTTGCCTAGGTGTTCCCTAATCCAATCCTCCTTGGGTTTGGGGAAAGGAAAATTTTTCCTTCCAATATTTTATTAACCTGTCTCCTCTGTCAGAGATTCCTGAGGGCTGATCCTGTCAGTGAAGACCAGTGCAAAGAAGGTATTCAGTAACTCTTGCCTTCTCTGCATCCTCTGTTACCAGGGTTCCCCCTCCATTTAATAATGGTTCCATATTATCTTTCATTTTCCTTTTGTTATTGATGTATTTTTGTATTGATGTATATTAATTTGAAGAAGGCTTTCTTGTTGTCCTTCACATCCTTGGCCAGATTTAATTCCAGACGGGCCTTGGCTTTCTTTGCCTCATTTCTACTTTGAAAAACTCTCTATATCCATTCCAAGTGGCTTGATCCTGCTTTCATCTCTTGTGTATCTCCTCCTTATGCTAGCATAATGACAGGGCTTTTTATTCATCCATGCAGACCTCTTGCTCCCTTTGCCCAATTTCTTGCTCATTGGGATGCATTGTTCTTGAACGTGGTATTCTTCTCAAGATAAGGACACTGTGTCATCCAGGTTCCTATAGTGTGCAAGTAAGCTTGTACTGGAATTTGATGGTCCTGAAAGTGCCAGCAGTTGTGCCTAATAAGATCCATTTTTAAAAGAATATTCCAGCCTCTAATCGTGTAGTACCACAGTAGGTGGTATTATAGTTTTCTATAATAAATCTCTGTGTCTGTATGGGAGTTGTCATAACTGACTAGTTTCTGCTTTTCTTCGTTAGAGAGCAGTACAATACTGTGGATGGTTGAGATCTGTGGTTCTCCCATTATCCTGACCTGGCAATATTCAGGAGAGGAGAACACAAAAGAACAGAACCCACAAATTCCGAAAAAAGTAGGCTGGGGCACATGGTGAATTAAGTCAGAAAAAAAGGGTCACCTATTTTGTGTGTATGGGTGAGGTGAAAGAAATTTGTACAGGAATGTTTGCAGTAGCTTTTCTGTTTATCTGCATTTTTCTGAACCATACCACTAGATATGGCAAGAAGGAGCTTGAGAGAAAAAGCCCATGTTTTTCAGGGCCCATTCTTTTTTGGTTTTCATTACAATATGATCACTGAGGACTTGGTAATAAGATAAGAAGGTGTTTTTAGACTGTCAAGAACACAGTTATTGGCCTCTTTTGTGGTTTCTTTTCTCCGGGAGTTGGTTTGCCTTTGTATGGACAGGCCTGTGGTAACCCTTAGTCCCCAGCATACTGTGTGTGGTAGGAAGGGTGGTGCAAAGTGTGTTTCCAACCTGTGCTCTCTTCCATGTCTAGACGAAACAATTTAACTTCCCTCCCTGATATGCAAGAGAGAGAAGGATCTATCCTGAGGGATGGAATGGAAGTTTTCTTTTCATAGGCAGCAATGCTCTGTGAGAAGAATTTTCCAGCCACATCCGCAAGTAAGCAGGTGGAATATGATATTCTGGTTTTGGTGGTATTGCCACAAGTAGTGGTGATCCAGTCTCTTTAAAAACCAGGTAATGGTGCAAAAGGAAGCATCTTCCAAGAACTAGTGGAAGAAAGTTATGCTTCCATGTGCCTGATACTGCAAGTGACTGGTACTCCCTCTGCATGGACATCCTCCATACACAGAGGGTAAGCTTCCCAAGGGTTGGTTCAGAGCCAGCTCTGATAAGGTTTGTAGCTATGAAAATCATTTGCCTCATAGAAATAACCAAAGAATCAGAGCCACATTGAATAAGGCGTAGTGAGTCATTCATGAATGTGTTAAATTCATAAACATCTCACCTAATTAAAGCGTATCTTATCTTCTTTCATATGCCTGAAATGCTATTATTTCCTTGCTGATTACTTAAGAAACTGTACTTCAAGGACAGTGGCAGAGAAGCCAAATGTCATGATGTGCTAAGTCATTGCTCAGAACAAGCTCTTTCTTGCCGTGGTTTTGTACGGAGGGTAGGAAACTGAGCCTGACAGGATGAGCACTGTGGCATTAATGAACAGAGGACAAAAATTAGATGCCTATGCAAGTGACAGATAATAAAAGACCTGAAGCAATGCTGCATTTATCACTTCATAGTGTCTCAAATTTAGAGCAGTTTTACATTTCAATCATTTCTACATGTTAGAATTTATTTTTCAAGCTAGCAGGACTCAATACACCTTTGACATTTTACAAGTAATAAACAACAAACAAGGTTGTCCCTTTGGACAACCAGATTGTCCCTGGTTGTCCCAGGCCGCAAAACCCAAAGCCTACGGACCCAGGTCAAAACCCACTGATGGCCATTTTCTCACTTGACCTAAATGCAAGGTTTGTTCTTGTTTCATCCTCACAAGAGGACAATAATTCTATTGGCATCAAGGTTTGGTCCTGATCAGCCCTGAATAAAGCCTCTTCCTAACTGCTGTTGTGACAGAGAGCAACCTGACCTGAGCTCAGGGCTTGTTCCTTGACATCTGAAGTGTTTCACTAGAATTTTTTCTAGATTGGTCCATGTGTTTTAATGTAGAAAGTAAATACATTAAAATAAACTTGCAAGCGAAAGCAATACAGAAAACCTGTGGCGGTAAATAAAGCAAGGTGGGGTTGCCTGAGCTAGAATTTTGAGGGAGCATCTCAGTGAGAACCTGTATAGGCTTATCACTGTCAGCACACCAAGCTGTATAAAGATATTTCTGTTGATCACATGTACTAGGAGAGAAAACTAAACCTATAAACTTCTGCAGTAAAGCAATCTTCATCTTCTGGTTAAAGCAAAACACAGGATCTGAAAACAAGTCTGTTTGCTGCATCCAGGTCCCAGGCTAAGCCCCAAATGCTGCAGTCCCCCAAGGAAAAAGCCTTTCTTTCCTTCTCACTACCTCTGATTTTGAAATTCAGAAATGCGCACATTAAGTAGATAAAATATCTTTTTCTCCACAGCTGGCCTATGGTGCACACTGCAGTGTCTCTTCAATGCACAGGTTAAACTCATAAGCCCTGCACCTTTTTAAAAATTTGTTTTGCAGCATGAAAGGAATAGAAAACCCCAAATTGCAAATTCAGCTTTGAAATAGGAGGACTGCTGCAGAGTATAGCTACTGTTTTTGACCCAGTTTCAGTTAAATTAAAAGTTTTTGTGTAGACATGATCTAATTGCTGTTCTCTTGTTGTTACTCTACTTCAGAGTAACACTGCAGGCAGTCAAGAGGGAAAATCCATGCTTCACTTCTCACCCAGAGGATGAAAAAGAGGAGCTAGGAAAATCTCATAAGAAAAAATATTGGTCCTTTGAGTAAAAGAGTATGAGTTCTTAATTTTCTTTTTGGATGAACACATCTGAGTGACACTTCGCTAGAAAATTTGAGACCCATAAAAGAATTTATTCCTTCTCTACACATGCTCACTGGACTACACGCACTCACTAGAATGATCCTGAGTTAGATATTGCCAGACAATGCAGACCATTGCTGAATGCCTTTCCTTCAACCCACGTATTTTCTCCTGAAGTAAGTCAAAGCAGACATGAATAGTAGCAACAATTGATCTGATGAGGGTCTCTGAAACAGTCAGGATTTTCTTCATACTATATTCATACCTGAGAATCTCCTAGAAGGAGCAGATCTTTGGCAAATTGTGTGTACAATGGAAAGCACTTCTTAAAAGCAGCAACAATATTAGCTTTTCTCTTCATTGATACAGGCTGTGGGACTCTGGAAATAAAATAGGCCTTTGAGTAGCTTATCTGCATAGCCCTTTCCCTACTTTGTAGACAGAATTCAGTCAATTTATTCTATTAAAACAGTGGTGCAGATCTTAAATATTAATATCATACAAGAGAGACAAATTGCCGTAAGTAATCTTGTTTTCAGAATGCATTTAGTTTAATTTTTAAACGTTGGAACTGCTTTCAGGAAAATGGATGTTCTGACAAATGACCTGCAGGAAAATTCTTTGATTGATGACACCCTGCACACGTTCCTATCTTCCCAAGCCTCATGTTGAGGAGCTTTACTTGTTTCACAAACGAACCATTTCAGACTGATTAGATGCTGAAAGCGAGCACACATTGATGTGCTTTCAGGTTTGACTTTGATGGATTGAAGAAGTCAGGAAGAAACTATCAGATGCAGCAGGCATCAGCAAAGTATCCACAGCTTCCAGGAACCAAACTTCTGCTGAGAAGTCAGATGATTTGGAGGATGGGGGCAGGGAAGCAGAAAGATTCTGTAAGAACAGGGTAATTAAATGGTAGGGATTTTTAGCTGTGCTTTCCCATCTTGGAGAAGCTGGTACACCACCATTTATCTGGATGCAAGAAATAGTGTTTTGTTCTTTGTTCACATAGTAGCTACTAAAAAGGCTATTGAATAACAGTATATGAAAGCAAATAGAAATAGTTAAGCCTATTAGCCAGGGCTAATATTTCCACAGGTGGAAAAAAAATTAGCTACATTCTTCCCAGTTGTTTGCCAAAAAACCTACGTTATTGTGTTTTTCATAGGTTAGAAAAATGTCTACAGTTTTGTTGTTGCATGATTATCTCTGAAGTCACTCCAAATATATTTTCATACATTTTGTAATGTGAGGCTTTGAATGCAGTTAACATATTCAAACAAAACTTTTCTTTTTTCCTGAATCTTATAGCTGCTACTGAAATTTGCAGCACTCTTTGGAGCATAGTAGGGTGCCTTCCTCTGTGGTCTGCTCAGGTGATGTGAAAAAATGATCTGATATTTGGGTTTGTACAAAAGACCACTACATCCTGAGAAACATTTTCTCAAATGTTATTCATTATTATAACATGAAGAAGGAGGTTCTCACTAACTTGGGCACTCCACTACATGGAGGCATACAAACTAATATATATAGAATAGACTGAGGATAGGTGCAGAAAAACTGGTGTCTATCAGGGTGTAGGAACATGCTTCCAGTGTTCCCCTGGCGGCACCCCAGTGAAGTACAGCAATAGGACCATGGCAAACTGCGGGCCAGACATTTGAGTAGACTCACTGGATGATCAGTGTCTAGAATAAGTAGGTCAGAAGAGTTGCCTAGGTGTAACTTGGACAGAATTTTTCCAGTGCACACATAAGGATTTGATCTGATGTAGGGAGTAATTCCCGCCTGTAGTTCATATGCCAGAGGAGACTCCTTACTGCTATGCCAGCAATAACACTGCTGCAACTACTGCTGGGATACTGCAGTCCTATTTTCGTTTTCTGAATAGTCTCAGAAATCCAGCAAATTCGATAAAAACATTTTGTTGCACAAATACCCTTGTTTAAGTTTAGTCCAGGGAAATATTTTTGTAGTCCTTATACTGAGTCTAGCTGGGATCTAGTTAGTGTTTCGCATAGCCATCCTCACTGTGCTGTGCTTTGTGTTGGTAGCTAGAAAGGTATTGATAATGCACCTGTACTTTCACTACTGCTGAGCACTGCTGGCACAGCTTAAGTGCTGTCTCTCCAACATTTCACCCCGATCAGTGATCTGGGGTTGGGCAAGACCTTGGGAGGGGAAACAACCAGGACAGCTGACCCAAACTGACAAAGGTGTGTTCTGTAGCATATGATGTTGACTTGGATATAAAGGCTAAGAAAAGAAGAAAAAAGGAGTGGCATTCATTATTTCCAACAATGGCCTTCTGGAGCAACCAGTACCGATGCTGAAGCCACGCTTCCCAGGAAGTGGCTGGAAATCACCTGATGATGAGAAGTAGAGAATAATTTCTTTTCCCTTTTCTTGTGCATGTGTAATCTTTTGCTTTTGCTTTAGTAAACTGCCATATCTCAAATAATGACTTATTTTCCATCTTATTTTCTCTGTCCTGTCCAGTTGAGACATGGGAGTGATAAAGTGTCTTGGTGGGCACCTGGAATCCAGCCAAGATCAATACACCACAGTCCTCCACAGCCTTTAGAATATTTGATCACAGACTTTTACAGACATATCAGCTGTACCTGGTATAGTTTGTCATTATGCCCAGTACAGCTCATCTTTAAGTTCTTAGCATTAAGGAATTAAAATCTTACTGTTCCAAAAAGTAAAAGGGTGTGACATTTAATGTGGTCATAGCCAAACCCTTATGTACAATAAATAAGCTTCTGGTACTACACACCTGGGGAAGTTGAGTCCTTAGAAGGGTAGCTTACATCCCAAGGAGAGACCTACACATACGTAGTCAAAAAGAGAAAGCTATACATGAAGCTCCCCCTCCAGTTTTACTTAAGACCATTTCAGTTCACGTTCCTTTCTTCTAGACACTGCATCACCTAATTAAATCCAAATAGAAAATAGCTTCATTCCTTATCTGTTTTATACAACAGACTCAGGCATCCTATAATACGAGGAATTATTTTCTAGTTTTTCTTTAAAGCTTCTTTTAATTCCACAGTGCTTACAGCAAACGAGTTGCATAGTTAACAAGCTGGATCTCAGCTCATCTACAACAGCATACTTCTGCTGATACCAAATTTAAAAAAAGGGGGCACGGATGTAAATGATCTATCTATAGACCACTGAGGAATCAGTGAGACAGGTTAAATCTGGCTCTAAATTAAGTTCTAAGTAAACCTAAGCAAGGCTTGTTTTTACAGATTATGCTACCAAGATTATCCCCTTATTTTTATGTCTTTGATATATAAATATCAGGCCAGCACCACACAAGTGCCTGATCTGATGCTGAGGTGGTGGCTTTGGTTTAGGACCTTCTGTTAGTTACAGGACAGCTGTATTTTGAAGGAGCTGCTAGTTTAAGCAAAGCTTCAACACAAGACTTGTAGTATATCTAAGCCATCTGTTTGCAGTTAATGGTAAAATTTATGATGGAGTTAGGGTTCAGATCAACAGAAGATACTGGCTTTGGATTAAACAGGTTGTAGAAACTGTTCTGCCTCTGGACAGAAACTGTATCCTCTGTGCGCACCCTCTATAATGATAATGATTAAGCATCTTGTGGTAGGAGAGTAAGTCAATAAATGTGAGTGAATTAATATGAGATGTGGTTTGGAAAGGACAGCAAAACTAAGCTTGAAATGTGCAAACATTGTTACAGGTATGTTTAGGTAAAAATCAGGAGAGGCTGCTGGTAAAGCCTGAGATTATGTTTGTGTTCTGCTTCATAGAGGCGAATAATCTAGAATCCTGAAATTTAGTTCTGCAAAGATGTATTTGGGGATAATACTGGATATTTAGCTGTATCTGAAGCTAGACTATCAGACATTTCTCACTTTGAAAGAACTAGACTGTTGATCAACTGCATTGTAGGCTTGGACTGCAAGAGGCTCTCAGTATGGGATAGAAGTCTTACAAAGCAGCCTACACTGCACTGCTTTTGTCTGAAAGGCTAATACAGCTCACCCAAGTGTTCTGGCAGAGCTGGAAATCTGCAAATAGGTCTGCAGCATGAAGTCCAAGCAAGTTTCTCTTTTAGGCTTGAGATTTTATTTTCCATGTGAAAAACCAGAAGTACTTTCTCAGAAATTTAATCTCAGAGTTTTTCTTGTGTTCTGTTCTGTTTCCCTGTATTGATGCATGTCTCTTCAAGGTATCTTAAGTCGTTCTTTCAGTATGTTTTAGCAAACATACCCTAGGAATTAGGTTACTCCATGTTAAAGAGAATGCCTTCATTTTCACTCCAGCAGGTTACTACTACAATATTAAAATTGTAATCTTCACTGCAAAACAAAGATCAAATAAAGCAAAGGCAGAGCTGTATCTCACCCCTTATTCAAAGCTATAGTCTGTATGAAGAACGCCACCTTTGCTTTTTCCTTTCACAAGACTTAAGAACAAATATAATTTTTTTTTCAGTTTCTGGATTTGTTTTGTTTGTAGTTACTTAGGCCTGCCAGCCTGCTGTTTCTGTAAAATATTTTGTCTTAGAGTGAAAAGTATATTAGACTGTACAATGCCTCCCTGTGGAATTTTTATGCTTCAACATAATAGTGCAATGTGTTTCCTAAATTACCTTGAGGCACTTGGACTCAAAACAGTGGTATGTTTCTCTCTGCTTTCCCTAGTACATAAATTTTCATCCTGCAGTGCTGTCCTTTATGGAATGGCTAAACAAGTGAAAATTGTTTCTAACTTATTGGTTCTTGTAGCTTGGTAGCCTAGTGAAATAATAAATTTAGATTTTTAATTCAGCTGGAATATTACACCAGTTGCAGAAATAGAAATTGCTCAGCACACAGATGAGTGTACCATGAATAGAAGCATAGGATCTCCTACCAGTGCAGGGGATTTTGCACATTTCCTTTCTAACTAGGTGTATGATTTCTGCAGGCTGATGGCACTAACTCTCTGAGTGTGCTCATGAGGAGACTCAGGTGTGTCATTCATCCTAGAGAATATACAAACAAGCAGAGCTAACAGCGTATGTACAAGAGAGCAGTCACCTGTGAAATGTCTCTTGCTGGCAACTAGTAGAAATGAAAGAACTGTCTCTCCCTAGAAAAAGGAGGGTTAGAAACCTATTGTTCTGTTGCCAGGCACAAAATCAAAGTCTGCTTTACTTTCTCTGCTTTTTTTTTAGCTGTTAGAAAAGAAGGAGAAGATGTCCACTCGCCTTGATCTCTTGTAAACAGTGGTGCAGTAAGATACTTAACACACACTGCTAGATGATAAACGAGCAATCAAAGCATTCCTTTGTGTAGAATGAGTAATCTGGCCTTTTGTTTTCCAGTGTTCTTTTCTTAATCAACTTCGCCCTCTGATAAAGAGGGAGGAAAAACATTAATTTATGAAATGTAATAGCAAATTTTAAAGGGAGCTGTTAACATGCTTGCTAGGTCTGTGTTCCCTTAGACTCTTTTCAGGACAAAAAGAATGTTTAAACAGGTAGCAAATCTGAGGATACATGACTGGATATTTTTTAAGCTGTGAAATTCTCAATTATTAAGAATGGAATGGGCTATCTAAACATTCTTTTTCTGCCACTATAAAAATTTTCATCATCTGGGGAGAAAGGCTTTCTTATTCTGTCAATTTTCCACAGAACATAAGGTGATATACCTGACTACCGTGAATTTGGTACTATAGAATTACTCTTGAAATTATCACCATCTTTACTGAGCTTTAAACTTACAGAATAAATTTTGCTCATATATAACTTTAAAATAAATGCACACAGTGACAATGAACTAAGTAGTGACTTCTTTGGTTGTTTTTTTCTATTCCACTTTACCTGTGATATGTGGTTCACATGGCTGGAAAGTAATAGCTTTGAATTCACCATGGCAATGGCAATAAAGCTCTTTTCTATCTTATTGTCTTTTTACAGGGCTTGCTGCATGATGTAGGTGGATTGGAAGCTCCAGAAAGAAAACAATTTTTCCACTATGCCAGGCTGTATGCTACTTGATAATATCTTACTGCAAAATGGAGGTTTGAGAGTTGAAATCTATTACAGGGAAGTTCCTTGTTTCAGAGGCAGTATTTTTCTGTCCTGGAAACAGGGAAGGAGAGCAGAAAAAGGAACATTTGCATTCCAAAAAGTTTTGGTGAACTGCAATTGCCTTTCTCTTACAGAAACTTGTTCCTCTTAGAGGTTGTTTTGTTCTTTCGGAGAGCAAGTACATTTGCTTAGGAAAGAATAAAAAGTTTAAATAAAGTGTAATAAAGTTTTATAGCTTATTTAGCACTTCAGAATCCAAATATTGTCTCTTCTGTTCCTGAAAATGGCTTTTATATGCAGCAGTAATTTTGCTCCAGCTACATTTTCTGGCAAAGCTGTTTTGGATGATTAAAAAGGGGATATTTTACTACATTTTCAATGGTAACATTTTGCCACTTCAGTGTTTCTAAAATAGCTCACATAATTTATTTTACAGTTGAGTTAACAGTGACTAGAAATATAAAGCAATGACATCATGGCTTCCTGCCAGAAAAAAAAAAAAAGAAAATTAGTAAATGCTGGAATGTAGTAAATGTAAAAGGGTTGCTAAAATAAATTCGACTACTGCTTGTGGTAAGGAACAAAGGTGCAGTTGGGCTTGGGTTATTTTGTTGTGGGGAGGTTTGAGGGGATTTCTTGGTTGATTGTTTGTCTTTAAAAGAATGTTGAATCTCTGCAGCCTTTATAAAACTTGATAAATTTTAAATCCGTTGTTGAAAGTGACAGTGGCTGAATGGCAGGGTAAAACAAGCTATTCCAGTAAGTTTGATATAATTCACCCCTAAGGATTTAAAGCACAAAGAATGAAATATATTACCAAGGTTAGAACTCCACTTAAGGAATTGCATTAGATTTGCCCTTCTTGTGTTTCAGTGGTTTAAGTAATCTTAACTCAAGAATAAAATGCTAAGATAAGCCTTCTATTGTAAAAAGAGTAAAAAATATTAAGTACATGTTTGACCTCTATATGTAGCAGTGACCACTTTATTCATACAAATTTAAGCCAGATTTTATTGTATCTACTAAACTATAAAATTGTGGACTGACTTGGTAAGGTAAGGGAAAATGGATGTGTAAATTGCCAAATTAAGTGCTCTTTCTCAAAATAGTTGAGAGATTTAGTGTGAATGCTATGCCTTTAACCACAGGAGAACCATAAAGACTTACGTCTTTATCAAATAGAGCTGGACAGATACAAATAATAAAGCAATGCTGAAATGAAAGCAGAACAATATGTTATACTAGCGAATCTCTTGACCAGTGCAGAAACTTTTAACAGTGAACTGCTCTTACAAAGCCTTGTGTAATGAATACAAATTGCCACTTAAGAGAAAAAAAAAACAAAAAAAAGAAAGAAAAGCTGCAGAGTTCAGTGTTGACTTCAGACTGTATTAACTCAGACTAAATACTGTGCAAATTTTAAGATGTTGTTATTGCTTCTTTCTTGAGTATTCAGCCTTGGGTTGGAAGGGGCTTTAAAGATCACCTAGTTCCAGCCCCTCTTCATGGCAGGGACATCTCTCACTAGACCAGGCTGCTCAGAGCCCCCATCCAAGCTGGCCTGGAACACTTCCAAAGATGGGGTATCCACAGCTTCTCTGGCAACCTGAGTGCCTCAACATGCCATGAGGAAAGAATTTTCCTAACATCTGATCTAAATCTCTCCTCTTTTAGTTTAAAATTGTTCCCTCCCAGCTTATCATTTTCCATGAAAAAATTTGCTCTTGCTCTTTTCTGTAAGCCCCCTTTGGATACTGGAAGGCTGTGCTAAGGTCTTCCTTGAGCCTTCACTACCCCAGGCTGCACAACCCAAAATATCTCAGCCTGCCATCACAGCAGAGGAGCTCCAGCCCTTGGATCGTCTTTGTGGCCTCCTTTGGACTCACCCTAGTAGGTGCAAGCTTTTCTTGTGCCAAGGACCCCAGAGCTAAATGGAATACTCCCAGTGGAATCCATGAGGGCAGACTAGAGTAGGAGAATCACCTCCCTAGACCTACTGGGTCCACACTTTTTTAGACACAGCCCAGGATGCAAGTTTAATGGACTACATTGTCTTTGAATTGCTTTTAACTAATTCTTCTTAGGAAAGCACTGTTTTCTTCCTAGTATACTCTCCAGTCTTGTCTGATAATGACACTTTTTTTTTGTTGTGGTTTGAGTGATTAATTATCTTGTCTGAAAGAATTTATTCACCTTTTTCCAGTTCTTAAAAAATTGATTGCACTTTTTTCATATCAAGAACAAAGTACAAGGGAACCTTTAATCAGGCTGTCCAACTGCTGGAATTGAAAAGTTTTTTCGCAAATTAGTATTTTGCAACTTTAAGGAAAATGCTGTATATCTTTGCAAGCTAATTCAGTTAATTATTCACCTAGCTCACTCAAGATTTTATTTCCATCACAAAGATGTGTGTGACAAAATATCACTGCCAACACAGTGCTTCAGAAGATAAGGTGATTGTCTACTTAAATTTACCCATATAAACTCCAGGAAATACAAAAGGAAAATCTTGTTTGTCAAAGACAGATTGTTCTAACAGTGACTTAGGGATTATGAATTTTCTGTAATGCAGTTTTGCTGTATTGGCTTTGTGTTGCTGACATGCCAATTCTGTAATCAGTCATATGGATAGTATAATTTAATTAAATAAGCTTGGTGTTTCTAAAATTTACAGCACTATTTTAATAGACATAACTATTTGCAAGATCAGAGCTTAAGTATCAGCAATTACTAGATGCTGACGATACGTGGACATACCGTATCAAATTACAGAATTTTATTACAAGCTGGTGCAAATGTTTATTACAGTCAAATATGCTTGGGTATGGAAAAGACTTGTAAGGGCTATTTCTATCCTGTTTCATGTGACGACTCAAAATTCTAGAAGTTAGTCAAATTCAACAGAGAAATCAGATAAGTTTAATTAGAAGATAAGATACTTGAATTGACTTGCAATCCCTTTGAGTCACTCAATGTATCATTTTAAGAGCTAGCTTACTCTATGTTCACAGAGAAACCATGGCTCCTGGGGTAATGGTGGAATTAAATAATATCTGGATCTCTTGTGCCTTTGTGGTGAATCTGTGTATGCTCCAGATCACTCTCTTTTTAGGTGATGCATGGATCAGGTCTAAAAAGAACCAGTAATCTTTCTCCAGGGCTGCAGAACCCGCATGTGTTTTTCTTACTGTATTTTGATACTTAAATAAATCCTGTAGGTTGCTTACTTAGAGATTTTCTTGTAGCGAATTTATGATGTATCTGCTACAGAACTAAAAGAAGAAGTTAGTGACACTGCAGGCACCTTGCTTTTGTAACTACACAGCTATGTGCCTTGTTTGAATAAAGCTGGTGGATGTACTCTAGTTGTGGAATGACTTTCTTTCCATGTAGAGCTTAAGGAGTTTTGTTCCCTGTACAGTTCTGAGTGAAGCTCAGCTGCTGGTCTTGTGGGGACAGACATTGCCAATAGGTTTCTTCACAGCTGTGCATTGGTAACACTTGGTATCTCCTGTTATTTCCTTCCAACTTACATTTTTAAGTCACCAGATCACTTGAGATATATACATACATATATGGATATATCACTTGCTGTGCTACAGCACAGTGCTGTAGCATAACTGAAGTACTCCTCTGGGTAGATTTATTGGCCCAATATATCCAGGAGCCCAAGCCTGGTGGTCTCTTCAGACTTTTTGTCTGTATGCTTTATGGCCATAGCTACGGGATTCACTTTTCATGTGATACTTCTAAAGGGGGGAAGAGATTGTGGGTTTTATACATTCCCAAAGTTAAAATTCCATCAATTTCATGTATTTTTTTCTATAGCAAAAAGAATAAGAGTGGAAGCAAGATTTCCAGCGGCATTAAAAAATCTCATCCGAGGGAGTTTTTTAATGCCAGCATTCTCAATTTGTGCAAGGTCAACGTGTGAATTATGGGTAGAAAACTTAAATGGCTGGTTGCTGTTTTACAGCCATCCGACAGAATACTCTATTCTCTAGCCACGGAAAGGACATACTGAGATAACATACTCAGCCTGTTATGCATATAACTGTATTGCATTAAAAGACATCTATTAAGGATCTGAGTGATTTTGTCCTGAATTTAACCCTTGTCCTATAAGCTTACCTACTTTTTTGTGCGTCAGGGCCTTGTAGGGATGTAAAGAGCACAGTTGCTTGTCTCAAACACTCTTAAGGCCACAGCAGGACTTTGCCATGAGATAAGCACAGAAGGGAGTCACAGGACGGTGCTATCTCCAGGCCTGGTGGAGGCAAGATATGGTTAGCACCTCCTAGGTAATTCATCCAGACAAAAATTTCTACTTTGCTAAACTGTGTAAAAAAGCAGCTGCTCAAACGCAGACATACCACTGGTCAAAAATAAGCCCAACTTATGGGACAGATGCTCTCTGTGACCACCAGTGACCACCAAAGCTTCCCTCTCCCTCCCCTCTCCCCCAAATATGCTTCCATGGATGCCTGGAACTTGGACTGTAAGATAAGCCTCCACACCTGGAACCTGAGATAAGATAAAGGTGGTACTATTGTCCAGGTGTTATCCCAGACTTAGGGGGAGATTAACACAGCCTGGGGAGAAGAATGGATCACTGATAATAGATACAAAAGAATGCAAAATTTACAAACCACAAGGAAAGCCAACTCAGCAGCTGTGCTAAAATCAGCTCCAACAGGGTAAAAGGTATTTCTGTCAAGGGGAGATCATGACCACCGACTCTCACCGACTCTCAACCCACTGTCTCAAGAAACCCACCGACTGAAAAGAGGAAGACTGAGCCTGTGTGCTAATCACCGTAAGAAGGGAGGGAATCATTTAACCACGAGAATAAGAGAACTGTGGAGACAACGAGCATTAATTCCTTTGTTTGCTAGAATGTATAAATAGTAAGTGCTTTGAAATACACATTACTGGCATCTTTGACAGAGGAGGGCTGGACACCAGTTAATTTTTAATTATATGACTTGTAAAAAACATTGCATGTCTTGAAAAGGGATGGAAAAGCCTTGTTAGATTATATTGTAACTTTGATGTTGGTCAGAAAATTTTCCTTCTGAATTTGCATATATGGGAGAAAATGTATCCATAACATATCAAACACTATCAGTTTGTATAGCAGATTTGGAGCCAGGGGATGCTGCAGAGATCACTGGCTGTGTAGGTAACATGTGCAGATTTCTCCTAAGCTAACTAACCTAACTACTTTGGTTCAATGCTGCACAGAGCTGAGTTACTTGATAATAACAACTTAACATGCCTCTTTAGTGATTTATTTTACCATACTCCTTCCAAAGTCCAAACTGGTAGAATAGACAAGGGGAAATAAGTAGAGAGCCACAAACAGTGCGAAAAATACTTTTATGTATAAAGTAGCATTAGTGAAAGAGAATTGGGAGTTCCTTTCAAACTGGGAAACATTAAAAAGACTGGAGGAAAGGCAGACCATATAGAAGAAGGAGTTAGGCAGGGCAAGACATGAAAAATAAAACATCTTTAAACCTGATGTTAGGAGTAATTTTGCTTCGAACTGAATTTCTTTCTCTGCAGTTCAAACAGATGCAATTTCTCTTTCTGAAACCTCCCCTCCTCCCTCCTATCCCTTCCTCCCTGCTGCCCCCCCCCCCCCCGCCTCCAATCTGCACTGCTAGATTTTGCTGGTTTGTTACAATTCATGTGTTTGTGTGTAACTTGCTGGGACAGTTGGCTGAATACATCTGGAGCCAACAGGTCACCTTGTGTCTCATGCAGCAGATTTTCACATACCAACCCAGTACAGCCATGTTGTCAGAGTTTCAGAGTTTGTTACAGAGGAGGGTGGCTTTTAAATGGTGGCATTCTAGAGACCTCTGGGTTGTACAAATTTAGTGGGTTGGCCCTGTCTGAAAGCCAGGTGGCCACCAAAGCTGCTCCTCTCTTTGACTGGGCAGGGGAGCAAAAATAGGCTCAAGGGTTGAGCTAAGGACAGGATAGGGAATGGGGACTGCTGTCACTCTATCACACATTGTCTCTGCCACTCCTTCCTCCTCAGAGGTAGGATTCCTCAACGCTTCCCCTGTTCCAGCATGGGGTCCCTCCCAGGAGGTGCAGGCCTACATGAACTTCTCCCAAATATGTCCTTCCCGTGGATTGCAGTGCTTCATGAACTGCTCCAGTGTGGATCTCTTCCTTGGGATGCAGTCCTTCAGGAACAGACTGTTCCAGTGTGTGTCTCCTGTGAGGTCCCAAGTCCTGAAACCTGCACCAGTGCAAGCTCCTCTCCACAGTTTCACAGATCCTGACAGAAGCCTGCTTTGAACCTTCCTGCAGGTTCAAAACCTCCTTTGGACATCCACCTTCTCCAGCATGGGATCCTCTGTGGGCTGCACGTGGATCTCTGATCCACTATGCAGAACCACAAGGCAAGGGCACAGCTGTCTAGCCATGGTCTTCAAAACAGGCTGCAGGGGAACCTCTGGTCCAGCACCTGGAGCAACTCCTGCCCCTTCCTCACTTCACTTGGTGTTTGCAGGGCTCTTGCTCTCACATGGTTTCACTCCTCTGTTCCCTGGCTGCAAATACTCCTGTGCAATAACCATTTTCCTTCTTGAATATGTCATTCCAGAGGTGCTACCACTGTGGCCATTGGCTTCAGCCTTGGCTGGTGTTGGCTCTGTCTTGGAGCTGACAAGGATTGGCTGTGTCAGACATGAGGGAAGCATGTATCTCACAGAAGCAGCTTCTAGCAGCTTCTCACAGAAGCTACCACTGTAGCCCTCCTGCTACCCAAACCTTGCCATGCGAACCCAACACAGTAAGGTTTTGTTATGTAGTGGGTTTTTGAAGCTGATGCCCATCGGGGAGTTCATGATCGGCTACAGTTTCTACATCTGTATGGCTGGTGTGACAGCCACCCCTCTCATGGTGAGCTAGCAGCAGCACAGGATTGAGCAGAAGTGACTGAGTTACTTGGGCAGAGTGATGGCAGAGCAGTTGGACAGTGCATGTCTGCATATGATGGTCACACCACGGAACAGAGCTGTGTGACATCAGCTCTCAGCCAGGTAAGGTTCCTATTGCAATGAAGTGGGCACTGTGGTTCGGGCAGATTCGTTATTTGGAAATGCAATGACATCAATATTCAGTACTAGCTCTTGATAACTGTAGCTGGCAACTGAGTTTTCTTCTTGTGTCACAGGACAGAATGAGGCACTTTCAAAGCTTTTAGAAACATTGATTAATACATGGAAAAGATGTGATGTGATACCTTGAAAGGGAAGATAGAAAACTCTGATTATCTTACTAACTATGAACACCTTAATAATCTTTTTGGGTAGTTTTGGTTGGTTGGTTTGGTGGTTTTTTGCTTTTGTTTTTGTTCTTTTGTGAAACCAAGTTAAGATTTGAGGGCAGAAGACCAGTGCTTCAAAACTAAAAAAATGGCTATATATACGTATATGAAATTAATACAGGGATTGCACAACTCTTCAAAAGTCTTTTGTTTCAAGACCAAATGGAGACAGCTCGTAATGAATCCCTTTGAAGACATTTCACATCTGCAGTGGATAAGGAATGGGGAAAAGCATTGTGTCATAGTTTTGTAGAGACACCTGCAGACTAATAGTGTCTAACACATTATGACTGAAATTATATGAAGGCACATTTTTGGTATTTTATATATTCTGGTGATAAGATCAATTACTATCTTTAGCTACGACGCTCTACGACCCAGTTCTGCATCTATTTTTTCATTCCCTTGGGAGTTTAGCTTGTATTAACATGCGAAGAAGTACATTCTTATTGTGTTGTTCTGCTACATTAATATAAAGTTATTTTCACTTTTTCAAAACTTTCATGGTTCTTATTTCTTGTGGTTTTTAACTATTTGTACCATGAGAATGACTCTTCTTGCCTCTCAGATGCTCACTTCTAAGGATTAGATCTCACAAATATTCATTGTATATGAGTTCTCAAGCAGACACTGCACTTACTCCCAGGAATAGTCCAATTAAGTCAAAGTGCACCTTGGATCAAATCCAAGACCCATTAAATCAGTTGAAGTGTTTCCATTTACTTCAAAGGATGCTGGATCCAAGCCATCACATCTGCAGCTCTCCAAAGGTACCATTGCTTATCTCAAATACACCTACTTAAATTCAATTAAGGGTAGAATAAAATCTCCCAAAGAAAATGTGATGACACTCTGTGCCACAGAAAATATTTAAGTGTTATATTAGAAAGCATAATAGAAAAATATCCAAATAACCAAATACTGTAAGAAACATGATGACAGAGGCAGAGAGATTTCTTGATTTCAATCAGTTCTTGACCGAAATAAAGAACTGATTGAAATTTGCCAGAATTGCTGTCACTCACGTCCTACTAATTTGATTTGTTGAGTCATATGACTTTCATTTACATATATACTGAAATGTGGATTGGATGAATTATCTTAAAAGTTTCAAAATAATTCACCTGAATTGATCATAAGAAAAGCTAATTACTTCTACAGTCTTGGATTCAACATAATAGGTATGACCTGAGTTGAAGGATTCATAAATTCTTGCAGTTGTACATGCCCAGGAAATAATTATAAATTTTCCTGAGACATTTTTAGCACTGAGTCATACCATGTGAATGGAAAAGAAATGTGGATGAAAGCTTTTTCTGTAGGTGCACAGTTCTTCAGAGCTTTCACAGTAAGACTGGTATCAGTATCTCCAAGCTTCATTCTTAGTAATCTGTGACCTGCTAAAGTAGATTTCTGTCTGTTTTCAAGAAGATGCGTTAAAAAATTACTTGATCATTGCAGATTGCTAGATTACTTGCTGGCTATTGTGTCAGTAATTACTTCCAGAAATTAACTCTCAGGGAAGAGTTAGTCCATAATGGTTATAAGGGGATATCTGAAGGAACCACCTCCAAGAAGTACAATATAGAATTGGCTGCAACAAAATTAATGGGGTCATGGAAATAAATTAATAGAACATATAGTCATGCATTTCAGAACAGATGAATAGCTTCTCTGACACACACCTGAATCTAACAACTTTATTTAATCTATTTTTTTCAGAGATTAGTGGGATCTCTTTGACAAAGAACAGATATGATGCTGTCAGCAATATCACTAAATTGTTCTAAAGACTCACACTGTAAGCTCCACAAATTGTTCACCCAAACATTTACCAGTGAAGTGCTATAGTTCAAAAGGAATGGAAGAGAAGAGATTTTGCCAGTTGTTTTCAACTAGCAGCACAGTTCTTGATTAGGAGAACATGTCTGCACATGAAGTACCAGTGAGGGCTGATGAACATGTATTTGATTTTAATATTATTCCTGCGGTTACACTGTACTTACTATCACATATTTCCAGTAAATAACTTACACTGTGACATTCAGCCTCTATTTCTGTTTTCCCAGGAATTGTTTATAACTTTTATAATATATATCATTATTAGAACTGTTTTCTAAAAAAAAAATTCTATAGATGGATCTTCATTTGCAAACTTCTCAAAAAAGTTTCTTCTATGTATTTGGTAATCCAAATTCAAGTCACTGGTTCAGCTGGGGTGGATGTGTAGCTTACAATGAAATGGTGAAGTTATTATTAAAACCAGGCTATTTTAAAGTAAGATTTAGATGTCTTGGGTAGCCCCCAGTATAATTTAAACAGCATATAGTACAACATAATTGAGGATGCACATCCAAAAAACTGAAGTGCAAGTCACTTTTCCAGGCAGACTATTTCACCAAAAAAAAAGAAAAAAGAAAAAGAAAAAATTTAATAGCATGCAGCATGACTTCATTTTGAAAGTTATAGTTATTGACTGGATTTCTCAGACTTCTATTACCTCCACGGTGTAAGCCTGTTGCACTCGTCTAAGGACATCATTGAAGAGGTCAAATTCTGCTCTGCTGCAGTTCAGGGCTGTGATGTTACTTTTTCTACTGTTCCTTCTTTTGTCTCCTGGTTCTGAACTCCACCATGTCATGGTCCCTGCAACCAAGGCTGCCTTCAGCCTTCACATTCCCAAAGACATCCTCCCCGATTTTGGATATGAGATCCAGCACTGCACCTGTCATGGTTGGTTTCTCTACAGATGGGTCAGGAATTTGTCATTGATGTCCTTCACGAACCACCTGGATTGCTTATGTACTGCTTGTGTTCTCTTTCTAGTACACATTAGGACAGTTGAAGCCCCTCAGGGCCTGTGGACCCACATTTTTGTGAGGCTTCATCCACTCATTCTTCCAAGTCATTTTGTTCAGCCTAACAGTGCAAATGAAAGAAGATTCAAAGCTAAAAAGATGTTCTAAGATGTCTTGCCAGATCAGATAGCTTGGAATTTATCAGTCTTACTCTGTGGGATGTCCAGCAGGGTCTGTTTTTCATTCTTGTCTAGTGAACTAATGAGATTTAGTGCAGTGACTGTTCATTTAGAGATCTTTGTATTCAGAGATTGATAGCATTGTGAATCAAAAATAATATTCCAAGAGCCGTATCACCTCAGTGGCGATGTTTATCTCTAGATGCTGGTAAAGTATTTGCTTGTAAGAATCAGATGTAAATATAACTTCCTTTGTAAAGAAGGAAGAGTGATACATTTGCTGGTGCTGCACAGTTGCAGGTCTGTTGTAGCTTCTGAATTTGTCAGTCATTCAACTTCTGATTGACTTACTTTGGTGGTGAAAAGTCTCAATGGGCTTATTCTGCTCTTTTATCACAGGATTTTTTTTGCTGGGGTCCTGTCTTGTTTGTCAGAATCAATACTGTATGATTCAGAACTCATCGTGATGATCAGTCTGACTTAAATAGCAAACACTGGGTAACCAATTCCATTCTTACCTTTCTATTGCAGTAGTCCCAATAGTGGGCTTTATTTCACAATATAGAAAGTTTTGTGACTGTCTTGGTTTGAAAGAGAGGTGTCTGCTAAGGAAGGCAGGAGCCTCGCCTGGAATGGCAGACGCGACCCCCCTTCCCTCCGAGTTATTATGATTTTGAAATCAAGGGGCTTTTAGGCAAAGATGTGGGAAATAGGAATAATAGTTCTTTACTATTATATATCTATATGTGTATAACCGGTCAAACAAACAGCAATAACTATGGCAGTAACAGCGAACAATCACAAACCCAGCCCCAGCCTTCTCGGCTGTCGGGCCCTTTCCCCTCGGGTGCAGTTCCGCTCGCAGCCGGCAGGGGCGCTGGCGGCTCCCGGTGAGCAGGGCAGGTGCGATGGTTCCCCCGCGGCTGCAGGGGGCGCTCCGGAGCGAGCTCGGGGAGCAAGCGGCACCGGTGCCCTGGGATCCCGGGAAGGGATGGGACAAAGGCTTCACAAACCGCTGGGCAGCTGATCCCGGTGTCCGACTGGACCCTCAGGAATAGCAGGCTGGAACAGCAGGGACGAGCACAAATCCTGGGTGGCAGACGCGATGTATCCAAACTGTGGAGCTGCGGTGGGAACCCCCTGGCGGTCTGGGCAGGCAGAGCAAGCACGGCTACAGAGTAGCGAAGGCTCAAAGCAACGGCGGGGGCAGGGCGGCCACGACCCAGGTCCCAGCGGGGCAGGGAAGGCGGGCTTGGGATCCCAGGGTTTCTCTGCCAGAAGGAAAAAAAATAGCCAAAGAAAGCAGCCTCCCTCTCCGTCCAAACGCCGGGGACCGACTGTCCACACACCGAGGTGAAACAAGAGTAGCCAGATGCACCCCACTTTAGTAGCTAGCTCTTTTGTTTTTCTTAAATACCCAGCAATTTGTCCCCCTAGCAACACATATGGTGAAAATTCCTTTAACAGAAAAAAACCTAGAACTCCTAAAACCCCAACAGTGACCAAGTGTTTTCTCGATCCTGAAAACCTATTCAGATGACATAGGAATGATCCACAGAAGGTAATTTAAAGACCAGTTCCACTTAGATATGCCTCATTTGGTAATTTACTACAAATCCCAACAAAACTTGGACACAAGGTTTTTTTGGGTTTTCTTGTATTGCTACCCCTAAAGCTTCCTATTCAGTGAGGTACTGGAAGCAAAAAATACTAGGAAAAAGAATCTATTCAATTCTAAAAATCACCATACCTAGGAATCCTTGTTTGGACCAAGTCCTGTGGTACTGGGTAGTGCAGCAAATTGCAAATAGAAAGAGATGAACCCAAAGAGCTTAAGACTAAATGTAAACTATCAATAACTGTGGTCTCTCCTTGTTCTCTTGTCTGGTCAGATAGAGAATCACATAATGGCTCAATTGCATTCATGTTGGAACAACTGAGGTCTTTAGTTACATTTGCATTTAATACTTACAAGGACAAAACTGTAGGTTAGTGAGGAAAAGAACAGCTCCCTTAGGGAATGCAATAGTCTTGAAAAACATTGGTAGTTCACGACAATGCCTTATGAAATTGTATTCAAGATTAACACGTCTGTAGCTAGAGATTGGAGTCATTATGAATATTTTCTTGTTAATAACTTTGTAACTAAGGAGTGAGCTGTTACTGCATCTGTGGTCCTTGCTTCATAATACCTAAATATAACTTAGCCAAACTCTTGGGTACAGCATTGAAGCCAAGAGATGGGTCACCTTTCACACAGGAATTATGCAGTGTTTACTCCATTGCAACATGGAGGGAAACATCCCAGCAAACCTGCTATATATCAAAGTTACAGTTGTAGCCGACAGGGAATGATTTACTGAGAGATACTGAAGAGCTTTTCTCTTTTATAATAGGCTCTTTAAGACAGTATTTCCTGCCTAACCTTATGTGTAATGCAGTTATTGATATGGGGAATTGCATTGCAAATATCTTGACATTTCTCCAATAGCCAGGTCACCTTAGTTGCTGAAAGTTTCAGTGGCCCCTCAAGGCCCATTTTATTAGTTATGAGACATTAATCACAGAAATGCATAGGCAGCAACTGACTCCCAGCACTGAATTTAGCAATAACTACTACCACGGTCCTTAAATGTTGAGAATAATTTAACCTTAAATTTGTTAGTTTCTTTAAAAATCACTGCTTGTCTTTTTTCACCCCTTATGAAAACTAACCCCCAACATTTCAAAGGGGTGTTCGACCACTCTCCACACTTTCTTACTTCAAAAGAAATGTCTGTCAGCATGAAGTCAGTAGTTTTGTCATGGCAGGCATCAACCAGGACATGTGAAGAAGGCAAAGGCTTTCAGCCTTTCCTTTCAAAATTGGAATTTACAGTAGACTTGGAGAAATACCTAAGTTCTCCCCTACCTCTGCAACTTTGCAATCACTTTGTATGGGGGGAAAGATGAACCCAAAATATGATGTTAGTGGAAGAAGAACTTTGCCAGAAAAAAAATGCTCTTTCTTTCAATACAGACTACTGCAAGAGCAGTATTTCCGGATTATGTTTACTTCATTGCATGATAGAGCATATTTAGGTAGAGCCAAAGGTGTATCGACATCTTTATTGGAGTGTTTCAAGAGATATTTCAGAAGGAAAACACTCTTTAAATTTTTTTTAGGATGCAAAGTGACTATGGCTGCCTGCTCTGGAATTATGGCCCTACTTGTAATCAAGTCCTTTTTCTTCCATGGTGCCCTGATGATGTTATCTGCCAGTCAGCATCATTATGGTTAGGAAAAGAAAGTTCTGAATTGAAGGAACTACTCAAATGGCAATGCTTTATCTCCTAAGTACTTAAAAGATGACTACCAAACTGTATATTTATCTGGATTATTTATTTTATTTTCAGGAAAGACTGCTTCAAAATAGAAGATTCCTTATGTTTTCTTAAGGACCATGAACTGAATGATGTGACTGTAGCAGTAAAGATATATGAAATTCAGTGAAACTTAGTGGGAGCATTGGTTCTCTTGCCTTAACCTCTCTTTCTCTCTTTAGGAACTTGGAGTACACTATGGCTATAGTTCAGCTCTTATACTAAAGCTCTAATTGGGAGCTTGAACAGCAGTTAAGAGGAAAATATATGTAAATGTTGGATTTTTTTTCTGCATAATTCTGTCATACATAATATTTAGAGACTACACTTTTAGCTTTATATTATTTAAGACGGTATTGGTGTGCAGCCTGCACAGTGGAAACAAATCCTAAATATCACCTGTAACAAGAATAGGTGGTTTGTTTCTTAATAAACAGATTAAAATGTTGCAACCTTATGACTGCTTGTGACTGCTGAACATGTTAATAATGCACACAGGATGTAATAATTTCAAATACTGTACATCAATGAGTCTTTCAGCAGGTGCAGACCAAAGGAAGAGCAGACCAAAGCCAGACTAGAAGTATTGACTTTACTTTGCTGACTATTTGGACTGGATTTCAGCCACCAAACTGTACGTCATCATCTTCTCCCTCTTACTGACCTCATTGTTAAAATTAGTCTTTTTAGCTGCTGGACCTAAACTCAATATTACATAATTTTAGCCAAGACTTATAAAGGGACTTTTTGAAAGTGATGTTTGCTAGACTGGAATAACGTTTCCAAAACCAGGTGAATTCATCCAGAAAGATTTTTGAATACGGACTCTATTCATGGAAAAAATAACATTTGTCCTGGTTGGCTTGGATGAATTGTACAGTTTGTCTGTGTAGTGTGGAGGAGGGGCTCTGCAGTATGTGATGTTTATAAAAAGCTCTGTGTGCTGTCAGGTAGTGGAGACACACTCTGAAGAATTGCTCTGCCATAGGTGTTCATCTCCAAGCTGATTCCCTGGTCTTTTTACCCTTGATTCACCACCTCCATGATCACCCCTCTGTGGAGGCTGAAAAGCCCCAGCACACTGCTTTTCCACGTCTTATGACAGTTTCTTCTCCCTTCCGTGTCCCAGTCAACAATAAAGCAATTGAAAACATTGTCTTCAATAAATGTAGCACACACTTTTCATCATAAGATTTAGTGAAAAAAAATCCAAAAAGATTTAATTTTCTCCTGACAATTTTTCAGTTGTAATTGCAGGACTGATTGTATTTCAGCCTTTCGGTTTTGCAAACAAAGTGTGTGACTGTTATTGGACCACTCAAAGGAAGGTAAATATGATCAATGCTGAATTGTTCATATGTGGTGAAAAGTTAAGCATGGAGACAAAGCATGCAAGTACCAAAACTACAGAAAATGTTAATATCAGTCCAAAATGAGATAAACACTATTTCGAACCAGGAAAAGACAAACGTAATGGAGGCTGGGAAACAATGTTGGAATGAGAAAAGATAAAGATCACTCTTAAAAATAGTCAATTACATTTTTCTAGAACTGGCTAAATTTTTTTGAGGACTACAATGTGTCTAAGCTATGTGGTATAAGAAATATGTTTTCAAATGGCTGTCTGCCTCTTGTGCCTCAGACCTCTGTGGTCATATCTTCCCCACAACAGGAACAAACCCAAACATAACGGAAGGCTCATCGTGTAAATTTACAGGAAGATTATGGATTCAGATGCAGTGCTAATACAATGAATCAAATTCTAAAAGCAAAAAAAATATTAGTCTTTCTTGAGACAGCCCTCTATATTTAAGCATGGAATAAGTACCAATTAAACAAACAAACAAATAAAATCAACTATATTTACTTGGGTTTCTGTGCCTTTAGGTTGTTCTCTGTTCATGTTTTCTGATTCAATTTAAAACCAGCAGTTTAACAGTTTTAACTCTTTGTTAGAAAATTCAAGATCTTGTAGCTTTGTGGTTCTTTCAGGAGTCTTCAAGTCTTATTCTTTCATACGTAAATATGCACACGTCCTTGTGTAAAGAGTTTTTTTGAGATCACAATCTCTGACACTTGTAAGATTCTTTACAAAGGCTATAACAAAGTGCAGAACTGAAGGCAGTGAGACAAAGTCGATGGAAATGTGCAGAGTATGTGGCATAAGGTTTTGATGTTCTTTTCTTTTGATGTTCTTTTCACTTTCTCTAGTGAAAAACAATCTGCATTTCAGAATTCAAAGTCAGCTTTAATTTAGATTAACACCATGGAAAGGACCAAGCTTGTAACAATGACAAGTACATATAAAATGGTGACATCTTAAAAGCATAAATGTAAACTTCTTTTCATGAGTGGTCAATTGCAACATTTAATTTCCATAGTGAAATATTTTTTGTGTCTGGTGTTTCTGGCCACTTTTTAGCTATTATGGTAGCTAATGGATAACTGTAAAGGTCTCAAGCTCTTTCTGAATGGAAAGTAGAGCCAAACAAGCAGGAGTAAGAGACTGCAGATCATGCCAACTGTTACAGTGCGGATACTGCAACACGCATACCAATCAATGAGGCCCATAGAAAAGAAGTATATATGGACCAACTCTTGATAGCTGTTTCAGAGAGATGTTTCTTTCTCCAGCCGCATGGCCGGAGCTCTGCCGAGGAACTGTTCAATCACGGGACCCGAGGGTCCTTGCCCATGCAGGGGAACACAAAACAACCAATGGGGAACGAGGCTAACCAGGGAGTAGGGAAACCCCGTGCCTCCCCTCAGGACCCCTCTCCCAGAACCCCACAGCAGGGGGGAAGGGACCCCAACATTTCACCCGTTTATTTTTAACAAAAAGAGATTTAAAACTTAACATTGAAAACAACAAGGACCGTTTCAAAACAAAACAAGCCACCCTCCTGAGTCTTTAAATGTCCAAACAGATTCTCTGGAACATCTTAAGGCTGACAGAAGGGAGACCGGACTCTCAGGGCATGTTTTGTGGGGAAACTGAGGCAGGAGGGGGTTTCTTCTATTTGTACCTGTTGGAACTCTAAACAACAATAGTTAATTTCTTCCCTGATGCTGATCTGCATCATGTTGCCTGTAGCTCACTTTGAAACTTCTCAGTGCACTGTCCTACCCTTGAAACAGCTCCGTTTTCCACAGAACCAAATTCAAATGTTTTCTGTATGTCCCATTGAAAAATCTGTGCCCAGAGAGATGATAATTGCACATAAAAATAGAAAGGTCTGAAACAGCAAAGCCATCTGGGTATTTGTCCATGGAATAGGTATAGCAAGTGTGCGGTAGTGTTATCCCACTAAAATCAAAATCCGCTCCGGAAGCACTTGAAAATACAATCCACATTCCACACCTAGTGTCAGACCTTAACGGTGCTGATCCGCCCCACTTTGGGGCATCAACCCCACCACAGGACATGACCACTATAAGCTCAAATTCATTTTCTATGGGTGGATGTTAAATCTATACCATGGGGTGCTAATCTTCAGACCCATCTCTTGGTGGACCCCTCAGACCCCCATCTCAGGTCCAACTCCTTCCCCATCACCTTCCAACACCACGGATGCTGCAGACTCCAGATCTGACCCCTGCTAAGATCCATAAGGGTGGACATGATCTGTGTGGGGCAGCCTATGTCGCACTCCCTTATGGGGGGGTCTCAATGCTCCCTAATGCTTACTTTCCATGCCAGGAGTGCTGGCATTAAAACCAGGGAGTCAATTCGAAAGGTGCCCTGGGATTCATAGAAACATTTTAGATTTTTAACCAGTACTGCAAATGTGGAATTATTATATGTCCAGTGGCAATGATTAAACTACTTTTTAATAAATGAAAAACTAAAAGTGAGCCCCTAGGAGGTTCTTCATTGCCTCAAGGCTTTTATACCTTCCCTAACACTGCAGTATTTCCTAGTATCTTCTCCAGTTGATGACAATGTGATTATTATTACCACTGTAATGCTTCTTTAAAATATCTTTTTAATTAAAAAAGAATCTTAACAGGGATGTATTTCTTTACATCCACATAGACGTTAAGGGTTCCCTTTAAAAATTTTGCTTAATTCTCTCAAAAATTGAGAGAATCTTTAGTAATAATCTTTAGTACTTTGATTACTCAGCAAAAGATATATTTAGATCTAGTGCACACTGTACATAGCCAGCCCAGTTAGAAAAAAAAAGTTGGCAATATGAAATGGTTATTTGCTCCATGTGGGTGCGTAAGTAATGAACATACACTTGTAGTCAATGACAACACTGAGGCTTCACTGGCAGGGGCAAAAACACAGGAAAAGAAAGGGCAAGGAGCCAATATATTTATCACAGTTTATATAAACCCAATCCTGATTTCAGGAAATAATTGCGAAATCATTAAATTCAAATAAAGGTATTTACGGCAAAGAAATTTATGAACAAATGCTTGCATGACTTTTCAGTCCAATCTAGGATTCCTAGTGACATGCATGAAAGCCATTTTATCTTGAGCCCTCCTTTGTACAAACACTAGATTATGCTCTTCAAGTTAAAATTTAGTCGACCCATCAAAGACAAAGTAGACAAAGAAAGCCTACACAGAACACACAAGATCCCAACTGTAGTCTGCCTTAAGGTGAGCTGCTCTGGCACATGATCTAAATGGCAAATCAGAGGCCAACAAGATGCCTTAGGAATCATTGGTCTATCTTTTGAGACAGGGAGCTTTCATTGTGCCAGTAGAGAGAAGTGTCTGAGGAGGCCACTATAGATAATTGATTTGAATTTACTGGCTTCATAGACTCATTACTTTTAAATTTCTGCTAGACATTTTCAAACAGTTTATGCTTCTTCTTTCTTCACATAGTTATACTTTCTTTTGCACCATTTACAAGCATTTCTGTTCCACAAATCTCTATGTCTGCATAGGTGCTGACTCACTAAAGGCAGTTCACCTATCTGAGATATGGACATGTATAAACATTCTGGTTTTCCCCACAATTTGATTGTTTAGATTATATATTCTGACACATAGTAATTTTATGCAACAAAGCCCCAAAGAGAAGAATTAAGATTAAAACATGAAAATAATGTATTTTCAATAAAACATTCTCATTTGACTCTACAATGCACATCCAATACTGCTTTCTAGGAAGGGAAAAATGTTTCCGTATGAACTATGCAAATCCTAGTCTGCCTTTCTTTCAAGAACAAGAGTACAGCTTTCTATTTCTGTGACTAAATCACCTTTTTCTGTTTTATGATTAAGTTCGTTGCTCATTTGAATGCCTCTGATAGAAGAGCATCACTACAGTGCAATTTTCTGAATAGGTACAGAATAAGTGTTTGTTACTTTTTTTTGTGCCCATCTTCCCCAAAGAGAGTGATATTGTAGGACATCCAGTCCTTATGAGTTAGTAAATAAATAGAAGCAACAGAAAATAGCTATTAGCGAAGTTATTTACTATTAAAAATATCTGTAGTTAAGCTGGAGTTCTACTTGCTGGCAACTACCCAATACCACCTTAATCCTCTCTGCTCTGCTGCAGGGTGACAGCGGAGGGACTCTTGTCAGCAAAGATAACCATGCTGACTTCTTCTCGTAACTCTGTGTGACCAGCTGGAGGAAAGGCTGTGCCAGAGCCAAACTGCCTGGAGTCCCCACCTTCACTCAGTACTTCTACAACTGGATTGTGGTCCAGATGGGCCTAAGTCCAGCACCAGCACCTACTACACTGCCAGTGTCAGCCTACACCTCAACCCCCATGCAGGTGCCATGTCCGAGACCAACCCAACACTGTCCATTTCCAGGTGAGAAGTTGCTGCAATTCTTTAATCTGCTGCAGGAACTCTTGCAGTTCTTAAGGGGAAAAATGACTTGAGCAGCAGGATGGATCAGCTCTGGTGCAGGCTGCAGTGGACCACAACCCTTTCCTTCTGGGGCAATGCCTGCTGACCCAAAGGCAGCCTTGGTGCCAAAATCTGCTCTGTTCTACCCATGTCCCTCTCTGCGTGCACGTAAATGCTGATGTTGACTTAGTTGTTGCAATGAAGTCGCCTGTTTTCACAGCTAACTATGTCTGCAGTCCTAGTTGGTCTCCTGACAGTTTTTAAGTGTCATTTTGCATGACAAATCTGCATGTAACCATGCACTATATATTTTAGCAAATAATTCCTTTGAAAAGATTTGAGTTTTCATGTTTCACATTAAATAGATCAGGAATGCTTTACAGTTACAGCATACCTGTACATGACTCATTCAACATACTTTTAAGAAAATAACATTCTTCTTTTTCGGAAAGAATATGTTCCTTATGCCAACCCTCACAATACAGAAAGCCCATTATGTACATTACATGAGTGGAGTTTGCCCTGAAGAAAAAAAGAAAAACCTTCATCAGCCTATGCAGCTAAAATGCATTCTCTAACAAATGTAGAGTGAGAGTTTCTTCTTTTCTTCCCCAATTATGCACTTGAGACGGTGAGCCTAAAAGCAAAGCAAGAGGACACCATCAGTTTTAGTCCTTGAAGTACTAAAAGAAATGGTGCATGAGCATGAGGGGTTTTTTGTCAATATGATACTTCAAATTATTATTCTACAATAGAATTTTTTCTTCCTTGCCATATCTCACAATTAGTTTATAGTTCTAAATACAAAATGCATGATCCTGTACCAGATTATTCTGTGGGAATAACTTGAAAGGAAGTTTGTCCAGGAAAAATTGGTCAGTAGAAGATTAAATCAATGTGGTTGTGCTCTGAAAGGTCAAGAGCTTACCAACATGGAGTAAGGCACCCAGTAGTTCCAAGTCCATCACTAAACCATGTCCCCAAGTGCCATATCTACAGGTCTTTTAAATACCTCCAGGGATGGTGACTCATCTACAACCCTTGTCAGCCTGGTTATTCTGGTGTTTAGTAATTCTTTTGTTGAAGAAATTTTTCCTAATATCCAATCTAATATGAACCAGCTTAAATCAATCCCCTTTGCCCTTATCATGGGCAACATGCACAACAGTGTTTCAAAGAAGACATGGAACAAGAATACTGTGTAAAAGACAAGACAAGAAAGGTAGAACAGTAAATGTGCATTGAAACTACTTTTATGAGAGCCCTTCAGATGCCATATGGCTTTATTAATCTTCTAATAATGAAAGCAGAAATACAGCATATCATGGTGGATGAAATGCTACTGAAAAGGCATGAAAAGCTCATAGGTCACAATCTTGTTGGGGTTTTGGGGAGGTGTTTTGTTTTGTTTTGTTTTGCTTTTTGGTTTTCTTTTTGTTTTGATTTTCTTTTTGTTTTGTCTTTTAATAGCATCAGGAAATGTATTAGTGATTAGGTTCACCTTCAGAAAACCCTGGATGCTGTGGTATCCTAGGTCCTGCCCTTGTTGCCCTTGTTTCTTTGTCCATAGTGGAGCTTGTGAAGTGCAGAAGAAAATAGCATTGAGAGAAATCTATTATGACAATTAAGTTTGGTTGCAGTTGTCTCCATTTATTTTGGTGTAGGCAAGTTTCTGTCAGAGTAATGAAGGGCTCTGACAGGGAAACATGCACAAGCAGAGAGTAATCTTACTCCCGAGAGTATGAAGATAGAGCGGAGTTATGAGAACAATTGGTCAGACGCTTCAGCAAACCGTGACAAGTCTTGTGTTACTGTGTTAAAGAAAAGCCTGGAAACTCACCATTATGATGTGGGCTAAAAATAAACTATTCCTGTTCTCAGAGGACTGTCTGAAGCCCAGTGTCAAAATATAAATAAGGCATATATGGCATGAAGCCTGTATGTATTTTGTAGAGTATGTTCTGGCTGCAACCAAGGAATCTTTCAGCATGTGTCTTGCAGATGAACATGCACTGGCACTGCACTCAGGTACACCTTCCTCCACTTTATTATCTTCTCTCCCCCATCCCTTCAACTGTGTATTAAACTTTGAAAGCAGTGAAGCTGAGAAGAGGGAGACCTTCTGATTTCCCTGTAGTGGTACCAAACCCACTGATATTTGTACACTTTTCTGGAAGAAAAGAGAAAGTTTGGGAAAGTCATGACTTTGCAGTGCAGAGGTTGTCTCAGCATGAAAAGCCACTCTAAACCTGGGAATTCAAAACACACTTGGATCATTAGCTGTCTTGCTGATCAAGAGTTTTTGTTAATCAATATGGCTTAGGCTGCATGCTCTTAAAAATTACCATTCTTTTTCTCCTTCCTCCCAGCCAAATGTAACAAACAGCTAATAAACATCAACACTGTATAATAAATTTGATAAATAGCCAGTGAGCAAGCCTGAAGTGCTTTTATATGAAGTGCTCTGTGGATCTCAGCACATCATTTAGCTTTGTTTAATCTATCGCTTGTAGCTGTGGCACGTTCTGGGACTTCTTTATTACAGCCTAATGTAATAATTATCTCTATGAGGATTTCTTGAACAAACATCTCAACAGCTAAATTCTCAACCTGCTGGGACCTGCAGACATCACTTAGGTGCTGTAGGTGCCCATTTATGTCTGACTACTGCCTGCCTCTGGTGTTTCCCACCAGAGGTGGATACAATCTTATTTTCAAAAAATATTGTTATTTCCTGGAACTTCATATTTTGAATATATTGTTTTGCCTTCTTTGTCAATACACACCAGCAGGTCAGTAGATATCCTGATGTTAATTTCTAATGCAGGTCTTAAAAAGTCATTGGTGTTGAGCTATATTTCACCAGTGCTTTTTAGCATAACTGAGTGAGCATCAAAGCCTGTCTGCCTCATTTTGGTAGGACATATTTTATTATTTTCCTGCTGTTTTCCACTAAGACATTTTGCATGGGTATAATGGGAAGTACGATTTCACCTTTATGTTTTTGTGAAATGTGTCTCCAAGGTAATTTCGTAACAGATACTCCATCTAAAAATGAAACACTTGAAAAGCATAATCTCCTATTTACTTGTGCTTGGTAAAGACAGTCTCAGGGATGTTAATAGATTTTTTTTTTCTGGCAGCAATAAACCTCTTCCTCTTCGAAGAGCTATTTTTAACAGTGTTGGGAATATCATCTCTTTTACTTGCCCGGGCTTATTTTTGGCTGTATGCATTTTTCAGTGCCTCTGTTAGTTTGAACCTAGGAAAAAAATATTTAGTTATTAACTTTTTTGGATCACAAATGATTTTCATGTGCATTAAAAAATATTTCTTCCATGTCAAGCTGAGGAATTGCCATGCTAATATCTTTCAAGAACATCTCCTCTTGATTGAGAGCACCCACTCTTAAGTGGTTGCACAGTGTGGGCATATGCTGTTTGTCACATACTGAGTTCCAGTGACTTTTAATAAGGCTCATCTTTAGCAGTGTCTCTGATATCCCTTGATGATTCACAGGCTTTTTGCTTATGTACTCCTCTGCTTGTTTTTGTGAAAATTCAGGAACTTTCTACTCTTTCCTTAAGGGTTTATCAAATACTATAAAAATTTGTTTGAACTCAAGTGTTAATTGAGCTTGTAATTCTGATGCTTTTACCCACCTTATTTTTGGATATGGGAACCTTATTTTAGTGTTGCTTGGCATTGAAGATAAATGTTCATTCTGGCTAATCCTGTTTTCTTGTGTGCAAAAGCAAAAAGAAATAAAGCAAACAGAACTCTTCACCTCTGTAGCTACAGACCACCTCCCTCCGTTTTCCACTATTCAAGAGTACAGATGCCAGGCTTTCACCAGTAGTAGTGTATCACTATCTTGAGCTCTGCAGCTTCTGTGCACAAGGTGCTGCGATCTCTAAAAAGCGCCTCCAAAGCGAAGTCGCTCAGCAGGATCAGCCACACTCTCACACACGTGTGCATGCCCAAATGCACCGATAGCTTCAGTAATATGGATCAGTGGCAGAGGCAGGAAGGGTCTTTGCATAGATTTCCACAGGAAATCTTTGCATAGATTTCCACAGTTTATTGCTTCCGCACTGTGAACAGTCCCAGAAGCAAAGACACAGAACAATGGAGAGCTCAAGTTTAAGTACGGGAGCAGGGCGAGCGCCAGGGACCAATGATCTGAGGGCACAGGGGCAGTACAAAGGCAGGACTAGGGAATGGGGACCACTGGGGAGGCTCTGGGGGAGTGGTGAAGGACAGAGGCCAATGGGGGAAACCTGGAGAGGAGAACTTTCTATGGCATGGAACATATAAGGTAGCGAGGAGGTGGGGGTGGCCAGTGGCCAACCAGGAATGCAGAACTGGGGTAGATTACCATTACAGAGCAAAGGTTTCTGGGAGAGGCTTGCCTTCTCACCCTAACTCACCGAAGTCTCTGGTACTAGGGAGTGTCTTACCTGAGAACTCTCTTTGTCCTTTGTACCATAAGCTAACCAGCCACTGCAGTACTGTAACATTAAAAAGTACAATTTTGACTGTTTTTTAGGATAACAACACCAATAACTTCCTTGCATGTGTCGTACATGTGTCGTACTCCCAGGTCCAAAGTGGGGGCCTTCCTTACTGAAATCTTCAGCTTCATTTAACTTGTTTTTACAGGATAATCTCATGTGCCTTTGTTATCCCTCCCCAGTAGTCTTCATGTGTTGGTGTACACAGTCAAAATGGCAGCATGTTCTTTGAAAAGCTGAAACCCTTTCTATACCTTACTTCTTCAACTACGGCTGTGGTCATGTGTTTTGAACCTTGAGATGCACTTAATGTATCTTGTTGCTTTTATTTTTGCTTTTGAGCTCCTAGTCTAGAGCCTAGTATCTTTGGCTCTTTTGATATTCTAGTGAAGCACTGTATCTAATGAATTTAGTCCAAATAGCAAATCACCAATGAACAGTGATTTTTGTTGACTGCACATCTGCTTTGCTGTGATCTGCTTTGATGATTGCCCTTACTAATAATCAGCACAACATCTAGCAGGGTATCAGACATTCCTCACAAAATTCCTGCCTGATAAATAGCATAAAATATGTCCTCTTTTTCTTATATTAGTTCATTATGGGATTTCATACTTAAGAAACCACTTTGGCATTTTGAAAAGGTTTATTATCTTTCAGAGTAACTTGCATTCAGGCAAAATATTCTGCACTGCCGTATTTAAAAAAAAATATAGCACTTGAAAGAATTATTGTGGAAAAATTTTAGTGAGAGACAGTGTTACTAACAAGTTTTACAATTATGCACATGGAACTAAGATCTCTTGAGAAACCAACCTCAATCTGTTCCCTGCTTTCCCTTGTTCATATATTTTCATGACAGAAATTACATTTCATTTACCTGGAAATTTACAACATATCTTTAGACCAGATCCTTGTAGATTACAGAAGAAATGGTGAGTGTTTCAGCTTCTAAGGAGTCTGGTAATATCTAAGTCTTTATCAGAACTCACATTTAAGGATTATAGCTAAAAGCTATTTATGCTTTAAAAGCTATTAAACCTGTTTGAACTATACTTCCTTAATCAGATGAACTGATGAAAATTATGTGAGTCCAATGTCAAGGCTATGCTCTTTTGATAATCCCAAGGTAAAGAGAAGAGAGTGAGATTTTATAGAAAGGTAAGGCATGATTGGAATTATTATATCAGCAATAAGAATAGATAGCTAAGAACATGTCTAACAAACTATAGAAATAGACAAAGGAATTAAATGCTTTCCAGATATCATACATTAAATTGGGGATCTCTGTAACTACAATCTACTTCCTTATTTCAGCCAGGAATCTTAATCAGTATTAACAAAATTTCGAACCCAGAAACCATCAGAATTTAAGCCTATAGTACAACGACATGATCAATATGATCATTTAGTAATTCATTTACTCCTTTATTTTTGTATGAATTCTTTCTGAATGTATAATTTTAGGACAACAAATGACTGGGATATATTATACTCTAAAAAAAGTTAAATAATTGTGAAAAACTCTGAAGCTCTACAAAGAGAAAAGAAAAAAACTGAAAGAAAAAAGAAGGAATAAAGGACTGTAAAATAACTCAAATTGATATTATCAAATTAAGCATATGGTTAAGGTAAAAAAATTAAACTGATCTGTACTAGTTATAGCCTGCAAACTACTTTTCACTATAGGTATTAGTCATAGCAGGAAAGTAGTACCTACAAATACTGTTGTTAGACAAAAGAAGTGGGGATTTGTTTCACCAACTGAAGCTGTAAAACAAAGAAGTTAATATTTGAGCAAATATTCAAAAATTGCTTTGAAGTGTCTATTTTGTAGCTACTTACCTATCTGCCTATTTATATATGTCACTGACTTTTTAGAAGCTTCCTCAGCTGTGCTTGTTCAGATGATAGAGGGTTGTTCGGTCGAGGGTGGAAATTTTTAGGGAAGGTGTCCAGGAAAGACTCAGGGGGAGATCAGTCCCAAGTATATGCATTCTTGGATACTTGATTTCCTTTATGCACAGTAGCAAAAGCAGAGACTTATGGACTGTAGCACTGATAGCAGAGTTCTATACCACACTGTAGGCATTACTTCATTTACTTTAAATTCTTGAATGCACTTTGCACAATTCTACTTACTGGACCTTTATTCCAGGAGACTTGACAAATAAGAGGTTTGGGTTAGGATTGCAAGGGTGATCAAATTTGTATTTGGGGAATAACAAAAACTTTGGTTTAACCCGACATTTCCTTATAGGGAGAAGGAGATAGTATAGACATTCTCTGAATCATGTGTTAGGTTGTACTTCTAACAAATAAACGAGCAATGTTTTTCTAACCACCACTTTCTTTTGTAGTCATACTCATTATGACCTATTGTTACTGCAAATGGAATATGAAAAGTAACAATAAATGGATAATTTCTATAACTTTTGATCTGGGAGATGAGTAATAACCACATTTTTGGGGCTTCTTGTACTTGTCTATTTACTAACTTGAAATAGTGCTGTATCCCATATACAGAATATTAAAAAGTCCTTTTTAAAATTTGCTCAGCCGCTGGAACATTTTAAAGTTGCTTTCAGATAAGCATGCTTATGCAATGAGCTAATAAGCATGTAACTCCACTGACTCTGCTGGAAAAGGAAATTACAGATCAGAAAGGCATCAGTTTCTAGTGAGGAGATAGTTTGGTGAGTGTGTTTAAAAATTATTTGGTTTTTAAGAAAGTTTCTCTCTTCTAACTGCAACACCCAATTTAGGCAGAAAGAAACCCTCTGAAATAGTGAAAACCTTCAGCAAAGACTTTTCCAGCTGCAGCATGGAATCCCCATGAAAGCAGCTTAAATAAATAGACAGATTCCCGAGTTTGATTGGAGAGAGAATGGTCTCACATGAAAAATAACTACTCAAGTTGATGGACAGTTATAACATCCAGTTCATCCTCTGTACCAGCTAAGAACTTTTTGTGGCAAGATGTAGCAGTTCAGTGTTGCATACAGTGCCATGCAGTCATCACATCTTGTCTGGAAGACTCCACAGAAGAGCAGTCTTTTTGTAGGCAGGTAAGTACTGTAATTCAGTTTTACAGCTGAGGAAACATGCTTTGGAAATCTAAGATCTCTTCAGTTCAGTGCCTCCTAATTTATCCTGGATACATATAGAAGAGAGAGTGGCTCACACTGAACAGCACAAAATAGTAGAAAGAAATTTGCATTGAAGGTGACAATAGAAATTCTCAGCAGTAAGTATGATGTAACCTTTAGAAGACCTTTTGCTATTCTAGATGATTTGAAAGGCACTTACAATCCATTATTTAAATAGTTTGGTGGTAGGTGTGCATTTTATTCTTAAAAACTTGCCATTTAGCTCCAATCCACATTGCCAATCTCTTCTCCTCCCCACTCTCCCTCACTAAGAGCAAACTTGAGAAGTGCTCTGATCCTGTCGGTTTAGTCTGCTACTATGAGCTGAAAATCAAAGCTTGTATACTCAAAGCTTTGGCAGCTTCAATGACTTTGCCTTTTCAGAATGTATTTAATTCCCCTTTTCATGCATTGGCACAGACATGCCTCTCAGATGCTCTTCAACTACAGCTGTGTGCACTTGTATTGACAAACTTATCAAATAAACTCAAAGGGAAAGAGATAAATAGAAACACATTTTCCTATGGAAAACAAAAAATGGAGAAAAAGAAGGAAAAATCAATTTTTTTTTAAAAATATGCCAAATCAATTTGCAAATATTTCCTCAAGCAGGCAATCTCAGTCTGCAGGGAAGGTAATTGTGGTAATTACTTGCAATTATTGAATAGCTTTCATCTATCATATATTTATGTTGTATGCAGGTTATGTGGGAACCAAGTATATTTGAATGCCCTTCTATTAATATATAATATGTTACATTCTGCCTGTCTCATAGAGTACTTACATTCTGTTGTTCTGCAAATGGGTCACCCAAATGCCTGCAAACACTTGATTACGTTTGGGTTTTTTCACCGTGCTTAGTTTCTGCACCTTAGTTTATGCAAACTCACTGCAGTTGGCACCGAAGGAAGGATGCTGCTGTACAGCACACCTCATTCTGAGGACTGTCACTGGGAACATTTTTGATGTCTTTAAAATGTGAATGCCTTCTTTTTGCCGTGTGCCTCACACTGTTTGTACAGTGCAGTCGTCTCTGGCCATGTGGCCAGGGCACTGGGGAAAAAAACAGTTGCAAGAAACAGAGAAGCCTCTGAAGATATAGAGGGAGCAGTACAAAGACAACCTCTTACTAAATACTTGTCAAAGCTTTCTGTCTGCAGTGCTTTTTCCAGACTAAACTAGAAGAACAATAGACTGTGGAGAGCAACAACAACAGGTGGTGGAAATTAGCACCTTAATTCACCTGAATGTGGTGGTGGTTAAACTAGTTGAATGTCTCTCAACACCTTGTCAGATAGTTTGAACATATGTGGGTGTCTGGAAGAAGGAGATACTGCAGCAGCACTTGCAATGTGTTAAAATAGGAGTCTTCCATGATGGCTTCTGCGAGCCAGAATCCTGAGAGGTAGTACAAGTCACTTTATTGCTGTTTTCTAAACTGTAGCTGCTTGAAGCTCGCCAGTTAAAGAAGGTAATAGCATAGATTAATCTAGGATAGGAGGCAAAGTACAGATTGTAAGTTAAAAATACACCAGCTGCTTCAATTGCTCTTAGTTATCATCACGTCACGGTAGCATTCACAAAAGTCAGAGGAAACTCAGCTTCAGACAGGAAGATGAAGGACTATCACATCCTTTGGATAAGAAAAGAAACCGAACTCCTAGAAGCACGAACAAAGATCTTCAAGAAATAAAACAAAATGTAATGCTAACTATGTGTTTGAGTAAAGGTTTGAGCTTTCCAGTGACTTTAATGGTGTATGATTGTGCTTGTATTTATTTCTAATCAATGAAGGAAGAAGTTCGAAGAATCATAGAATCATAGAACAGTATGGACCTTAAAGATTATTTCATCACAACTCCCCTGCCATGATAGGCAGGGACACATTCCGCTAGACCAGATGCCCATGCCACCTGGCCTTGAATACTTATTAAAACGTCAATTCTGCCACTAGAATTTACAGTAGATCTCTTATTACTTGCGCTTATTGCAGAATTCTGAGTCTTGATCATCTGCCATCACTTATGAGGCTGCTGCTTATTAAAAAGCAAGCACTGAATGTCAAATACATTAAAACAAAATGTTCAGTGTTGGTAGTGACATGCCTCAGCCCTGAAACTAGACGTAGGTTTTCAGGCAAACTCACATTTATGTGTGTTGTCAGGGAGACCACCATTTTCATGTTTCTGTAGCTCAGTCAGATAGCTAAGCACTAGATCTCCAGGGATGTAAGTGTCATCCAGGCTGCTGGTTAATTTCCCCTTGTTGCACTCAGCAAAATCTATTAAGCCACTTGCTTCTAAGCATGCCACATACTGTACTGTGGTATTCTTGTAGCAGGAGTATCTGCAGCCTGGGTACATCACGCACTGAGTGCTGAGTGCTACCCAGCACAGTCCTTTCCTCGGCCCTGGTAAACATATCTATTCCTAACTCATATTTGAGCTCCTGGAGACAGTTTCTTGGTTGCTCTTATCTTTGCAGCTCTCTAATCCCTGGCAAAAAAGTAATAATATAATGTCTGAAAATATCTATCCATCCCCTAAATACCTAATACTCTTGGTGAAAACAGAATTTACCTTGCATGTATGGAGCATGTTTCACATTTGTGGGACTGCAGGTAAGGCTAGGCACCATAGCTCTTCCCCTCTGGCTAGCTCTATGACAACAAACCAGAAACCACTCTAATCTGTTCTGATGATCCAGAAATGTTAGATATGTCCTGAAAGAAATGGGTTTTAATTTTTTTAATGGACTTTTTAGTTATGCCCATTCTCTGCTACATTAAACTGCATCTCAATCCAGCAAAGCATCTTAGCTACAGTTAGAAAGTGCAAAATGTTCCTTTTTGCCACTGCCATTTTTCAAATGCCGCTGACATCCTTAAAGCCCTCATCAAGGTGTTAGTAAACTGTTAAATTCTATTTTGTGCCAGCAGTTCCCCACCTAATATCTAATGCCATTCCACAGCTAATGAGCTGCTAAGAGCTGTATCTGACATTTGAAATCCCAGTGTTGGTGCATCCCAGAGTTTAGTGCATGAACTCCATGTAGTCCAAACAAAAAAGATATATTTCTAAAAGAATGGTAAGTGCCTCATTTCCCATGGTGTTCACTTGATCAGAATTTTAATTCTTCAAGTATATTCATGTACTCTGTGGACTTTGTACACATTCAAAAGATGTAAAAATATTACAGTTGTAAAATTTATTTTGTAATGATCATTAGCTAAAGTTACATGCCAGTAGAGAGATGTCTGGTTAGTGGGATATATGCCCTGAATTATGCCACTTTCCTGAACTCCTGTGATTTAAAGACACAGCTGTTACCAAGGTCATCCTTCTTGCCCTTGAAAATTATCACATTTGCCAACTTCCAGTTGACTGAGACCCCTCTAGATTCCCCAAAACTTTGAAAATTCACTGGGAGAACTCCCATGATGACATCAGCCAGCTCTTTACCCTTGGATTAATCTCATCAGGCCTCACAGAGTTATAAGGATCCATCTGGAGCAGTAAATCATGCACGGGTCTGGGGGAAGACCAAAGCAGGATGTTTAAACTCCACAGCTGACTTCTGTCTCAGCTGAGTGATAGGATTGGATTATGAGGTATGTGTGGAAGGGAATAGTTTTGGCAGAGTTCCTTTAACTCAAGATTTATCTAAAAAAATGATAAAGGCATATGACCCTCCCCCCCCCCCCCCCATCCCTTTAAAATTAACCCTTGTGAGATATGTATGTTGCCAAATTGTCCAAATGATTCCCATCTTAGTCTTCGGACTGTCCGAAATATGTGGTGTGGTTGGTGGAAGCAATCACTACTGGAAAGTGGTTGTAGGCTGGCTGGTAAGTAGAGATCTCAGAACTAAGTTGCTTGCCAGTCTGATTATTTAAAAACTGGCTAGGGATGCCTGCCCAGGGTCAGCACTCTTTGGTACTGAGATGAATTCAGTATCTCAGCCCTGGGTATAACAGAGCTGGCACAATGGGCCCAGAGCTGCTCAGGGTGAACTGCATACAGCATGCAGCTATTGCTGCATTTTATTCACCATGAAATTCTGAGGACACAAACAGAGCTGAAATCCCATTCCTCTAAAATCTGAATGTATTAGATCAGCATAGATAATATATGTGACATTTTCAGTCTTTCTTTAAGACAGGTGGATAGAGTACCTAAGTCAGCGTAATGTCTTTTTATTTCTTAGCTCAAGAGTACATTTCAAACAAGTCTGTGAAAGATTACCTATCCTTGTGAGCATTTTAAAGCAAATTAGTAGGTCAGTTTTGGAGAGGAAATTTTTGTGGCAGATCAGCATGTGGCCTGTGCTGCTTGTTTCACTGTGACAAGGGTGGTGCCCAAAATCTGTTTTCACGTGGAGGGCAGCCTGAGCTCCTCAGACCCTCACGCAGCTCAAGTCTTACATAACATATGTGCAGAATTCAGCTCCAAGCAGAGTAAGTGACTTGCCCTGACTACCTTAATCTTTACAGTACAGGAGTGATGACAGTGTGAAATACTCTGGTATTTTCCACCTGTCCTTGCCCTCTTCCTCAGGCAACTTCTTGAAAAACAAATACAAACTAGATAGATACAGATGTATCTGACCCAGTCAAACTATCTTATCAAGATTACAGGGACCCTTGCCAATCTTTGAGTACTTGAACAGACAGCTCTTATTTTCTAGCATTATGTCATAATCCTCCAGGACCATCGAGAAATACAAAAGCACAAATTGTAATTGGAGTGGGGCAGCAAGGAAGCAAGACACAATTTGGTTCTGCTCTCAATGGCCTTCCTTAGGGGGAAAGGGGGGTCAGGAGTCTCAAATTATCTTTGTTTCAGAAATACGTTGGGTTATGTTTTTCCTGTGCAGGATCAGGGCTCGGTACAGCTTTTCTTTACAGTGTTTGTCAGTTGGCATTATTTCTCTTCAAAATCAAAATTAAAGTCATTAGTCAGTTAATAGAATTTCTAATGTATTTTCTTCTCTCTGGGTGCCTGAATTAATATCCCACATCCTCAATACCTCCACTGCATAATGACACTTCACATGCACAGAGGCAAAACCATTCAGCATATAAACATTCTGATGATGAGTGCTCCAGCTGTAACACATCTCTCTACAGATACAAGAGCACATTTGCTTGCTTGTTTACCTTTTGTAGCAGCATATGAAAACTGAAGTATTTCATGCCCTGTCTCCCTCCCTTCCGCCCACTCATAATTTTCCTGTACATGTTGATCTTCCTGTATTTTTTGGCTGCCATACATGAAATCTATATTAACTCTGATTTCCTTCCTTAGGCTATTTCTGTATGTGTGTTTTTTAGCAAGTGAAAAGTGCCCCAATGTTTTCAAAGACAGCTGGAACTGAGGAAACCATAAAGTATTACAGACATAGGCCCCTTTATTTAGCATGAATATTGATGTATGGATATAGCAAAGGAAAACCCAGGTTAAAACCAATGAAACTATTTCAAAAAGGAAGCTATTGTTTTTATCAAATCTGCATTTTCACAAGCCATTACTCTTTCATATCTCAAAAAGAAGATCCCTTAATTCCATGGCTATGTGTAACAGAATAAATTTGAAATTTTAAATGTATCATATTGTTATTATTTATCAAGAACTAAAGTCTACTTGCAAACCCCATCAGAAAAATCTCTCGAAACCTTTGGTTGCTTTTTACTTTTTCCTTACACACTTCTTAACATTGATTTACAAACAGCAAGTCAGATGTCAAAAAAAACCCCTTTCATCGATTTTTGCTAGTATTAGATTCACTTTTTCTCTTCTGTGGCAGTACATACACATATTCATATGATACTGGCTATGTAAATAAGAGTCTTTCACAAGGTATAGGTATAAAGGATATTTCAGAAGCGTCTGGAGACTGCAACTCTCTTTAAATTCAAAATTAGTCCTATGTCTCTCAAGTCAAAGTATGCTAAAATGTCCATAACATGTTCAGAAAACAAAGTAGTGTGCACCTGTAAATAGTCTAATGTGTGGTTTATTCAGTTTTTTCAAGCATAATGATGATATTCTTTTAGGGAATGTATCTTAAAAATTTTATCCTGTTTTATAAACACAGCATTGTTGTTCCTATTGTACTCTTTCATACAATGTTGAAATAAAACAGAATTAGGTAGTCCAAGAAACTACTGGAAAACATTTTTCCATGTACACTAAATCAACAAAAATTGCTCAGCAGTTAAATTAAAAAAAAAAAAAAAAAGGCAACAAAACATACAATAAAGTCCTTTGATCTACCATATGTGTAGAGAAAGCCTAAACTGGTTTGGTGCAGTTATTGCTCTTGTTCAGCGAGTGCTGATTCTGTGCTTCACGCTATTGAATGAATGGAATACGTGGGCACTGGCTCGAAGTTCTTACACTTTTGCAAATCACAGCAAAATTAGGCTTCCAAATGACAGATTTTTTTAAGGAGAAGTAAGGTATTTGGGATAGTCTACCTATGAATTTTCTTGTTCACGCCAAGGGTTGGTCTTTGTCCCTTGCAAAACAGTCACAAATCTCTATTGCTCTGACCTTTGATATCCCTGTACCAAACTGTTGGGGTGAATTAGCAAAGAGATGTCAGTGGGGTCCCGGTTTCCTTATGTGTTAATTTTCTTGAGTTATTAAAAAAGAAACTGCTTTTCTTGGTCTCCTCACCGGCATCTAATCTGAAACCTTCTTTGAGAGAGCTTCACAGGAAGATCTTTTCCCAGTGCAGGTGATGTAGTAGGTGACCCACAATTTCATGTAATACATATACACTCTGAAGAGTTGGCTACAGACATTAGGAGAGAAAATGATCCATTATTTCACTTGCATCCCAATTAAAATGCATTTGAAGCCTCTGTTCTTCAATCAAATTATAAAACAAATTGCTTTACAGATTTGTTTGGAATTGTGTTTCACATCCACGCTGTACAAGACAGAAAACATTGCCTGATATTCCACTAAAGCATCTTTCTTTAAGATTTCTTCTGTTCCTGGTAAATATGAATGGGAAGCATAAATCATAGGAATCTGACAGTTAATTTATTTTAGGAGTTTGGGACCTGGAATGGTTTATTGCACTTAGAAAGGTTTTACAAGTAAGTACTCCTTGGAATCACAGATTTTTTTTTAATGTAGGAATGACCACTACACCTTCTAATATGTACTTCTCTCCTAGGCAATTAAATCATATTAGGAAGCTTTTTAATGTGTTTCTCTAAGTCATATCTGAAACAACTCATCCAGCTGAGTTAAAACCACCACAATGGGAACACATATGTCCCCTTGGCAGAAAAAGACTTGACTTTCATTGATATTATTTGAGATTAAAATGACTTCTGAGAGAGAGAGAGATCAGAGAAGGCATGATAGATGTTATTACTTTGTAACTTACTGTGATCAAGTGAGAATTATCAACATACTACTGTGCAGATAAAAATTTTCTCATATAGAAGACATTTAAGTAAGGACAGGAACAAACACCAGTGTGTTGGCTACGACTGTAGCACACCTGCTCCATAGCTGAGGCCCCTAACTGTATCTCCTCAGCTGCAAACCTACAACTGCAGATGGTTATTAGTATAAATCCTATAATCCTAGAATGGTCTGGGCTGGAAGGAAACTTAAAGAGCACTGCATCCCAACTGCCTGACATGGGCAGGGACACCTTTCACTAGACCAGGTTACTCAAAACCCAGTCCAGCATGTCCTTGAACAGCTCTAGGGATGGAGCAATCACAACTTCTCCAGACAACCTGTTCTAGTGCCTCAGCACCCTCACAGTAATTAATTTCTTCCTAACAGATAATGTAAATCTACCCTTTTCCACTTTAAAGCCATTCCCTCTTGTCCTGTCACTACATGCTTTCAAAAGCTACAGAGAAATCCTGCCATGTTGCTTACAAGGGGTAAAGGGAGAGGGATGAGGTTTGCTCAGGGTTTCTCAGCCCTGTAACATTTCTGTGCAATATTGAGCCTGTGTTAGTCTTCCAAAGAAACTACAATTTTCTGTATTCTCCATGTGAATCTCTAATCCAAATGAACTTCAGTACCAGCTGTCATAATACAATTTGCAAACATCTGTAAACACAGTGAAGGTGTCTTTCTGTAACGGAATTACAAGCCAAATTTATACCTATTCATACAAAGTGTTATAGATGGTAAGAGTTTGACATGGGATTTTGTGAAGTGTCATATCAAATAATTTCATCTGTTCCAGAACAAAAGTTGCTAAATTCAGTCAAAATTAAACTCTGAATATGATCTTGCTTCACTTTGTTTTTAACTCATGTAAGCAGGCTTTTAAAATAAAAATACAACATTGTCTCGAAAAGATAGCATTAGGTAGAATGATATTTATTACTTTTTAAGGTAAAAATCATTGCAAGGTCAAAATAGCTCTTGAGTCTTCCATCAGTACCTGTCATTTAGATCATTATCTGCTTCTGGGTCTGGAAGCATTACTGATGATCAAGAAATTTCAAGAAATGTTCAGCAAAACTGCAGGCTGATGTTTTGCTGTAGTCTGGAAGCCATAAAAACACTAATGCAGACAAGCTTGTGAAATTGCTTCACTGCAAAATGAAGTGATCCCGAAAAATATCTCACTGGTTGACCAAGAAATACTTTGTGTATTTTCTGTTTTCATTCACAACAAAATAATTGAAATTCTGATAGATTCTTGTGTGTAAATAATCATGGCACTGATGTATAATTCTCAAGGAATATTCAATGTGTGTATCAGTATCTCCAACTCTGTTAATCTGCAGAAAGAAAGTTTTAAAATAAAATCCCTTCAGGGATTTGTTTGCTTATTTATGGCTGTCACTGTCTTTTGCAGCACTCACATGATGCAGCGGAACTTGCCAGAGGTCATCCAGAAGAGCGTATGTTACAAGGGAAGAGGGCGTCTCTCTATGCCACTGCCAATAGAGAAAATTACTGTTTGAGCTGAGTTACAAATTCAGCTCCCTGAAGTAATTTAGCACATATTTCTTTAGAAATCCTAATACACCCTTCTAGGTCAATTTGGTTTTTAGCACCAATTTAATTTAAATGTGGAGGCTAACGCCTGGGTATATTTAAGAAGGCAATGCACTCACTTATCTTTTTAGACATTACGTTAAATTGGTATTTTAGAATAGACAAAAGTAAATGGAAATATTCCAAAATAACCTGCCAAGTGTAGATATTCATAATTTACTCACTGAGGGCTGAAAGCTACAAATCCAGTGGTCACTTACAGTAAACTGGTCCTCGACTACTCTGGTAACAGCAAATAAAATTTCTAAAGCTTGAAGTCAGGGTATCAGAGCTCACAGACTCCCCTTAGACCTCCCAGGTGGATTTCACTTCCAAATGCTGAAAGTAATCCACTGCCACTGGGAATGCTACCAGCTGTATGTTTAGAATTGAAACCACACTGGTCAGGAAGGGTTTTAAAATGAAAAAAGAACATGTTTTCTGTGTGGATCAATGAAGCTATGTTTTTTAACTTTGTCTGGCAAGGAAAGTGTGCATGCACAAATTTTCTGAGAGGTGATTTCAAGGGAAAGAGATGAGGTGGGACCTCAGCGAACTCAGTGTCAAGGCTGAAATTTAAAAGGACAAAAGAGCACTGGCACTTGCCTGCCTTTGACTCACCATCCTGAACTACTGCTGGGAGGGCAGAGGCTGATTATTTTAGTCCCTGGCTTCCAGTTCAGTAACTCTCAGTAACTTCAGGTTATGGAAAAGAGGTATAACTGCGTGTTTAGAAATTAACAAAATCATATCTCTTTCTCACAAATTAACTGTTCTTTGCATGTCCTATGATTACTTCCCTTATGGGTTGCTAGCCTACACGTAAAGATACTTTCTTTCAAAGCTTGTGTCATGTCTTTTTGTGCTTTCATTTGAGGCAAAGAAAGCATTAATCAATGACCAGACAACTTTCAGAGGGAATTCTATTCATTCTGAAACAACAGCTCCATAAAAGAGAACCCATGAAACAGTGAGTTTAACTGGCTGCTGATCTGGTTTTAGTAGGCAGACAACTAACTTTGGCACGGTCCTTTCATAAGCGCAAGAAGAGGTGCTTTCACTCAGGGGCAATGTCTGTTCTCAGATTGAGTTTTAGTGTTCTCTTTCTCCTTCCGTCTGGACTGTTCTTTCTAACTCAGCTAGATGGTTTCCGTGCTTATGCTCTGAATTATGTAAGTTAAATATGTTAATTAAATAAAATCAAATTGTTAAATTAAATATTAAATAAGTTAAATATGACTGGTGAGAAAAAGTTTCAAAAGAGTGGATGTTACTATATTTTTCAAAATAAAAACTGTTACTGAAGATGTCCTAGGGATCTAATACCTGGAGGCATAATTCTTACTTCTCTCTCTCCCAAAACCCATATGGAGAAACACCAAGATAATAGTCCTTGAATGTGTCACTGCCTTTCAGTAGTCCTGTGGACTTCTTCAGGCATTTTGGTCAAATCACTTGGTTAATTTTTGGCTCTTTTCTTGGATTCGTGAAATGGAAACAACTTCACTAACTTTAAAAAAAAAAATTTAAACACAGTTTTTGTGAACAGAATTCAGTGGCAAGCATTACTTTTCTTTGTTAATATTAATGTCTGATACCAGTAGGTCATTTTCATAAAACAAACCACTCAAAGACTTCTACTGCCCTTCCCTTCCCTGTACAAGCACTGGTCATTACTGTAATCACATTGTAAAAAAACTAAAACTTTTTTGAAAAGTCTCTGCATATTAATTCAAACAGCTTGTACAAAAGTTATATGACCTGTTACTCTATTGTCACTATTAATGCCATTAGTGTCAGTGCTATTCATCGAGGCAAGATGCAATGTAAAAAACCACTTTTATCCATGTTCCAAACTAATCCTACTATAGATAAGTTTCTGCAGTCTTTTTGTCTCTATGAGATCAGACTTTCACTGCCCCCACCCTTGCCCCCCAAGAAATTGGAGGCATTTTCTTCTTGTGCAGCTATGCAAATTGTACTTATTTTTCCTGATGAAAAATATTATTTGATTTTATGAGATGTTACATTATCAATGATGATGAGGACATGACAAAAAGAATGAAAATATAGTCTGTTGTCAAAAAGATGTCGATATTGGAACAGAAACAGAAAAAGACATCATTATTTCTTTACTTCAAGGGGGTGTTTAACAACATTACAGACTTCAGCTATACCCTGATGCACAATAGAAGAAGCTGCCATTGCTCAGCTATTTTGCCTTTCAAATGCTGTCCTAGTGAAATATGCTACAGATTTTATATAACAAAGGAATGACAGGTAGAGAAAATCCCACCACAACAACCATCTAACAAAAGATAAGCAAAGCACACCAATTAAGTTAAGAGCATGAGATAAAAATGGAGCAGAAACAGTCCTTCAGACATATTCCTGCATAATCTGTGACCTAGCTTTATGTATAGTTAGTAAATAACCCATGTATTCTTAATTTCTTTTAACATTTTTTTAACCTCTTTAAAAATGCTGAGTTTGTCAGTATGCTGAAAATAGTACTTTATCTAAGTGACTATGAGATTAATTTTTAATTAGGAGATGAGTATTTAGTATTTTCTTTTTAATAACTTGATAAATTGCTGTGCATTCCATGCCTCGTGTCAGAATTTATTTTTACAACAGAATACCTAACTGTTACCTGAAAATGATAATAAGATTTTTTGCTACCTCCTCTTTGTGTTCTTCAAGTTGTTAATCAGTTGTCAAAATGGTTCTAATCAGGAAGTTTGATGGTAAGGAGAGGGTATAAAATCAGCAGACAGACCGTTTTTCTTTGCTACAATCAAATCCAAAGATTGTAGTTTCATCATATAAATATGTGTTATTCTTAGGAATGTACATGTGTGCATGGAGAGCTTATATAGAGTTCATCTTGAATCTGAAAACTCTGAGCACTATCATGGATTATTTTAATTGAATAATATTATGAATTAAACTGGTTTGTTTTGGGTTTTTTCCCCAAAAAAATGATGGATAATGAATCAGCAAGTAAACATACAATTATGTATTTGTATGTTAATGTCCCATTGATTCCCTCATCTATCATGCTTTTCATAGATGCTCCTTCCCTCAAAATTGTGTTACTACTTTTGATTTTATTAGTGGTGCAGCAGAAAAACTTTCAGTGTGATAAAAATGTCCTTCTGCTTATTGGAAGGTACAGCAGGATTTGAAGTGTGCTGGGATAGATTTTCAGCTGGCAAAAGCTGAGTTTACCAGCAAGGAATCAACCAGTCAGGTTGATTCCTCCCTGCTTTCATGTGCAGCTGGAATTGTGTTGGCAGGCCACATAAGCATGATTGTTTGAACTGTCTTATCTAAAAAGCTGCCTGAGAGTATTTGAGAGGGAGTACAGCAGTGGTGGTTCATACCGCATAGGAAAAGGCAGCCAAGAAATAATCACTGGAGATTAGGACCGTCTTCCAAATTATAACATTCGAGTTACACAGCTTTCACTGGGAAAAGCATCACTCTCTCATTAAACAAGGAAAAGTGCGCAGAGGGTATGTGTTTGTAGAGGGTTAGTCAATTAGTGTGACAAGCTTGTGCTACAGGATGCAGTGGCTGTGCTAAGCATTTCTGGTCTGTCTTTTTCAGTGTGACCTTCAATGGGAAGTACAGAAAATTGAACTGTGCTATGACTGTTCCAACAGCATTGAAAAGATCCCTTCACTATTCAGAGGTACTCAAGGCATAGACTCCTCCTGTGACTTTAGCTAAGTTTGTGGTAAATAATAAGTATTGATTTGATCCAATCCATGTATTAGATAACAGTAGATAAAAACAGAAAGTTTGTTGGCATGTGATTTGGTTGGTATCAAATGCATGTGCATTTTTAAAGCCAATTCACATGGAAAATCTGGTAGAGTTGAAAACTAATTCATCTTTCCCTTGTAAATGAATAAATGTGATTTTCTACCCTTGAAAGTATTAAATTATACAAACCTTAAGTCAAAGGAAAACTGTTAATTGTAGTTCAGTTGGTGTCTCTGATCTCTGAGCTTCAACCTGGCTGAAATTCTGGAAATAGGGGGTGTTGTATGTTGGAGTTTTTTGTCTCATTTCATTTTCTTGAATTCAGACCATCATGAAGAGCCTACACCATAGTCTTATCTTTTAAGTCCATGACTGAGTTGAAAAGGCACAATGTCCCTTCACAAGGAATAGAAAGTCCATTGTGCCAAAGTAAAACACTGGGGTTTTTTTCACAGAAAAAAAACCTGAAAAGCAGAAGGAGATCATCTGATCAGCCAAGGAACAACTACAGAGCCTACAAGAAGAGAATAGACATAACTGCAAGTTTGAGAATACTTACTTAATATGTAACTACTCGTATATAAAGAAGTATTCATAAACCCAAAAGAAACATGAAAGCTTAATTATACCATGACTATAAGTAAAAGGAATGAGAGCCTACCACTTGAGGAACATTACAAGGTAAATTCCAGTAGCAAAGAAGTGCAGGTTGGGGCAGATTCAGATAAAATACTTATATAAACTATTTTGTCAAAGATAACCCTTGAAAAATTTGCTCGCCATCCACATTTATCTGTTCAAAAACCTAACCTTGGTCAGCTGTGCTCCAGGCAACAAAGTTTTGGCTTATTCAGATGACTGGTCATTAATCATTCATGGGGAGATCACGTGATAGGGTCTTATTGAACTTTTCCACAACACTGTGAATCTCTTCAATGTGTTGACCTCCAACTGAGCATCTGTCGTGACACTGAGATTTTTTCAATTAAATCTATACACAGCTGGTTATTGGGCACCCAACACAGTACTGATACTACTGTGGCAGTACCTTTATTTACAGACTCCTGAACTAGATCAAGAGTCCTGTGGAATATTTAGCTGGGAATAGTGTGTTTTCAGCTTCATTTCCCCCTCCCTCCCCTTACTTTGATAGAGATTCTTGCTTCGATCTAGAACAAAGTCAAAAGTAAACTTGTGTAACTTTAACAAATGTGCCTTTTGGTCAAGTCGTTTTCTATTTATTTAAAACCATTAATGTGTTCTTAGTGTGGTGGTGTCACAGAAAACCATAAAATAAATACAGTTTAACATTATTAATTAAGGCCTCAAAATACCAAAAGACACTATGAAAAATGGATAACTGACCACAATTGACCATAGTCTCCTAAAATGAAGCATTTAAACTTTTTCAGCACAAAGCTGTAGGGGATGTGTAAACCAGCTATACAAAAATTGCCTTCAGATAATCTGTAAAAGACAGGATTTGATAAAAAAAGAAAAAATCATTAAGAATTAATTATGTTACCCCTTGGAAGGAGAATGAGAGTATTCTAGGAAATCGGCATTTTTACACAATGTTTCGTTGCTTACATATAATGCTTTTCCGGAGGAGGAGAACTGTGCTGTGTCTATATAATAAATTCCACAGTAGAGTGAGCTTCCATTGTCAAGGAAAGCTGTATGCTAACCCATCCCCTTCCTCCCTGCCCTCCTATACAGAAGCAAGGCCAGTGGACTTGACAGTAGTTGTCAGTGAAACAATCAATCAAAAATGAAAAAGAACTAGAACTAAGGAAAATCAACTCATTTAAATGAGAAAAATCACTCATTATATAACTAACATAATACTTTAATGAAAACAGAAGATAAGAAATATGTCCAGGAGAATAAGAACTTGAAATCTATCCATAAGGAGCAGTATTCTTCAGAGATAAAACTCATAGTGACAGAAGGAAAAACTCAATAGCAATGAATTTAAATGTTACTGGCTTTTGAAGCTGGAATAACATATGCTTTCAGAAGGGGTATAGAGATTTTGCATGACATGGAATACATTTGCTACTACCTTCCATAGCACATCATACTTAATAAAAAAATCATATACTAGATTGCTCATTAAGTTCAAACTTGCATTTAAGTCTGAAGTCTTTTGAGTCCCTCTAAAGCTTTCAACTAGTAACTATGTTTCATATTATGTTCTGAGTAGGGTAGTGACATTAAGATAGGCTTGGAGTCCTGTAGGGATTTTAGATGTTCTTGTTTTTAAAAAAGATATACTGAAATACTGGAGGTAAATCAGAGGCATTAGAAATCGGTCAAAGAATGAAGAGAAAGCCTTATACATATTTAAAGGCCTTAAAGTGCATGGCTTTCAGTCGAGAAAAAAGGTGTGGTGGGGTAGGGAAATCTGGCCACCATTGTTTTTATTGTCCCAGGCTTGGTGAGTACTTTGTATGTAAATCACCCTCTCTTTGTATGATTTTTTGTCAATATTGTTGCTGTCACTGTTTGTTGTCTTATCTCATTGCTGTTTCCTGTATACTGTTCCCATGATCTTTGGCTTTAGGACTTCCTACTGTGAGGAGTGGAAGTGAGTGCCAGTGGTAGCACTTTATTGGAACTTACCATTTTTAAACCACAGACTTACATTTCGGTCATGATGTTAAACATGAATTATCAGGTTACATCTAGACCAAGTGGTTTGTTTTGTATCTGTCCATGCCCATGTGCCTCGTAGAAATAGCATAGTTGACATGGGCTGCACGAAAATCAATCTAGGGCTGGCTAATGCCATATGTACACCATACATACCTTGGTTGACTACCTATACAGAGCTTGAAAAGGGAGTAACAGAAAAATATAACACCTATCAAGTAAGTGTAGGTGAATAACTTAATTATTAGTAGAAATATTCAGGATTAGAAGGAGTGCACATTTTAATGAATCAGAACAGAAGAGAGAGTGAATGGGAACCAGGGATATAGCAAAGCATTTGGTTTGGTCTGGTGTTTCCTCCTTCCAAAATAAGCTGTGGAAGTTGCCACAAATAGGACCATAGCATCACAGAATACTTCAAATCGGAAGGAAATGATAAGGATCATCAAGTCGACGCCCTGCTCCTTGTAGAACTACCTCAAACTAAATCATGTGACTAAGAACATCATCCAGATGCTCCCTGAAGACATTTTGACAAGGTTGGTGCCATGACTACTTCCCTGGGGAACTTGTTATATGAACCAACATCTCTCTCAGTGAACCTTGTCCTAAAATTAATTTTCAACTTCCCCCAATGCATTTTTATTCCATTTCATTGTGTTCTATCTTTGGTCAGCACAGAGAGGAGGTAAGCATTTCCCCCTCTCCCCTCCTCCCCCATTGGAAGCTGTAAACTGCCAGGGGGTCATCTCTCAGTTTTCGCTTTGTCAAGCCAAAGAAACCAAATGGCCTCAGCCACTCCTCATAAGTCTCGCCGTTGAGACTTCTCACCATCCTGGCTGTCCGCCTCTGGAAATATTTCAACAATTTGACTGTTTTGAATTGCTTTAATTTAAAATTGCATTTGTATCTTATAGCAATTTTTTTAGTCCTAGGACAGTGCAGAATCTATGCATGGCTTTAACGAGTAGAAGTAGAGTTATTTTGAATATGAAGTGGAACAGAATTATTTCTGGTGTTTAGGACTATTTTGGTAATAGCAAAAATGCATTCTTGAGACAGTACTCTGATTTGAAGAGTCTTGTGACTAACCAAAAACCACCAAACGAAAACCAGAAGTGATAATCCAAGAACATGCTACAGACAGCTAAGTTTTTTAGAGTACATGTGAGATAAAGATAGATATAGGTATTAAATTTCCTATGCAGCTCTGCTAGCACATGGAAAATGAACCTCAAACTTCCTATGCCCATATGACTTTCTCTTTAAATTGTTTCAAATTCGTTTGTCCATGTTTCCCCTTACTAGCTCTGTGAACCACAGTGCCACAAATTCAAAAACCTGAGTATTGCAGAGAAGTTGATGCATATCTTCTCTTGCTGCTGTCTCACTGCAGCACAAATATGTATCGTACAGAAAAAGAAACCCTTTCATCTTGAAAGATTTGTGCCTTAAGCACAGAGATTTGGAAAGAAATACTAGTTTCAACACATTACACCCCTCTCTGATCAGACAGACACAAACTGCTGAACTTGTGAAGCCTTGCCATCACTGGTTTGCAGTTTGGCTACACATTTTGGGTGGAGTATTAGATCACAGTGGTTTATTTATGCTTTTTTCTCATTTGCTTGTTTTTACTATTTAAACAGAGAGAAGGTAGAGCATTACAATTTTTCTGTCTGATGCACTAATGTGTGACCACAGGCACATCTTCTACCAGAGAACTGGAAAATTCATTACTTCTTGCTCTTCCTTCCTTTCTTCCTTCCTTCCCAGAGAATGTTGTTTCTCCTGTTTTACAAACCTTTTGAAAGAAGAGAGAAATGTACTCAAGGAGCAGTGTCAGCCCCTAGCAGTGGGGTCCTGGCACAGGAGCAGCCAAAGCAATCTCCATGTCAGGTGAAACCCCCCCATCTCAGAGCTGAACCAAGTAACCAGCGGCTGCTTATTCAGAAACACTCGTCAATTTACTTTATAGCTATTACAGGAGAGCAGCCTGTATCATTTAAACTTTCTCGCCTCCTGCCAAGTCTGAGAGCTCTGCATTTTCTTGTGTTTCCTGCCATCTTTGACCTATAAATTGTTGTTTTCGTAACTTCATAAAAACTACAGAAAGCAGCAGTCTAGGGAAGATCCAGTATCAGGCTCCAGCTGTGAAGGCATATTTACTTTGATGAGACTAGTTTAAAGCAACAGTGCATTGTACAAATTGGCATGAAAAGGGCTTTTTAAAAAACAGTTACATATTGAACAGAATTAGGCAAATAATTTCCAACTCCTGTCTCAAACACACATTGCTGTTCATTCCTGCCAACTGTACAGAAATATAGCAAGAGAAAGTCCCAACTACGCTGATGTGAGCTGCAGAGATAGCTGGATCCTTGAGAAATATTACCCCTTCTGTGGTTCTTAGGTTCCTCTCCAATTCCCCACAGGTTTCAAATGCCAAAAGGCCTGCATAGGAGCAAACTCCACTACAAACAATACTCAAAAGGTCAACCACGTCACAGCATGAGTCAAAAATCAGTGTGCCTTTCAGACCTAGTTCCTCAAAGTAGTTCTCAATAAATGGATAAAATCACATGCCACTGAGGGAAAAAAGAACAGTGCCTCCCTTCAGAGGAGAAAAAAAGTAAACACTACCAATAATGTCCAATATGTTCACACTGCTCAGCTTGCTAAGGCCATCCTCAGATCTGGAACAACTTCTTTGTGGTAATACTTTACTAGAGGTAACTTGCCCAGTAATCTACTATGGGAGGCTTTTTTCCACATTTTCCTCTTTTTTTCCCTGTCCCTTTCTTTCTGTTTGGCTTTTTCTTGTTTTTATTTTTGCAAACAATTTTGCCAAAGAGAGATAAAGAATCTAATGACATGTGAGCAAGTATATTTTCTAACTCATTGAGTCATCTTCCTCTTACTGCTTTCATTTCATTAGCACTTAATGTTTTCTCCTCCTCCTCTTTTGGCTGGTCTCACCATGCCATGGCAAAGCACATTCAGTATGAAATTCCAGAGATCGTCTTCTTCTGGGCATAAGCAACAATCCTGAAATAAGAAATTCAGAAGGAGAGAAATTTAAGTACTGTCAGCAGAGATCAGAAATGACACTGCCAAAATCCATGTATTGGATGACAGTTGAGCAAAGAACTACATAATCAGATAAGTGAAAAGAATGAAAGAAATGAGGAAGACGAAAAAGTTATTTGAGTGTTATATTTAGGATCTGCAAGAACAGGAATCCTGTCTTAATATAAAATATTTTTTATGTAAATTATTTACACATGAAAAAACCAACCCCAACAGAGACTTCAAACAGCTAAATGACAGTAGAAATTTAGGACAGTGGAATCATTTGGCTAGAATTACAGTTGGTGCATTTTTCTTTCATTTATACCATTAACAATTTAAAAGGAAGACTCAAACATCTAGGAAAAAAAAAAGGGACTGCATAACAGTTTAAAAAATCTCCTGAATCTATGTCTGGCCTCCCTTTTCTACTATAAGAAACGGCACACCACAAAAACCTGCTATCAGTATATTTAAATTTCTCCAATGCAATTATAATCCATTTTAAACAAATTTGCAGATGCAGAATCTTTTTCTGTACTTGATAGACATATTTGTCTCTCCTCAGGATTCAATATAGTGTATATCCTCCTGAAAAACCAACACATATATAGCTCCCAATAGTATTTGAAAGATAATTGCAGATTCCAATAATTTGATTGCAGATTCCAATAATTCCAAGTTCAGAATTACCTGGGAAAAAGCAGCATCCCATAAACAACTTAAGCGGATTTGGGTCAATTACTGTATTATCTCTTGCCTATGAAAGAATCATCTGAAATACTTGCAATCTGTAAAATAATATATATACTACTGTACTACATATTACTGTTCTAGTTCTTTAATTAAACATTTTGAATGTGGCTGAAATACTTCAGATAAAAAACCCAAACAAACAAACAGGCAAAAAGCCTCAAACACAAACCCCAAACCAATCAACAACAACAACAAAAACCTGCACATGATTTATTTTCTACGCACGGCTTGTTTAATTCAAAAGTTGGTCAAGAACCACTGGAAGTATTTAGCTGTTAAATGTCTTCATTTGACAGAAATTCATTTCTTCTGGTAATTAAAATTGATACAGGATATCAACTATAATGGAAAATGTCTCTTTTCTGACATTGTCTTGTGCATCTTTTCTTTATATAAATATTAAATTCTTTGCTCCTGTTCAAACCAGATTACAATTTAAAATGCATGATAACCAAGATTATATCAAGAAGAATTCTTGCATGCATCAGCTATTCCCTGCAACTCTTCTGACCAACCAGCATAATTCCTGTTAGTAATGGGTTTACATAGCTGCTAAAAAAAGAGCATGGCAGATAAACATACAGGAGATATGGACTCTAAGGTGTCATTCACACCTGGGGAAGGAGGTGGCATAAAATGTTTGTTTCAGATATGATGCTATTTTCAAACTTTATTGCCGATTTTTATTTAAACAACCATTCACTACTGTTCATCTGAACAGAAATATCACCTCTTTGGGTTTTTTCTCCTACTCTTCATGTTGCTGTAACGTCATTTCCCATTTGGTATCTCAGCAGACTTTGAAATTCTTTGAACTTTGAGTTGCATGGGACAAAAAGAATTAAGCTGTACTACCTTAAACTTCAAATGCTGCACTTTATGCCTAAAGTGTATTCATTTTTAATTCCTTATAGCCTTGTTCATTCATGCAAATAAGATTTGATCAGGAGGTTATGTACAAGCAATTAAAGTCAACCTGTCAGAAAAACATTTGTGCCAACTGACCTGACCAGCAGAAAGAGAAGGTTCCTGACAGTTTCAAGACAGAAAATAAACTTATTTATTCTTTTACTCTTACACTGATGCTTTCTCCAACTAGAGGAATTTGTTTTGACAACTTCCACATTTCAAGGCGTGTCACAATAGCATTAGTGTTATATGTTTTTGCAAAGCATTTAGCATGAGACAAAGAACTTCATGATCTGACAAAATTAATAAAATAGCTGCATCTGCTGTGCATTTTTATGCTGGATTTGTATCGAATCTTTCACCTAGAATTATAATCAAATGTTTGTGGTATTTATTCATTGTCTTGAATAAATTCATTACTAACTTCTAGCAATAAATGCTTTAACTTACTACTTCTGTCTCTGGTTCTTTTTGTTTGGAAACTTCTAAGAGCATCTGTCACCACTGATTTTCTTGATTTGCGTGATTTCAAGTCCATAGATATTAAACAGACATGATTATATAGTCACCAAAGTTAAGGGTGAGGGAAGGATAAATTTACTCATAAAGTTCTCAAAGGGTAATACCAATGATTATTTATCCCATCATAAACTGTTTGTGTTTTAAATTGGTGTGGAGTAAGTAGCCACAAGCAGTCTCTCAGTTAAACAGAGCGATCTGGAGGCCTATGGCACAGCTCTTTCCATTCTGTCTTTCACTCAACACATGCCTGTAACATGCTAAGGGGTGCTGAAGGCAGACTTACCACAGCCATGTTTTTATTCAATCCTAAGGCTTGCATTCAAAGCCCAAAGCATCTTTGTGACCACTGTAAACACCTACTTGGTACATATGTTTACCCACTTGGCTGCTGGTGTTCCAGAAGTATTTGGGAGACCAGCTGTCATGAAACAACAGAGGCAATTCTGGTGTCTTAATATTTCACGTCAAAAGACAATCAGAATAAGCTAACCTGATGAATATCTCTGCACTCAAAGATAATTTTGTAAGTTGAGCAGCTCCCAAAAGAGAATTTTCCTACTGATTCGTTAACTCTAAAGTGAACTCAAAGACTCACAAAATGATTGAGGCCTCTGGAGAACCAATTCCTGCTAGAGCAGGAGCATCTAGAGCAGGCTACCTAAGACTGTGTCCAGGCAGCTTCTGGGTGTCTTCAAGGATGCAGATTTCACCACCTCTCTGGCAAACCATGCTAGCGCTTAGTAAACCTGACAGTAAAACAGTGTTCATACAGAACCTCCTGTCTATCAGTTTGTGCCCACTTGTGATCTTGTCACTGGGTCCCACTGGAAAGTGTGTCACTGCATCTTCTTTTCACCCTCCCTTCAGAGATTTATACTACTATTTATATTACTCTAAACTCCTGCCACAAACCTTCTCTTCTCCAGGCTAAAGAGTCACAGCTTTATGGAATAGTCTTAGAAATTCTTGTCCTCTGCATTTAGAGGAAGAAATTGTGTTGACATTCCTCTGCAGCCAAGATAAGAATATCTGGCCTCCAGCCTAAAATCTACACCTATAACAATCAACACAGCCTGTGGTTTGCTCATGTGTCACCTCGTCCCACAGGCCTTTTTGAACATACTTTATGTCTAAGCAGATGCAACGAGGGCTTACATTACGTACTTGCCTTTATGACTTTGAAGGCACTTGCAGAGACATACAGAATGAAGAAGGCATCTGTATAGGTAAGATGGTTACATATGAATAGCAATCAAATAACTGTTACATGGCAAGAAGGAACTACAACTCTTAAGTAACATATTCCAGCCATATCATTATAAAAGTTGATTCCAATTGGATAATTTGACTAATCTGTACTGTGGTAAATAACCAGCAGGGTATTGACCAGCATTACTTTTAGCTATATGTCTTCAGGAAAAGTGCCTTTTAAGAGAAAGGTAGGAGTAACATACCTCAGCGCAGGGAGGTAGACTGAGAAACAAGAAAAGAACAAGCATATCTTCTTAGGAAGCTTCTGGAGTACTAGGAAATTGATTCTTAGACCCCAAGGCTAGAAATACCAATATGGATTCACAACAATGAACAATGCAAAATGCCGGAATAAAACTTCATGGATTCATAACTCCTGCCAGTGCACAGCCTCAAAGCACTCAAACTGAAATGGGAAAAAAAATACCTCACTTATTAAATAGCTTTTGATTTGGGGAAGAGTGGGAGAGAGAAAAAAACCCCACAACTGATCAGAGATTTGAAATGAGTCTTTTGTTAAGGCAATCAGCCATACTGGGCTTTTTTCTGCACTTGAAGACTGGATACACATTACTAAAAAGCTGTTTCAGCACTTCTAGTTTTATCAGAATCATAGAAGCACAAAAAAATAAAGAGACAGGTTCAAACATGAATAAAACTGGTGGATTCATTTCACTAAGGGAGTGTTTATAAGTAGAAAGGGAGAAAAGAAATACAATTTAGGTACCAGAAAGAACCTAATTTATGAGTGCTAGACAAATTACTTTCTATGCAGAGAAAACCCCAGATAGATGAATGTACCATTATGTCCATCCATTTCACATTATTAGAAAGTGGGGGGGAAATGGCAAATTGTACAAGTAACATTATTCAAGGCCAGCAATTTTCTTAGAGGGATATTCTCCCAGTGAATTCATGTGGGCAGTTTGAGTCTTGTTAACTAATCTAATTTCAAACCAGTTGTTGTAGTAACTTTTTTATTAACTGCATTTCCCATTGCAGGCATTATTTTCAATAAAATAGAGCAACTTGTTTTCTGGTAAGAGTAAATTGCAATGAAGAATAACTTGGCTAATAATAAAATAACCTCATGACTGGTCACAGGAAATTTCAAATACCTTAATCTATACTCTGATAATATTTAAGATCATCTTCTAATGGATACTTTTGGCTTTATTAGAAATGCAGCTTTCAAAGGTTTAACATTCATTTCCCCAGTGATAATTTATATTTATATTTTTTTACATATATGTTCACATATTTTACAGCTTAGAGGAGGAAAAAGTAAAAAAAAAGGAAAATGACCCTCAGTTATCAATAATCTGTATTCACATCCTTGCAATTCTTATTGAAATATGTTGCTATATCTTTTGAATGCAACTCCCTGAAAAAAGTACAGGCATCGGGTTTTTCACAGAATAGGCAATGGGTTACTTGTCCACAGAGCCAGCCTTCCTCTGTTGCAGTTGCTGCTGTTAGCCATCAAGGCTGTCCAGCAGCTTCTTGATTACATTATTCTCGGTTTTCTTCACAAAAATAAATTAATGCTGCAATAACATGACATGAAATGATGGTGTGAACTTGCATATAAGCTCCCTAATGACCTTAATTAATTGGTGGTTAATTTGGGATAGGGAAAAGTATATCATAAAAACAGGTGTAAAACAGTAAAGACAATAGCCTTTCTTTCTTAGCCTTTTTTTCTTAGCACATAAAAATATTCCTCATGGAAATAGGTTTTATGAAGTTTAATGAAGGGGAAACTAGCAAATCATTTTCTTATTCGTACATTTAAATCCCTGTTTTTAAATTTCTCCGTACCTTATAAAGTTGACTGGTTGAAAGGCACAAGAAGGGAAGTATAGACTATCTTATCAGTGAAGCTGTAGAGACTAAGCATAATACACTACTCATCAATTAAACAAAAAATTACAGATTTTGAAAACATCATGAATGAATTTTGCCCTTTTTTTGAAGCTTAATAAAAACAGGGCAGTCAGTGCAGAGTAAAATTTCATGTTACAGAAGCAGTAACATCTCCTTGTTGGAGTCTGAAGTCCATTCTTGTCCCACCAGATTAAGCTAAAAGGAGCAGGAACAGTAGTACTACAGCTATAGGGGAATTAGCAACTTGTGGAATGAGAGAGAATGTACAGCTGGGAAGTGGGTTAAAAATAGCAGCAACTTGGCCTAGGTCTCCTTCACTACTAGCTTCTACACATCAAAAGAAATCACTGTAAATCTTCCTCATGAGAAAGAATCTAAGGAAGGAGAAGTGGGAAAGCAGCCTACTGTGTCAATGATGAGTTTCATCACATGGAACTCTTTGAACGTAAGGGTTAAGAACTCATGGGTGAAAATTAGACAACAGCTCAACAGAGGAAGTTTTGTTGGTGGTGTCTACTACAGGCCATCTGATCAAGAAAAGGAGGTAGATGAGGAGTCCCTTTGTCAGCTTCAGGAATCCTCTTGCTTGCAGGTCCTGAGCCTGGTAGGGGATTTAAACCGACTGCAACATCTGGAAAAGTGGCCCAAAAAATTGCAGGTAGTCCAGGAAACAACTCCATTAGGGATAGCTTTCTAGAATGGGTGACGGAGACTCCGATCAAAGAAGATACTTTGCTGGATCTGTCACTCACTGATGCAGAAAAACTTATGTGAAAGGTCAGCACTGTAGGTAGTCTGGGCTGCAGTGGTCATGCCCTGGTGGAATTCTGTCACTGGCTGTTGCTAACAGTCAGCACAGCTTCACTAAGGGCAAAATGTGCCTGACAAATTTGGTGGCCTTCTAGAGTGGGGTTAGAGCATTTGTGGATGAGGGAAGTGTGACCGATGTCCTCAGCCTTGAACTGTGCTAAGCATTTCACACTGTCCTTCACAACGTCCTTAACATGGCTTTGACAGGTAGAGCACCCAGTGGATAAGGAATTGGCTGGCTGATCTGACTCCTAGAAGTGTGGTCAATAGTTCTGTGCCCAGGTATGGACACTTATCACAAATGATAAGTGGTGTCCCTCAGAGGCCTGCATTGGGACCAATATTATTTAATATCATTCTCATTGACATGGACAAGAGGATTGAGTGCAACCCCAGCAAGATTTCTGATGACACCAGGCTGCATGGTGTAGCTGACACGCTGGAGAGAAGGGACGCCATCCAGGGGAGCTGGACAGGCTTGAGAGGTGGCCCTGTGAGAAACTAAGTTAAACCAGGTCAAGTGCAAGGTCCTGCACTTGGGTCAGGGACAATCCCGACCACAAATACAGGCTGGGCAGAGAATGAATAGAGTGCAGCCCTGAGGTGAAGGATTTGGGATAGCTGGTGGATGCAAAAATGAATATGAGCTGGTAATGTGCACCCTCACCTCAGAAGGCAAACCATGTCCCGGATGCATCCCACCTGGAGCAATGTGTTCAGCTCTGCAGTCTCCGGCATAAAAAATATACACACTTGCTCAAGTGGGTCCGGAGCTGGGCCAAGAATATGATCAGAACACCTACCACTTGAGAACAGGCTGGGAAAGTTGGGGTTGTTCAGCCTGGAGGAGGGAAGGCTCCAGGGAGACCTTAGAGTAGCTTTTCAGTGCTCATAGGGGGACTACAGGAAAGATAAGGAGGGGTTTTTTACCAGGGCATGAAGTGACAGGACAAAGGGTAATATATTTAAATGAACAAAGAGTAGGTTTAGATTAGGTATTAGGAAGAAATTTTTTACTGTGAGGGTGGTGAGGCACTTGAACACTGCCCAGAGAAGTTGTGGATGCCCTGCCCCTAAGAGTGTTCAAGGCTATGTTGGATGTGACTATGAGCAGCCTGGTCTAGTGGAAAGTGTCCCTGACCATGACAGGCACGGTGGAACTACATTGTTGTTAAGGTCCCTTCCTACCCAATGATTCAATGATTCTAGGATTCTGACTTCCTGACAAAGTCAGAAGTAGACACACAGCACAGGCTCTACTTCCAAACCCAAGTCATCCCTCTAGATAAACAAGGAGACGAAGTTACATTCAAGTTCTTTATGTTTCTCAGAAAAGAGAAAACACTTGTGCTTACACCACAATAAAAAGCAGTAAGACCAAACAGGAATGGATTTCAGAAAAAAATTGCTAGTATCCTGACATCGATACTGTGTGCTAGAGGAGTAATTTCTAGACAGTAGTTGTAGTTCTGCTCCGTGTATTACAGATTGAACTGTTGTGAACCTGCTGAAATCACATATATGCAGAGCAACTACTTTGACATTGCTTCTTATCTAACATTTTTCTGCACAGGCAGACCTTGAGACTGAAGGAGGAGCTCCCACAGAGCCCCCACTACCCACTCCTTGGCACATGTCAGTAATACTCAACAACATGTCAATAAGATTAAGTCCAGGAAAGAGAAGGAGAAATTTTACACAGCTTAATTGCACTACAATATTTATGTTTCATTTTAGTGGATTAAGTGGCAGAACTCACACATTTTTGAATACTCATGTAGGCATGCTAATAACCAAGACAAAAAGGATGCATGTTGAAGAGATGTTTGCATCTGAAACAAAGCTAGGCTTTGACAGTGGGCTTTTATGTACAATGCAGTGGTAATAAAAATAATGCAGTGGAATTAATTATCACTCAGCAGATTTAGAGACCTACTCCTAATAGCCTCTGGTTCTTATAGATTTTACAAACTTAACAGCATCTTCCAGATTTTTGAAGATATGTCTGATTAGGAGATGAGATCACAAGTTTAGCAGAATATTTAAAGAGCATAAATCAATCTCAATTTTTTTTAAATGAGATCTTTTCCTTATTCTTTAAGCACATGTCTTACAATCATGAGAGAAGGATGGTAGAAAGAATTCTAATTTTTCGAAGTTCAAACTTCTTTTAATGTTACTGTCATGATTCCTTTCCCTAGGGATTTTCATACCACTTGACATGCTTACATAGTCCTTCTAGGTCAAATTCAGGTTTCATTTAGCTGCAGTAAATTCTTAGATTTAGTCCTTGCCCCATTTAAAATCAATAGCAAAACTTTTATTTACTGATCTGGTCTTAAATTTTCATCTGGGTTTCCTTTACTTACTGTTGGAGGCACATCACATTTAAATTTAGGTCACCAGAAGCAAATTAGCAGTTGTAGAAATGAACAATGTGGTCATATGCAATGTGTACATTCAAGTGTACGTACTGTAATAGCACTTTACTATTTGTTTGAATGTCATTAAATGTCACTTTTTATGAACCAAATTGAACAATACAAAAAATAATTTTGTTAAAATTTGAAAGAGCCATTTACACAATTAACATGCAACAATCTGTATATTTCTTATATGCCAGACATGATTATAATTTCCATTATTTAAACAAACTATTTATTGAATCAGTTCTCTTGGAGAAAAAACAATCACTGATGTAAAATGTATGTTAGCTACATCTAAAATACATTTATAAAACTTTAAGAACTGCTTCCATTTCAAACAAATCAACTTCCACACAAAGAGACTGAAATTATACGATTGCTGATTGCTACTGGGCCATCTACTGATTGCAATGCTTGTACTACCTTCAAGCTAGATTAAAGTAAACCAAATAAAATTATCTGTAAGTTTAGTAACTTGACATTCTGTTTTAATCTTCTTTGCAAGTTTCATCTTATATTTGTTAAGCTTGTAAAAATAATTAGAGAGAGACAATCATTGATAGAGAGACTAAAAGTGAGAGACGACACACTGGCCCTTTTGGGGCAGGGGAAAAAAAAGCACTGCCTAAAAACTTGTTCTGCTGAGCTCTTTTTGGTATAGTCATCAACAACAACAATCGGAAAGTGCCTTCTATTGCCTGTTTAGTCGCATACTGTTAGTATGTGTTAGTGTGGTTACTTCTGTATGGAAACAGTTGCAGAGTGTTTGCTACTTGCAATAGCAATCCTGTGATATAAACAAGCCACAAACTGCCAATGTTTTCTTTCAGTTTTAATTCTATCTGTATATATTCCACATCTTCCACATCATACAAATCTTATAGTGTATGAGATCAAGCTACTTCAGCACAGTAGCAGTGGGGTTGTTGAGAAAAAAAATCAGAAACATCTAAAACATAGCAATAGTTCTGGGCTTTACTGAAGGTAAGGATCAAGTTGTTAAACATCTTGGTGAAAAACTTTCTAACAGAAGAGAGAGTGGGTAAAGAAATCCCATTGCAAAGCAGGAAAACACAGAAGGAAAATTCTAACTTCCACTCAAGCGCCAGTAAGAACAAAGAAGTAAAACCAAACATTTTTTAATGCCCCTTTGGTTTCATATGAAGTTCTGCCAGCACACAAATGAGAAGAAGTTATTTCTCTGCACAGTCCTGAATCTACCCCTTAAACTTATTTTCCTGTGAAAAATAGTAGTTTGTTTTCTGTTCTTTATTTATCCTGTCAGCCTTTTTTTTTTTTTTTTTTTTTACACTAGGAAACAGATAAAGTAATTTCAATGAGAGGAGAAGGCATTTTGGGTTTTTTTTCTAGTTATCCTTTTAGATAAGGACAATCAAGTCCTTATCTAAAAGCTTCTGAAATAGTTTTACATATTGTTAAAGCGATATTTCTCACTTGTCCATTGTTCTTTTTGCTGCAATACTGGTCAAAGGGAAATATCCTTCCCTGATGCAAAAATACCTGTTAATTCATAAAACACCTCGTCTCATACAAGATTTATGATAGCTCAAAACATAAAGCAGACACAGCATGCATTTCCCAGACAGCCACACCCAAGAGGGCTCCTAATTATCGCCAGAATTTTGCATTTTTTTCTCAAACACATCACAGCCAGCATCCAGAACTTTCAGGAAAGGATCAGAAGCAACAAAGTGATACCTGCAGGAGTATGTCAATGCCAGTAAGGGCAAACAGTGATAATCAAGTTCAGAAGGAAAAAGGTAGGGGAAATCTACAAGGCAATATTCCTATTAGCTCCCTCAAAGTCAGCTTCCCTGGTCACAGGGAAGAAAATTGGTAACACACTTCTTCCTGTTGCCATTAAAGCCATTAAAGCTGGGGATTCAGGAAAGATCTGGCAGCAGAGGGCATTAAAAAGGTATATAACTTGGAGTTAAAGAATGTCCTTCAAACGTGAAATAAAATAAGATACTTAGGAAAAGGCACATATATCAAAAGGAAAAAAACCATACACAGAAAAACAAAATACCTCTCCGACATTATCAGCTACAGCTTCCAAAATTGTCCACCACTTTTGAAATCATGTTCAAGTACCAACAAATGCTGAACATCAAAATCAATAATCTGCAAAGGCATGCTCATACCTGTGTTAAATGCGCACCTGAAAAAATTAGAAAGACAAGATATTATAGATCATAATCTTTCACTATATCATACGCATAAACTTGCCACAAACCTCTCTTTATTTCTCCACAAAAATAAGTAGTTTTCCTGGGGAAAACAGCAATGTTCCATCTACATAATATGCATAATTAAGAACATTTAGTGGTCTACCATCATTATCACAAAATGTCTATGTATTATGTTTTCTAAATGTTTTACTTGACTAAAATAAACTGTCCTTTACTTTGGCTGATTCACAAAGCAACTGGAAACCAATCTCATTTTCGTATTTCCTGCAAGTCCTAAGGACTAGCATTCACAATCAGAGGAGGAGCTCAGTGTTAACAGCTTCTTTTAGCATAAATCTGCAGCATTATTTGTGATATAGCACTGCCCTCAAGAGTGGAGGAAAAAAAACCCCAAAACCAAAACACTAATAATCTGCCTCCAACATCTGGAAGAAGAAAGGGAATTTTGCTGTAATCAATATTCTTATCAGTTGCTATAGTAATGCCTGGCAAAAGCACTGCATGAGAAATCTCCCAGAGAGTTTGGGAGATGATCTCTACGCCTTGGCTTAATTGCTTCTTTGGTGATGCTTCTTGCCTCTTAGTTTGACTTGGGGTCACTTTTATGGCAAGACAACTATAACAACAGAGTGCAATTACAAACCCTGAAATTGTCCTGTACAGCAGCCCAGGATATCCAGTCTGCAAAAGTGAGAAGAGAGAATTTCAGAATATAGTTTTCCATGAGCTTCTTCTGATTACTGTTTTTTACCTTGCTCACTGTTTTGGCCCACACATCCTTGTCTTCTCTCTAATACCAGCTCCAGGATTCATTAGGCTCAGTGTCAAGGCAGATCAATTACTTTGTCTTGTCTCCTTTCTAAAAAGATAGTTTCTGTCCGTTCAGGTCACTGATCCATCTGGTCACGAAGCCACACAATGTTAGCCACAGCACAAGGCAAAATGTTTGATCCTGTGGAAGGAGTGGGAAATGGAAACAGAGGAAGAATACCCTTTCTTGGCAACACATACTGAGGTCTTAAGTGATGTAGCTGCAGCTTTTGGGTTCACAATGCCTTTAACATTTCAGGATTTTACATGTCATATATAATGAAAACAGGTCTCAATAATGCTGTGTGCACACACAGAGCTTAAAAGACAGTATCTTAGAGTTCCGAAGAGCTTATGGGTTGAAACTAAAAATATAATTACAGCACAGTCACTGCCAGCCTACTCTAAGCATTAAACATGAGACTGAGGAAAGTAGGGAATAGGTGTAATATTAGAACAGTTCTGAGGCATTAGCACCTGCTGTCTGCATTCTTGCATTACGTAGTATTAGCTATGCTACATGGGGTTTTTGTTGTTTCCATTGCAGATATTTGCATACCAGAGGAGACTTGTGTAATGAACTGTACAAAAACCAAAAGAGAATGTCACTATGACTATTTCTGTATTAAGAGGGTCTGGTTTAGGAAAGACATTTTATTTGAACACCGATTGAAAAGAATGCTTTAAAAAATTGTATAAATCATAAGATAAATAAGTGCAATGAAACAAATTAAATTAAACGAGTTAAAGACAGTGATGTACAAACCAACCCTTTATATGTTGCATATGAGAACTAGTACAGGATCCTAAAAATAGAATTCCGTTAATTGGAAATAGTCTTACAATCTTTGGACCTCTGCATAAAGGAATAAAAGTATCTAGCAAACTCACTATGAATGTTTGCAAAGAGACTTGCAAGTCCCTAAATTATGAATTTGGAATTTGGCTGTAGCATCACCATACTGACTGAAAAGAGTTTAGAAGGTTTTCAGCCATGCCATCAGCAGTGTAGGAAGGCCGGCCTGACAGCCACTAAGTTCTATCTAAGCCACTAGAACAGAAGAGATGGAGGCAAAAGGGGAATTATACTCACTTTTTAGACATTTTTTTATTTTAAAAAGGTACAGCTTAGAGTACCTTATTTACTGTGATTTGTTTGCCTATATCAATACAGAATAAATTCTCATCTTTTGCATCGTTCTGGGTATTTTTCATTTACCTAACAATGGTTTGAAAGCAAAAAGCTCTGGTAATACTTTTGGGGTTTTCACTGCTTGAATCGTTATTTGACAGCTTCAGAAGTGGGAGCTGGGTACTGGTATGTTTGAAAAATCCTGTTGTCCAAATTTGAGTGGCAGCAGCGGAATCAGAAAAGCTCAAAAAAATTACCTAGGAATGCAGTTAAAAACAGACTGCTTTAAATAGACTAGTCAGACTTTAAGCAATTCTATTAACATCACACATATATGCAGGGTAGCTCTAGAGAAATTATCTGCATGGGGCAGGAGGCACCAAGGGCAGGTTTAAGTAACAATTTAAACAGAAGAGGACCTCTGATGTGTACAGAGTCTTCTGACTTGAATTTAACATGTTATATGAGTAAATCCTCAATTACATAATTCTTCATCCAAATAAAGACAGGAAAATTTCTGATGTTTCTCTCTCACACACACACATGAACAAACCAAAACAATTCTGAAGACTGTAATTTTGAAAAACTAAATACCATATTTAAAAATTCACACAAAATAAGTTCCTATGCAATGCCTTAGGAAGTGCGCATGACAAATTTTGAGGAAAATGTGCTGATGTTTTGTCAATGCAAAACGTTTGTCTACCAGTTTTCCCAGCATACCACTTTAAACCTCTTCTATTGAACCCCAGTATGGCTCAATCCTTCCCTTTGTACCACTTTTTCATCTAAGCCTCATTTATTGCAGAATTCTTCCAGTCTCCAGTAAGCTTTTAACCTGAACTTTTTAATATTTATTTATTCATTTATATATGCAAGAAAATCTGTGAGAAAAATAAGTTAAGTGACTCTAAAAATGCATGTGCATGAAGACAGTGAGTTCGATCTCTTCTACTCAAGCACTGAAGGCACAAGAAAAAAAAATCCCGAAAATTGACCAACCAACTAAACAAAAAAACCCACAAAAAAACCCCAACCAACCAACCAAAAGGTCTTAATTTTAAGAGTATATTTTCATCTCTTCCATTAGAATTTTTTCATGTAATTATTTTCACTTTCAGAATTACTCTTACAAAATGATAAATACTTCTAGTAAATAAGTACTCATTCATTAGCATTTGCACTAAAAATCTGATCTATGATGTTACTGTCCTGCACAAATAGCATGAATCTTGAAGTGTTTTCTGAACCTAGAAAGTGAATTTTTTTAACAACTAGTACTAGTGAGAAAGCCTGGGTTTTGCCATTCATGTCACAATGAGAGAGTAACTTTTCCCATATAAATTATTCTTGATAGCGCTTTTTACTTTTCTTTCCTCAACAAAAGTTATGTTATTTGAAACTATGCTAGGTATAGCAGTGAAATTTACTATTTACTTCTTCTCTTGAAGTAAAATAGAGAAAAAAGTTAATTTTCTGAATGTCTCATACACTAGTTAAGAACTCTGTGCCATCACAACATTTTTAGAGAGAAATTGCCTCCCTGACAATTTCAACCACTTGCCTTTTAGTGACAACTACAACTGTCCTATACAATTACTTACATAGGAAACCAATATTAAGAAAGTACCTATTTTATGTTTGACATCTTTAGATGAGCCAGAAATTCAGAAACAAGATAGTATTATTTCACAGACAAATTTTCATGGATCTCAAGCTTGAATCACTAGCAGTCCACTAAGAACTCCTCCCATCATAATTTCCTGTAGCACTTTATTTCTGCACCATGGTTGGAATGCAGCTCTCTGACAGGACCCGGAAACATTTCACTACACACTGTGCATGATGTTCTGAACTTTACTTCTCTAATAGTTTAAATTTTGCTTCCAGCTACCTTTCTTTTCTTTCCAAGCTCAATAGCTTGTCCCCAGAACTCCACTGGCGACTACCCAGGAGGTATTGCCTGATGTGCGATTTGCAGTTTCCACTGGAATCTCAAGTATGTGCCTGGCAAAGTAGTTATACAACAGTTTGTTTTCTATCCCTACCAGGTGGGATATCCACACACTCAGAAGGGCCTGGACAAGATCGACAAGCTGTTAAAATTCCATGGGAATCTCACGTGGTTTAAAAAGACCAAGTGCAAGGTGCTGCACCTGGGTCAGAGCAAGCTCCGGTATCAGCACAGGCTGGGGGATGAACAGATGGAGAGCAGCCCTGGGGAGAAGGACTTGGGGGTGCTGGTGGGTGAGAGGCTGGACATGACCCAGCCATGGGCATTCACAGCCCAGAGAGCCAAACGTGTCCTGGGCTGCATCCAAAGCAGCGTGGGCAGCAGGGGAGGGAGGGGATTCTGCCCCTCTGCTCTGCCCTGGTGAGACCCCACCTGGAACACTGCATCCAGCTCTGGGGTCCCAGCACAGGAAGGATATCGACCTGTAGGAGTGGGTACAGAGGAGGTAACGAAGATGGTGGGACAGGACAACTCTCCTGTGAGGAAAGCAGAACTGGGGCTGTTGAGCCTGGAAAAGAGAAGTACTTGAAGGGAGCATACCAGAAAGATGGAGAGACACTCTTTACAAGAACATGTAGTGATAGTATAAGGGGTAATGACTTTAAACCTACAGCCAGTTACAGTAAATATTAGGAAGGAAATTGTTACTGTGAAGGCAGAGAGGCACTGGAACAGGTTGTCCAGAGAAATTGTGGCTGACCTTTTCCTCAAAGTATTCAGGGCCAGATTGGATGGGGCTCTGATCAACCTGGTCTAGTGGAAAGTGTCCCTGCCCATAGCAGGGGGACTGGAACTAGATGACCCCTAAGATCCCTTCCAGTTGTACTAGTTTGAAAGCAAACCAGTGAGAGATTCTAAGTCAGAACAACAATTTAATAGGAAAATTAAAATAAAGGCAATACTACAGAAATACTGACAGAGTCAGGATACGACCTGACACCCTGCCAGGCAGGATGGTGGTAGCAGTCTGATTAAATGGTGGCTGCAGTCCTCTTGAGGGGATAAATACAGTTCTGTTGAAGTGGTGATCCTGTAGAAGGGTCTGGTCTTCCTCTGAAGGTCCAGTGGTGGTTATGTAGCTCTTGTCCTCTGGGAATCCAGTAGGTAAGGGCTGCCTGTGGCGTTCCAAACATCAGATGACATCCAGGTAGGAATGCTTGGTTCCTCCCCCTGGGCAGAGCATCTCACAATGGGATGATGTAATTTTGAGTCACGCAGTAAACCTAGATGGCTCATTAACAGAAGATATCTCTCCAGAGGGAGTTATCAGGGATGTGTCCTGGAAGAGATAAAGAACATTGCCCCACCTGGTTTTAACAGATAGTGACAGAATACATACTTTTGGTTACATCTTACAATGTAACCTAAGACACCAACCCAGGACAATTCTCTATGATTCTGTGATTTGCAGGGTTGATTTTGGCACCAAAAAATGAACATGTATCACCTCCTAAAGGGGCAATGCCATCTGTAGATGTCTTTCTCTGCTCAGAAGCTTACCAGTTAGAGAGCATTTATCACTATGTTCTTTTAAAATTTATTACATACACAAAAGTTTACAGAGATCTGCTCAATTTACTCATAACAAGATTTATAACATATGTCTGTATTTTTTTAACATCTGGCATAAGTATGGCTATCCTCATGAAAATGCAAATTTAAAATGGCAGGAAAATTTAAAGTTAGTGCAAAGACTTGTAGTGCAGTCATTGAAGTGCAGATGTGTCATGGTTTAACCCCAGTGAGCAACCAAGCGCCATGCAGCTAATTGCTCACTTCCAGACCAGCAGGATCACGGACAGAATCAGAAGGGTAAAAGGCAGAAAACTTGTGGGTTGAGATAAAGGCAGTTTAATAGGCATAGGAAAAGCCATGTATGCATGCAAATCAAAATAAGGAATTAATTTACCCCTTCCCATGCACAGGCAGGTGTTCAGCCATCTCGGTGAGAGCAGGGCCCCATCACATACTACAGTGACTTGGGAAGACAGATGACATCACCAAATGTCCTCCCTTTTCCTTTCCCCACATATACTGGGCATGATGCCATACAGTCTGGAATATCCCTTTGGTCAGTTGGGTCACCTGTCCTGGCTGTGTCTCCTCCCAGCCTCTCATGCACCCCCAACTTCCTCCCCATTGTGGCAGTGCAAAAAGCAGAAAAGGCCCTGACTCTGTGTAAGCCCTGCTCAGCAATAACAAAAAACATATTATCAGCCCTGTATTCAGCACTCATACCAGCCACTGTGAAGAAAACGAACTCTACCCCAGCTGAAACCAGCACAGGATGTTTCAATCAATTAAGTTGTGTCTTGTACATGAGGGTTGAAACTTAAAAAGGATATGTTTTCCCTCTTGTCATGCTGACTGACAACAAAGTCCATTCAAATTGTTCCCTTTGCTTCTGAAAAAATAATTTTTCTACACCACAATTTGTGTCATTTAGAAACAGAGAGAAAATGTTAGTTTTTTATGTTTACTTCCTTTATTGGGTTGTTTTTCAAAACATGGGATTGAAATTGCATACTCAAAGATGTACATCAACCTGCACACCTAATAGAACCTTTTAGGGAAAAAATGAAATGCAAGCCAGTTAAGAGGGTGTGCAAAAAAACCCAGTTATCATTTAAACCTGTCACATAATCTGCAGTTGTCGGCACTTTTGTTGCCATTATCACTCATTAATTTTTTTCTGTGATAAGAACCTGAGCCAGAATACTGCTGTGCCAACCACTGCATATGCACAGGCACGCATAGATGTGCAACATGCATGCACGCAAACATACATGGCTCTTCTGTCTCTAGGGAGTCTTCAGTCTAGGTGACTGCATGAGTAGTCATTTAATTATTCTCTTTATCCAATTCATTAGTCACATTCATTTTTAAAGCAGAAATGAAAAATCTCAGCTCTTAATCAGAAAAACTGTTCATTTGCAGGGAATCAATCTGGATATAAAAACCTGAACCTTCACTTCTGGAACAGGCATGTAGCTATCCACATGGAATATATAGAAGCAGCCTAGAATCGTCTTCTTAATTCATAGATGAACCCTTTCTGACTTTAAGGGTCACTGAATATCAATGCACCAATGAAACGGATCACCAGATTGACCCAATTGCGCCCCTCACTCCATCTTATCCAGTCATCTGCCCAGATATCATTTAACAGTAGCTATATCCTCATCTAACCACACAGCCAGAGAGTCATTGCTTGCTTTTCCAGATAGAAGGCTACTAATTTTAAGGGCACTCTGTTGTGGAAAGCAGAAAATCACTGCAACTGCTCAGTGGAAAATCTGAACCTTTTGACGCTGTGATTAATTTTCCCAGCCTGAAAGAATTCAGCCCAATATTGGCTTCTCCCCCTTCTGATTCAGTTTCCACAGAAGCTTTTCATCCTCTTCTCCATCAACACCAGAAGCGGTTTCAGGAGTGTGAAAAGAGCAATCATCAGTAACTGTCAGTCCTTCGGGATTATCTCTGCCTCTGAGTCACCCTCCCTGCCCACAGCCTGTTGCCATGGAAATCACTGTTCTGTTGTGCTGTAGGAATTGTCTCACTCCTGACCTATCATTTGAATCTGCAACTTTCCCACCCCTGGGGAATGCTGTTCACTCTCACCTCCATGTCCTGAGTGTTCAAACTCTGTATCATGACCCTGGAGTCATTCCTGCTTTTTACTGTGTTATTCTGCCATACCAGCGAAGAAGAACAGATAACATTTTAAACAGGCAGGGAACAGAAGTTCTGTGAACACTGACTGAAACTCTGAGGCATACTGACAATAAGCAAGAAATACATACATATTATTAAAAGGAAAGCCCAATGGGCTCTACCATGCCTTTGGAAATCGCAGACCTTATCTTTATTCATCTTTACTCCTAAGTAGCCTAATAGAGTACATAGTAAATCTACTAGACAGCTACATTAAGAAAATAATAAAATTAGATATTCAAGTTTTACAAGAAGTAATTCTTGTGAACCTGTTCTAAAGCAGCTGTTACTGTCACATAATAAAACAGTACCTGAAGTAGTCCTCACATCCCACAGCCTTCTAAATTTCTGATCCAAGCAATATAATCCTGCCAAGTCCTAAGCAGTCCTTGAAAGGTCTCATGTGAAAATAAAAACAGTATTTGCTAAAGTTTAAGAGGAATGTTGATTTCTGTAAACAGTTTACAAATGGGAAAATTACAGCCCTCTGTCCTGACCCCACAACAGTCATCTCAGGCTGCAGCAGAAGGCACCAGATGGGTGGCATTGCTTGACCTGGCTTGGGCACACAGACCATTCAGAGGGCCCCAAAACTCCCAGTATTCTCACTGTCCTTTATTTCCGCTGTCTTGCTCCCCTAGAGTCTGTAACATAATTACATCATCTGCTCTTCCTTAAACCTGGGCTGGAATTTGTTAACTCGCCAGTAGCAATTTTCACGTTTTAGGAATTTCCACTTCCATGGTATTAAGGGGAATAATTTGCACCCTACAGAGCTTCAGCTTTTTTTTCAGACTGTTAGGCTACAGTTATGCTTGCAATCCAAGCCAGGTAACCACTGATTTTCAGGTGTGGAGTCAATGATGTTAAATTACAGCTGAATATTTTGCTAACAAATTTTAAAAGAGGATTAAGAACACTTCAAGAGATCAGGAAATATCAAAATACTATTATCCTAGGTCAGTTTATGAGATTAGCTGTTCTCAGGAAATTTTTGCCATTGAGAGAAAGCAACAGTTCCTGTTATTCATGCTGGCATCAGAAAAGGAGATGGGGGGGCTATGATCAAAATTCTTCAGTAATGCAAAAAATCGTAGCTACAGGTGCAATGACTCTTCAAAATCCAAAGGTGGTTGTAAACAAAGCTCTAATTTCAGTTTCACATATACAGCTTGTATCTTTCCTCTATTTAGCTGAAATATTTTGTTAAAATGCAGCACTATTCTTTAAATTAAGCAATTTAATTCCCAATTCTTCCAATGGTTGACATAACCGAATAAAGATTAGCCATTTCTCTTAAATTCCAGTAGAAGTACTGACAGTTTAGCTTTGATGTTTCTATTATTTAGGTAAAAACATAGAGAAAAAAGTCTCAGAAAGAGAGTAATAACTGTCCCACTTAAAATAAAGGATTTTACCTTAGCACAGTTAAGTGATAATTATTTATCTTTTTAAACTTCCAATTTAAAAAAGAAGAAAAGCAAGCTTAAAACCAAAGAAATTTCTGCTACAGAAGGGAGTCCTTACAACATTTTCTGGTACCAGAAAGGAGCCTACAAGAGCTGGAGAGGGAGTTTTCACAAAGGCATGGAGTGATAGGAGAAGGGGGAAGGGCCTTAAACTGAGGAAGGATAGATTTAGATTAGATATTGGGAAGAATTTCTTCATTGTGAGGGTGGTGAAGCACTGGCACAGGTTTCCAGAGAAGCTGTGAATGCCGCATCCCTGGAAGTGTTTAAGGCCAAGTTTGGTGGGGCTCTAAGAAACCTGGTCTAGTGAAAGGTCCCCCTGACTATGGCAGGAAAGTGAAACTGGATGCTTGTTACAGTTCCTTCCAACCCAAAACATTTTATGATTCTATGATTAAAAAACAAACAAGTAAACAAAACCCTAAAATACACAAACAAAACAAAAAAATCATGCACACCAAAAAAAAACTAAAACAAAAATAAACAAAATAACTAAAACTCGGCAATTATATGTTATCCAGCAGGATTTTTATTTTTTTTCCCCAGTAATAAGGAGCAGGAATTACTATGAGCCTCAAAACTCACCATTTGATTTTACAATGAGGTACCACACAGATAAAGCTTGTCAGCTCTGATTTCTTTGATCATTTGCAGTGGGGATCCACTTCTCACATATTAGAAAGTTTATATGCAACTTTTGGCCCACTTACGAATTAATTGAAAAAAACTCCAGCAAATAATTTCTGTCCGAGACTACTATCATTTCTCATTTGACAAATACTGCCATTCTAATTAATAGCTTTACTTGCTAAATGTGTATAAGCTGTCAAACAAGTTCTGGACCTAGCCTCTGGCTTATTTTTATGTTAAGGAATTTTTATGTCAAAGTCGTTGAGTGCTTCCTCTGCTGAGGAAGAGAGATAGTGTTTATATATTGATAAGAGAAAGAGGATAAAATCAAAAATTGGAAATGACACATTTGGGGTTACCGTTTCTCAGAAGACTAGATATGAGACTTTAAAAGGGCTTCCGTCTGTATGGATCAAATGTAACCTTTCTGAAAAGGTTACTGAAATACTGAGATGTTTAATTCATATATCATATCCTTGGATGCTGCTTTACATCAGTTTATTTTTATGCTCAGCTCTAAAGGAGTGAAGATGTCAAGTTTCCTGAAAAATAATAGTTGGACTCATTAAGTAGGGTTAGCATTGCCTTGGAAAGTTTTAAGCAGCTGAACAATTATAAGGACACCTTTTGATTAATGAATTCTTTCACCAGTGAAGAACAGAGTTGTCTGTGAGTCACCACCTGTTTTTAAAATGTTTACAAATGAATTACTATATGGTGTAAATTATCAGTGCCATGTTACTTTTGATGTATATTGGATGAGTTACAGTCCTTTTAATTTCATTTAGACCACATCCTGAAAATACTCTTCACATCTTCCTACAATTAAAATTATTACATTTGTCTAAAAGAACCTCTCATTTTATACTGGAAAGTATTTCTTGTGGACAATAACAAACTGTCATAGTTTGATGCTGGTTAGGCACCAGCCCCACGAAATCTATTTATTTATTTGCTTCTATGATAGTTGAGCAGAGAAGGGGAAACCAAAACTCCATTTATCATAAGATGAAATAAGGATTATTGAGGAAAACAGAAAAAACTTCAAGGCAAAACAGGTCCACACTTGAACAGTTACGTATAAAGAAGATTTATTACTAACTGAATTAAAAGTAAAAAGAAATAATAAGAAATTAAAGTAACTTTCAAACATCTTTCTCTCCCAGTAGCTCTCTTTTTCCCATGAATCCGCACAAGGGAAACAACACGTGGGGTTTTGGTCAGTGCTGCATTTCTTAAGACTCTTTCTTTATGTTTAAGGGAAACAGTTTCTTCTGCTGCAATGTGGTTCAAACTTTCACAGGCAGCAGCCCTGCCCGAATCTTCTGCAGTGAAAAAATCTCTCCCACTGTTTAGCAGTCTTCTCACAGCTGACAACATAGGCCATAAGTGGTTCATGGGATTTTGTCTTTTAAGGATGAGCTACTCCAGCCTAAAAGCAAAGGCTCTCTTCTTCAATCTCTAAAAGGCTCTCACGACAGCTATGGGCTCTGCCATTGAGCACTTTTTCACAAGCTGTGCGTGGATTTCTGCATCCCCCCAATGTACTTTAATGAATTATGGAGAAACAGTTTGTAATATTACAGTCCTCACCATGGCTGACAAGGAGAATTTAAGCTCCGGCACTGGAAGTGCCTCCGCCCTCTTTCCCTTCTTTCACAACTGACCTTGGAAGCCATGTTGGCTTTATCCCACGGGATCTTACTTTTCCTTTCTCTCTGACCTGGAAGAAATTTGGTCTTGTCTGGACTCTGGTTCGGGGAAAAATACTTGCCACATTTCTCATTGCTGTCTGCATGGTGTTTTTCTCAGTTTGGTGCGAGCTGTGCCGGCTGGGGGGAGGCCCTGCCAGCCCAACCAGTTCTGTGTGGGCTGAGGCAGCTCCAGATGAAATCTTGGCTGCACAGCCCTGGCTCAGCTGGAGGGGAGGTTTCCAGCCACACGGCTACTCATGGCTCCAGGGCAATGTTTTTCTCGGTGGCTTGGTCCACGCCGCTTCGTCAGGGCGGGCCCGGGCCTGCTCTGGGATGGGGCCCAGAGGCCCCCCTCCCTCCTTACCCCTTGGCAGGAAAGCAGTGTTCAAAACAGATTGATAGAATTGGCTTTCATATAGGGTAATTAGTTAATGAAATGAGTTGAGGTTACTATGTAATGCTAATAGTTGCTGTTTGATTGTTATGGGATAAGGTACTTGGACATTCTGAACAGTTGTTATGTCAAGTTAATATCCTTGTCTTCCCTAAAACTGAGGTTAGTAATAGTTATAGTTCACATAAATAACAGATTTTAATAATGGAGGAGCCCGGAATGTTCCAGAATATTAGTGATGTAATTGAAGGAGGCATTTAGAAAAGACTCCCGCATAAAGAGGCACAGGCAAGAGGATCATTGGGTGAAGACCGCACCTATGACAAGACCCTAGACAACAGGAAGCAAGCCACCAGCCAATCGAATGAACTGGCTCAAACACCAGCCAGTCATCTCAATCCTAAGGGGAGGGTATAGGAGAGGTGATGGGCGGGCTCTTTGGGGTATAAAATGTGGTCGCAAAGCCCTTGAGGCTGTCTGGCTACGCGTTATCTGAAGCCACACCCAGCGCTGCACTTCGCTTTGTGTAAAGGCACATAGCCAATCTAAGCCTCTGATCGTTGTGTTAACAATTTAATAAATTGTTCAAAATTTAAATTGTGAGTGGTCCTTTCTCACAGCAGGAACAAAAGGAGAACTTCCAGTGCTTGTGCTGCCTTTAAATATGCAAACTGTAGAGGCGTTACCAGCTTTTTTTCATTGGTTCAACAACCTGTTTAACAATTATTAGTTCTGTGCCAGACACAGTAATTCTACCAAACATCCAAGCTGCCACACAAACATAACAATTTGCCAGATTATATTTAAATAATGTAAACATCAGTGAAGGTCGTATTCAAAAATCAAAGGTTAAAACACAGTGTTCATTTCCCATAAAACAAGCATTTACTAAAGATAATGGTTTGCATTCTGTTTAAGTTACTTTTGTAAGTGCATTTAAATAGAATTGTTTCTGTGATAATAGTTGTTATAGTGGTTAAAAAAAAAAAAATTACATTGCAAATGTAACAGATATTTGGTTTATGAGAAGTCATTAACTCATAATTCATCCTGAGAAAGGAGTGTGGGGAGGAGGGAGTGGAGAGAGGGAGAGAAGAAGGTGGGAAGCAGAAGTGAGGTGCAGTTAGAAGCGGAGTAATAAAACTTTTCTGAACATCTTATGAGTTACAAATAATGGGTAATTTTTTCTTAATTAACCGTAATGATGGCAACATCTATATGTAACCCAAGATAAACAGTGGGATTAAGCAGTTTTCCAGATGAAAGATTACTCTGTTACTTGCAAAGCAGTACATTTTAGAGCATGTAGCAGCTGAAGCGCTGGAGCAGATGATGAAATCCCAGGGGATGATCACAGATAAGGAAGAAAAAGAACTGAGAGATCTGGAGAATATCAATGGAGGTGGATAGAGCAAGGAAAGACTTTTATGTCAATTCTGTTGGTGGAATTAGCAGGGTAACACCTCTGGAAGTAAAAAGTGAAGGACACCCTATGAGAAGGAAAAAAGAGAATGGAAATCTGAAAGGAAGCATGCAGAAAACAGGACCTTACTCTGGCAAGAAGGTCTCATTAGCAACCTTGATGACAACTGCTATAGCTGAAAGCAAAAAGAGGAAATCTGGCTAAAACAGTTCAGTTGAAAGCTCAGACAAGAGCCTTTTAAAATAAAATTTTACATTTAAAATTACATTTTTCACATTTAAAGTTACTATTTTATTCAGATAGTTGTAGATTAACCATGAAGACTCAGTGAATAGGGACCGGAGAGTGCAGATCCACTTGACAAAACAGGTAAGTTAGTCTTCTGCATTTTACCTGTGAAATGTCATTTGCAGGTGGAGTTTTTATTACTTCCTTTGAAATATTTCTCTCAGGATTTTGCTGCTCAGACATATATTTTTTCCTTAGTTACATGTTTTAGTTACACCTTTCTGGTCTTGTTATTTTTGCAAATATTCACAGATTTGCTATCCCTCTGTCTTGCTTCTTTTCTCAATGATATCTAAAAATTATCTTTTATCCCAAACCAGACTATTATGTGGTATTTTATATTTACTCGTAGGGATGGCGATAGGCAAAGAAGGGCAAGAAATGGTCAAAAAAGATGACTTGACCTCTTTTTGTTTTCTTTAAACTCTGTACCTCCTTGTTCCTCAGAAATTAACACGGCATGTGAAGAGAAACCTGGTCTTCAGAGCATCTAGATGGCTGTATTAAAGGAATGGAAAACAGCACATCAGAAAGTTGCCACATATCCAAGTAGGTGTGCACTGAGTTTAGAGCCCTCTTTGTTCACTTTTGCCTTCAGTTGCAGCAAGTATTTTGTGTAGCATTATAAATAGAACCACCATAATTTTATGTGCATTGACATGCGGTGGGATTTTCTCTATCAGTGTAAAATATGTGTATTCTTTGCACTTGGCTGAGTTGTACAGTGACTGCTTTGAAGACACCACGTTCAGCTTTGGAACTGTAGTTTGATCAGCGGTAAGATGGTGGTAACAAAATGCTCATCTCTTCCAGAATTACCACACCTGGGGTACATAAACAGGAATCTTCCTGTCTCTTTGTTGAAGGGATGGGTAATCCAACTTATTTTAAGGATTTATTTCTTTTCACTGATGAGTTTTATCTTGAGGTATTGATCAAGCATCGACATCAAATTATTTTTTAAAACAGTATTTTCATTTCTGAGACAGAAAACCAAAAAAACTGATATAAATCCTGGTGCAAGACACCTGGCCATCATATATGGATTTGAAAAATGAAGAAGTGCTTAAAATCATGGTATCTTATAAGCAAAGTCTTCTTCACAGCTGAAAAACCACACAGACTAATGGCGTTTTTGTTTCTTTCTTTAAATAAAACAAAACCACAACCCAGGTAATAATTAATGGATGTTGGAAAGCCTGGGCTGCCAGTGAAGGCAATCTGCTGTGATGACTATTTTCCACCTACTACAGCAGTTCCCTGGTTTAAAGACACAACGATGGCTATGATAGCCTGTTGGTCTGAGTATCAGAATGATCCCTTAAGTGGGATGGCTGTGAGTGGTTCAGAAAGAGAACTATCCTGGGATACATGTTACCTGGGACAGTGTTCAGTGCTGCTGTTGAGAGAACACCTCCGGCATTCGCAAAGGGTAGGATTCCTGCATAGCAAGCAAAAACAGTTCAGATCAGCCCTTCACTGTCACTTCTGTGATCTGCTGCATTTCCTGTGCTCCTGTTTCTAGTATTGAGTTTTCCCTTCACATATCACTTTCAGAGTATTCCTTGTGACAGTCACAGAACTGACATGGTACACTCGGAACTTTCTCAGTCTTACGCCAAAAAGAAGGTATGCAGGATATATTGCTGGGGAGATGCAGGATTTGTTAGTTCTGTTAGGTGCTGTAAGTAAAACAGAAATTGGTTTGAGATAATTTAAACTAGGTTTCTTTCCACACATAAGCTTCTGAAAGAGCAGCATATTTCTGTGTCTCTGATAATACAAAAATTTTTCAAGGAAGGATTAGACAGAGTTGTTAAACGGAGAGCAGTAACAAAGGAGGACAATTGTAATTATTTTCTCTTTTCTTTCTACTCTATTAACTTCCCTTTCTTGCACATACTAATTTCAGCTAAAATCTTTAATATATTGTCAAATAAGATGCTATATGGAGAACTCAGTGCCCAAACTGGTCTCTTCACTCCTCCTTGTTTTCTCCAGATGCAAGATTTTGTTGTGAGGTAGGAATATTTCATTCATCCACTCCACTGGGCTTTCTAAAGCTAGTCAGCTGCAATGTTCTAAGATAAAAATTGTGCTTTAGAATTGATGTAAGAAAAGCTCCAAGTTTTTTTCTGTGTAACAGAGGCAGTTTATAAAGGTAAAGATTTGTTCATCACACACCACTAGAATAAAGAATTAAGATCACATACAATTAAAAATCTGCAAACCTTAGTTTTTCATTTAAGTTCTTATGCTAAACCAAGATATATTCAAATTTAGCAAGCTCCTGCCATTTGGTTTCGAACTGGGCACAACCTAATTGCAGTAGTTTACAGTACTGAAATCTTAGGATATGACATAAATCTCTTCTTTGAAAAAAAGTTCCTTGCATCTCTCCAGCCTCTCTGCTCCAGAGTATTTTTGTGCACAGTACTTAACAGATGCTTTAAGAAAGAAAGTTATGTCTTTGAATGCTATGTTTCTTCTTCCTGGATGTGACTACCACAACACATAAAACTAGTCCATTTACTTAGCCAAAAGAGAGGGGTTACTGTAACTTTCACGTAAGTTCTTGGCATTATTTACTTAGTTTATATATTTACATGACTTAGTATAGCAGTAGGAAAAATACAGATAAAATTTGTGTCTAAACAAAACATGTTTCATAGGTGACAGCCCCATGCTTAAACTATTTTAGACTCAGTTTGAAAAGTAGACAGAAGTTATGATTAAGTGAGAAGTCTATGTGATTACCCTATAATTTTGCTTGGTCTCACAGTTTTAAAAGGTTGTCATCAGCTTGATTCTCTCCAGGTGAAGTGAATTATTCTCTCTGGTGTAGACAATTTCCTTCTGAGTGATGAAAGAACTGGGGGGGTTTTTTTGAAGAAGGACAGGAGCAGCAAAAAATATCAAGAGGAAACCTAGATTTCTGGTTACCTTTCTTAAAAGGTAAGAGAGGCAAACCGACAGTAAATAAACCTTGCATCTCTGCTTCATGGGTCCTGATCCAAACTGTGACAGAGTCAAAATCACCTGTAAATCCCAATTTCCTTCAAACAGCAGATCAGAGCCCTTATTGAAACAGAAGCATTGTCTTTGAAGCAACTTTGTATCTCTCTGTTTCATGGTTTATTTCGTGATGATAATGCTCTCTCAACAGGCTTCTCTCCCCAGATTGAAAGAAACACATCTTCAACACCCTTGCCAAATACAACTTGTTCTGGCCTGAAGAGTTTAATTCTTGAGGGATTTGCAAAATGAGGGGTTTTTATTTGCAGATTAAATGCTTCCAACCATATCAAATTGAATTTGCTACTCATTTGATTTATAAAAAGGTAATCTTAAACATGTCTGATGTATGCAAATCAACTAAGCATTTGAGATCTGTTGAGTCTTAGGTTCTTCTTCAAATGTTTTCTTGCACAATGACTTTCTGTGCCAGACTTCCTGGCTTCTCCTACCCTTGGTGCTGTTGCCTTCAGTTTCCTACCAAGATGATTTGTTACTGTACTTTTATATTTCAGGACATCATCTTTTGACAATGAGGTGAAATATTTCTGAAAAAAACCTCTGTAGATAACTCACAAAATGTTTGGTCAATTAAGTTTTTGGTGGTATCGATGATTTGAAACAATTTAAAAGTAAAGCAAATTTAAGTGCCTTTTTTTCTTTTTTTTTTTTTTTTTAGGTGTTTTGAGGAAGGGGGGAATGTTTTTGGTATTGGCAAGACTAGTTTATTTTTTCAGCAAGTAGTATCATATTTATCACTGTAATTTCTGCAGCAAAATAAAAAAACAAAGGGGTTCCCTTTATTGTTTATTTCAACAGAGACTTGAGCTGTTAATACGTCCTCTGTATACTGGATATAAAATGATCCTATTGGAAAAAAAATTTAAAACCATATTCACTGCTAGGCCTTCTTCCTGGGCTAGCCCCCATACCACAGAATCACAGAGTCACAGAATATGTAAGGTTGGAAGGGACCACAGTGGGTCATCTGGTCCAACCTCCCTGCTCAAACAGGGTCATCCCAGAGCCCATGGCACAGCATTGTCTCCAGATGTTTCTTGAACATCTCCAGTGAGGGAGACTCCACAACCTCTCTGGGCAACCTGTTCCAGTCCTCAGTCATTCATACAGTAAAGTTCTTCCTCATGTTCAGGTGAAACTTCCTGTGCACCACTTTCTTGTCCTGTTGCTTGGCACCACTGAGCAAACCCTGGTTTCATCTTCTTTACACGCTCCCTTCAGGTGTCCCTTATAGACACTGATGAGATCCCCTCTCACTTTTCTCTTCTCAAGACTGAACAGGCCCAACTCCCTCAGCCTTTCCTCATGAGAAAGATGGTCCAGTCCCTTGATCATCTTTGTCATCCACTGGCCCTGCTCCAGGAGCTCCCTGTCTCTCTTGCACTGAGGAGCCCAGAACTGGACACAGCACTCCAGATGTGCCTCACCAGAGCTGAGTAGAGCGTCAGGATCACCTCACTCAGCCTCCTGGCACTGCTCTACCTACTGCACCCCAGGATCCCATTGGCCTTCTTGGCCCCCAGGACCCTGCTGGCTCATGGACAGCTTGTGGTCCAGCAGGACCCTCTGGTCCTTCTCCCCAGAGCTGCTTTCCAGCAGGTCACCTGCAGCCTGTGCTGGGGCCTGGGGTTGCTCCTCCCCAGGTGCAGGACCCTGCACTTGCCTCTGTTGAATTTCAGATGGCTCTTCTCTGCCCATCCCTCCAGCCTCTCAAGATTCTTCTAAAGGGCTGCACAGCCCTCTGGGGTATTGGCCACTCCTCTGGACTTTTTGTCATTAGGGAATCTGCTGACGAGGCATCTGCCCCTTCATCCAAGTCATTGATGAATACATTGAACAACACTGGACCCAGTATGGAACCCTGGGGGACACCACTAGTGACAGGCCTCCAACTAGACCCTCTGCCACTGATTATGGCCCTCTGAGACTGCTGTTCAGCCAGTTCTTATTACACCTCGCTGTCCACTCACCCAATTCACACTTCCCAAGTTTGCCTATGAGGATGTTTGGTGAGACAGCGTCAAAAGCCTTCCTGAAGTCAAGGTGGACAATATCCACTGCTCTCCCCTCGTCCATCCAGGTAGTTGTGTCATTGTAGAAGGCAATCAGATTGGTCAAGAATTATTTATTTTGGTGAATCCATGCTGACTGCTTCTGATAACCTTCTTATCATCCATGTGGATATTGATGGCCTCCAGAGCGAAACACTCCTTTACCTTTCCAGGGATTTAGGTGAGGCTGACTAGCTGATAGTGCCCTTGTCTTTTTTGAAGATTGGACTGACATTTGCTTAATTTCAGTCCTCAAGCACCCCTCTGGATCACCACAACCTTTCAAATAGGATCATGAGCAGCATCTCAGCACTCCTGGATGCATCCATCAGGACCCATGGATTTTTAGGTGTCGTGTTTGCCTAGATGTTCTCTCAAGGTGAACCCAACTCCCCCTGAAAAAGAGAAGGTGTCCCTTCCAAAATTCCTTTACCCTGGTCTCCTGAATCAAGGATTCCTGAGGGCTGATCCTGTCAATGAAGACCAATCCAGAGGTGTTCAGTAACTCTACCTTCTCTGTGTCCTGTTAACAGGATCCCCTCTGCATTTAGTAGCAGGTCCACATCAATACTATCATACCACTGTAAAAATACAAAAACTTACATAATGAAAACTGACCTGCTTATGATAATTTGTCCAGGTTAAAGCTAAGTAAGATAGGATTTGTCTGTTGAAGCCATATGAGCCACTGCAGACAACAAGCTCTTACTGCTCCTAGAAGGGAAGACTACTACTGGCTGCACACTGTGAATTTGCTCCATAAACATTCCTGTATCTTGACAGTGGTATCAGTCTTCTCAGATAGAGTAGGAATGCTGGTTATTTTATGTTTTCCCAGAGGTGGGATTCTCTGGCCTTATCATCATTCCCACTTCTTGTAGACATACACTAGTGTGCTCTGCAGGCCAAGGATGAAATGGATAGGCCTCTCCACAGCTCCTTACCTCATAGGTGAGTGCTAAATCACAAATGTATCTATGGTTTTCCACTGAAGAATTAGCAAGGGATTAGCATTTAATGCATGTAACAGTGTAAACCTAAACACAGATGTGAGATGGGACTTTCCAAAATGTTTCTCACAAACTATCAGAAGATGGTTTAAATAGCCCAATATCCTGTAGTCACTTGAGCAGTGGATCTGTTTTACTTAAAAGACGATGGATTTAGATGAATGCTACTTTGATTCATTTCCATCACAAGAACTTACACAGGCTAAAAGCAATAGCAATGCCCCACCTGCACTACTTCATTATGATTTTTATCATTTGAGTTACTAGTTCATTTTCTCACAAAAATCTATTTTAAATTACTTTAGACAGACTCATGAGCCCAGGAGAATTGTTGTCATATATGTCCTGGGGTGATGTTATGAGGCCGCTCTATTCCTTAACCGTCCGCTCAATGCCCAAGGACGCTGTGCCTTTAAGATGGAGCCGGGGGTGGGGGCGGAGCCACGGGACCGAGAGCGGGTCGGTTCAAGGGCTCGGCCCGGCGGCTCGGGGGCTCTGGGGCTCGGCGGGGCTCGGGAGGGAGTGCGCCGGGAGCGCTGGGTTCATCTTTGGGTTTCTTTTGTGTTCCGGCTCTCTGGAAAAAGGTTCTGTTGGTTTCTCTTGTTCTTTTTTTCCCCCTTCCTCTTCCCCTTGCCTCACTGCCTCCCTTCCCTCCTCGCCGGTCCGGGGAGCCTGCGGGTTGCCCTGGCGGGCCCATGAGGTGGCCCCAGCTGGTCCGAGCCTGTATGTCTGCTCCCTCTCCAGGAATTTGTTGTATTTTGAGGGGTTTTTTTCCTCCTGTTCTGCCCTGTTTTGTTTGTGTGTTAATAAACTGTTTGTTTTTTACACTTTCATTTGCTGTGACTCACTTGTCTTATTGGTGGAGGAAAAGGGGAGGCCCTTTTCCCTTCGGAGGAGACACTCATCCCAGAGTGTTTCCTCCCGAAGTTTTGTCTCCAAAACGAAGACATATAACATTTTCAATTAATTATTATATCTACTGCAGGTCAGCAGGCTTTGCCAGGAGAATATGGTGATTAGCCTTTGCCTGTCAGACAGGCAACACACACACAACACAAACACAAACTGCTTTCCAAAGATCTGGATGTTATTTGTGCAGTAGAAAGGTTGCAGTCATAGATAGGTAAACATGACATAAGAAAACAGATGACACATCAAGCCAACCCTCCACAGTCCCTGAATTTCACAGAGACTCACTCATAGCAGCCTGTGTTTACTATTCCTTCCAGTCTGCTACAGTGCTACTACATGAAAACTTAACCTTTGCAAGTGTAACAGTAATTTCCAGCCTTTCTAAAAACCATCCATCCCTTTTCAGGTCTGCAACTCCCAGTTCACACCTGTCATGTTAAAGGTCAGTACAATAGTTTGTCATTTTTCTCATCAACAGATTTGTAACCTGAATATCCAGTATAGAACATTTAAAACCCCGCTGCTGACTATCAAAACACAGGCAGTAGAAGGAAAACTAAAATATTTTTGAATGAAGAGTAACAAATTAATTGAAGAAATAATAATCTGCTTCTAGACACTTGCTGAGCTGAAGAAACTAAATTATAGCAGAAGTAATTTAGAAAGAATTATCTATGACATTTACAGGATAATTTTTTTTCTGAGTACGAGAAATAGGAATATGCAAGCAATCATTCACAGATTACTTATAAACTTGACATCCAGCGAATCTGCATCAAAACACATATGGCCAAAGCAAAACCAGAATAGAAGCATATAAAAACATGGATATTAGGAAACCACTGTCTAAATAAATCAAAAGACCCCAAATAACTTAAGGACCAAAATAATTTGGTTTGTTGGTTTGGTTTTTTTTATTCTATTAAGGTGACCACAGAATCACAGAACAGCATACATTGGAAGGGACATCTGGAGGTCATCTGCTTCAAACACCTCACTCAGACCAGTTCCAGTTAGATGGGCTGTGACCAGTCACATTCTGGATATCTCAAAGGATGAAGAATCTCTGGGCCCCTCTTCAAGCATTTTGTCATACTCATGGAAAATATCTTATGTGTGTTTAATCAGGATTTTCCTTCTTGCAGATTTTGTCTGTTACCTGGGACATTTTGAGTGGATTTCTCTGTAAGAAATCTGTGCTTTTTGTAATCCACTCTTTTGCTGTGGAGAGTGTTATAGATAAAAAAATTAAATTCAGTACCAATCATACATACCCTGTCATACTGGTACTCTTAGATTACATCAGAAATCATGTACCTCTCTTTTCCAGATAATCTGGAACCAAACAGAAATAGGAAAGCAGAAAAAATAATGAGTTGTTTTGGTTTTAACATTCTTCTTCTGTGCCAAGCACAGATCTAAAATAAAAAATAAGCTATTTTTGAGGATCATCTTTTAGCTCCTTGGTTCTGGGTATCTCTAACCTGCAAGAGCTTTCAAAGTCCTGTACATGGCATTAGTATGGTACAATTCTATTCCAACAAAATAATTTCTAAATTCATTCCTTTTCCTTTTTGTATAGGTGCAGGTAGAATAGGACCTTGAAAGAAAGGGATGGATGACAAGCATATTGTCCTACTGGGAGAGGAGAGAAAGAAGTAGGGAAAGACTGGGAAAGAGAGAGAGAGATTTCTTTTTTTCTTCCATTTTTTTTTCTCCCTACAGTAGCCGGAGTTATCAAGTTTCCCTGCCATAAGTTTGCTTCCAATTCAATTCTAGAATCCTTCCCCTGGCTGGACTTGAGAGCACCAGACCATTTAGTCTTCCTAAAATAAGGACAAACATGTTTTTGCAGAGGCTAATACTTTAATCCTTGGGAGTATCTATATGAGTGTATAGTGTGCAACATTGTTTCTTTCCAGATATGAAACTTTTGTGTTATTATATGTGAAGCTCTGTGCGCTGCAGTAAGGAATGTCTGTTGGAGCTCAGAAAGAAGCCTTTTTCTTTGTGGGCCAGGTAAAACATCTGTGACCCTTGTGGAATTATTTTATACCTGTAATTTTTCCTCATTTATTTGAACACATATATTTTAGAGACACTTAGGACAATATTTACATAGAGCAGTACCCATATTATTTAGGTATTTCTTTTTTCTTAGAATTACAGATTACGCAACTAAAATTAAAACAAGGAGCACAACTTCTGCATTACATAGAATTTTAAAACAGTTTCTTCCTTTTAATTTTGTGGAGTTTTCTCAAAAAAGATCTGTGATGCAGCAGTAACATTAGGAACAGTTTTTAAGCAGGGAAAGTAAAGCTGTAGGTATTGCATCATGATGCCAAATTAAAGAGTACATAAAGATAATTAAGCCCGTAGAGATACACGTAAGTCTCTATTTGGCTTTTGATAGTGTCTGCAGAGGTAATTTTGGGAATAAATGGAGATAATATACCTTAGTGTATTAGAAAGTTCTTTAGGCATTGACCTTCATGGTTAGGCAACAATCTTTACCGTTTTTATTATTTTTTTAAATCCATGAATTAATATTATCCAGAATATCAGCTGCAGTGACAAGGACCTCAAACAGTGTCACAGTTCAGCTAGATCAGATCAATTACTTTTCAGTGAAGCCAGGATAGCATTTTCAAAAATCCTGCAAGTAATTTCTGAGTTTGAAAGTTCAAATCCCACTGAAATGTAACACAACTCCTATTCATTTCACGAGTCTTTGAAAGTTTGCTTATTAAGCTTCCAAAGCTCAGATCTTCAGAGATACCCAAGTGCCAGTGTCTCACAGGTTTCAGTGGGAGATTGCTAGTCATTCAAATGCTTTTAAGCAGTGATACATAGGTCTTTGCTGAAAATCAGACAGAGACTGCTTTGAAAATGTACATAGGTCCCAACAAGAAACTTCCCCAAAGCAATGTGAAAAGAAATAGTAGGAAAAACAAACTATTCTTCTGAAAACAAGTAACTTGGCACTGGTTGCCACATAGAGAAAGAGATAGTTTTTGTCTTTGTTGTAATGCAACCTCTCCTAGCTGAGGGGTGTCAGGACAATTTCAGTTACAGCTCTGCACTGAATTTAGTTACACCTTCTACAAAAAACAGAGCAAAGGAAAATACTTAAATCATTTACATTAGCAACTGAATGGCTAAAAATCCCCTGGCTGGGGAAAGATCCCCAACTGAAGAAAGTAGAGTTTTTAATTAGGTACTGGGTCTCTCTGCGGTGGAGTTGATTTTCTTCGTATCACCTTGTATGGTGCTAGATCCTGCATATGTCACCACTCTGAACAGTACTGATAACAGACCCTTTATCTAGCTATCGCTGAACAGTGCCTTAGAGTGACAAGTCCTTCTCTGTTTCCCACTCTCTCTCTCTCTCCCCTCCAGGCAAGTAGACTGAGGGCAGGCAAGAGGGTGGTAGAGGATGTAGATGGGACAGCTGATCCCAAGTGATGAAAGGATATCTCATGGTTATATATAAATAACATCATGCTCAGCGATTAAACCGAAGGGATGTTTTCCAGTGTCACCCTGGTGACCCTGGTCACCAGGCAGCTGGTGGTGTGTGATTGCTCTTGCATCACTTGAATTTTGTTATATTTTGTTTCCTTTCTCCCCTCCACATATTAAACTGTCTTTATCTCAATCACAAGTTTTCTTACTTCTGCCTTTCTGAACCTCTTCCCTGTCCTGCTGTAGGAAGTGAGTGAGTAGCTGTGTGGGCCCAAGCTGCCTACTGGGTTAACCCATAACAAACCAGATCATACTTTATGCTCAAAAATGCAGCCTTCCAAAGAGTATTGCAGCATGGCTGCCACAGCACACATCTTTCAAAGAGAAGTAAGTAAATTTGGAAGATCATGACTTTTTCTAGTTATGTAGTCATAGCATTGAAGTACTTCATATATTTTTTCCTCTTTTAATTCAGAGGGGAATAGAAAACATCAAAAGGGCAGAAATAAACACTCTGGTGATAATTTCTGTGCGATTATCGAATCATGAAATCATTAAGTTTGGAAAAGACCTCTAAGATCATGGAGCCCAGGCATTAACCTAACACTGACACGTGTGCCACCAAACCATGTCCTGAAGCACTCCATCTACCTTCCAGGGATGGCAATTCCACTGCTTCCCTGGGAAACCTGTTCAAATGTTTGATCACCCTTTCTGTCTAATCTAAACCTTCCCTGGTGAAATCTGAAGCCACTTCCTCTTGTTGCCTGGGATAAGAGACTGACCCCGACCTGGCTACACCCTCCTTTCAGACAGTTGTAGAGAGTCATAAGGTCATCACTGAGTCTCCTTTTCTCCAGGCTAAACAGCCCCAGCTCCCTCAGACACTCCCCACAGGACTTGTGCTCTAGATCCTTCATCAACTGTTTTGCTCTTCCTTGGACATGCTCCAGCAGATCGGAAGAGAATTTTTTAAATTTCACAGCAGATAATGTTCACATGAAGTGTAAGCATGATTTTAGATAGTCATGCAGTCCAGGTAGCTCCTTTTAGGAAAGAACTGGTGTCAATTTCATCTGAGGTATCTTTGGTTCAGGAATAGTTACTCATTTATTCCTAGAAGCCCCCTGTTTTCTGGAGATGGGTGATTAAACAGAACTAGACAAGGTAGGCAAGACCCATCACCTCAAAGTAAGCACCAGAGTCTCTACCTCACCTCAGTTTGATGGCTCTTAGGGAGGAGTATGTGTGACAGAGAAAAATCTAAAAACCCATCCATCTGGTCATTCAAGAGGGAGAATTTTATCAGATACTTGCTAAGAGGGAGAACAGAGTCCTGAAGGACTATTTTTTTTTAACCAAATGGTGATGCTGAAATAATGGGTTAGCCTCAGGAGTTACCTTAATCATTTTCCTATTCTATAGCCTGTGCTCACAAACTTTTTCCTTACCTTATGTGATTTGTTCTGATAGAGCTTGAAATCTTACTTTTTCCTTACTAGAGCATAATTAAATAAATGTGTTAAAATGCCTGTGAACTTTCACTCCACAGCAGCTTTAAAAAAAACCAATATGAGCACTTTTAAGAGCAGATGATTTCACAACCTATGCAAAGAAATGGAAGAGTGCTATCTGCCTTCTGCAAAACAGTTCTCCTCTAAAGCACAAAGCTTAATTGGCTGCCACTATTAGATAGATCAACAATTTAGGTAAATGCTGTCACTTTTTCTTTTTTTAATGCTACCAATGACTTAAAATTTCAGTGCAGAACTGGCCATTAGAGTTAATCTTTATTTCTGACAGAACTCACATGGGGAAAGACTTCAGTTCACAAAATTCACTGGGTTTTTTCCCATATCTTTACTGTTCTTTGCAACACTGTTCTATTCATTTAAGTGCAACAGTAAAAGTAGTGCATATTCTTTCTAAATTACTTCAGTTACCTTGTGGAGATGCTACTGAGTTCCACCATCTTATGTTAGCACATTTTTCAAAATCTGACCAGCAAAGTACAAATCAATTCCTGACTTTGACGTCAATATTTTTAAAAATGTCCTAGCATTGACTTAAGTAGTAAAGTGTTTTTAAAAAGCATCCACATTATTTGATCTCTTTCACAGGAACACTGTGTTTAGCCTAGTTATAAGGATAGGGATGAAGCCTGACTGCATCCAGTTTTTCTCAGACTTGACAATCAGGCCTGGGTGTTGTCTTAATTGCCAAGAGTTATGCCTATGTACCTTCTATAAACTGTACTGTCATATATACAGCTTGGAACTAAGAATCATCTTCAGGTATATCTAGTATGGAAGCAAGATATGTTAAAATAGGAATGAACTTAGAAGAAGTGGCTTCTAACCTCTTTTACAGGACCGTTGTGGGGTTACTTTAAAGTGTGTGGAGCTAAATGCACTGTTTGACTTGTGGAATTGATAATAAACTTTTATACTCTTGTGTGAGTTTTTCAAGAAGTTAGATGACATCAGCACTTCATTCACATGGAGACACAATCTATATAGGAGAAAGCTGCTTGAAAAATTAAACAGGCCAAGGCTGACACTTTAGAACATATTTCTGGACTTTTTAATGATCTGGGAAAGAAAAAGTAATTAAATATTTCAGCTGCTTGCCAGCTATAAAGAATCTGGCACTATTGCCCACTTAGAAATTGAAAAGAGAATTTAACTTCTAATAGAAGGAAAAAAATACACAACTTCAGGAAAAGGCAGATACTTTTGGCTGATCCTAATATATCCAAATACCACATGCATTACAATTAGGAAAGTTTACTTAAAAAAACGTTATGAATGAGTGAGCTGATATGCATTGCTGAACCCAAGTACTTTGCAGGGGTGGCAAAAAATATGTGGCATTAAAGTATTTTCATTCTGCCCAGAGAGCTCATAGAGCTCGGTGGGGTATCTTCCACACTACCGAGCCCTGTCTGTGTCCTGGATATGACAGGCTGCAGGAACTCAGTGGCCATCAGAAACAAGCATTACTCTAAGTAGAGTTGCTCAGAGCCATTCTGCTCTGTGCCCTGTTCATCCTGGGCTGGCCAGCAGCCCAGTTGGCCCATGGCACCCACCCAACCAGCCTGCAGTTTTCCTTGCCAGGCATCTCTGCAGCACTGCCATGGGGGGCAGGGTGCCTGGGGACTGCCCCCTCCAGTTTCAGTCCCTGGCACTGCCTCAGTCAGAGGGATCAATTCCTCCTTCTTGCCTAACATTGCCAAGACAGTGGAAACTTTCAGAAATGGAGCAAGGTATCTGACATTTCTACAGTTTGGTATCACCAGGACACACATTCACAACCATCGGAGCGTCCAAATGTCACATGATGCTGTTCCTCACTCTCTTGTGTACATGCTGACCAGAACAAGGAGAAAAACTGTCTCCACAAACAAGAGAATTTTCTCATGTCATTAGCCCAGGTTTCAAACAAACAAGAGAAAAATCAGAAAAACCTGGTAAAAGAAATACAAAACAGTCCCAAATTCTGTATGTGTTGCCACAAGCACATCTCCTATTTCTGCTATGAATGTAGGACAGTCAGGCCAGCCTGCATCCTCAGCCTTTGTGCCATGGAGATCTATTCTCCAAGTCACAGACTCACAGGTGCGCCTTGCAGATAACTCCCTGATCCCAAAGCCGTAACTCATTCTGAAGGGAAGCAGATCTCACAGAGCTCTTGTCTTGTCCTCGTTTCATCGAAAGGCCTCACTGCGAACGCAAGCAACTCTCCCTCATAACATCCTCATAGGCAAACTCAGGAAGTGGGTACTGGATGAGTGGGCAGTAAGGTGGATTTGGAACTGACTGGACAGCAAAGTTCCAGAGGGTCTGTCAGTGGCACAGGATATAGTTGGAGGCCTCTCACTGGTAGTGTCCCCAAAGGTTCCATACTGGGCCCAGTATTCTTTTACTTATTCATCAGTAACTTGGATGAAGGGGCAGACGCCTTCTTAGAAAAGCTGGGAGCAGTGGCTGATCCAGCAGAGGCCTGTGCAGCCCCTCAGACGGACTTCAACAGGCTGGAGAGGTGGGCAGAGAAGGGGACATCTTATCAATATCTACAAGTATTTGAAGAGAAGGTGCCAAGAGGATGGAGACAGGCACTTCTCAGTGGTGCCCAGGAACAGGACAAGATGCAATGGGCAGAAACTAGTGCACAGGAAGTTCCACCTGAACACGAGGAAGAACTTCTTTACTGTGCAGGTGAGCGAGCACTGGAACAGATTGTCCAGAGAAGTTGTAGAGTCTTCCTGGACATATTCAAGTACCACCTGGTTGCAATCCTGTGTAGGGTGCTCCAGGGTGACCCTGCTTGAACAGGAAAGTTAGAGCAGATGACCCACTGTGGTCTCTTGTAACACTACCTGTTTTGTGATTCCATGGAAATGGAGATTCACTGGGCACCAATAATGAGGTAAGAGAACACATTACACAAATCACTGTAATAAATGTCATTCTCTGAATGCTCTGTAGCAGCTGTGATCTACTGGTGACTGTGCATCTCTTGTTCCCACAGTGCGTGAGCTGTCTCTTTAGTATACTTAGTACAACATGCAGGAAGCAAGTGATCTAAGAGAACTCTAAAACTGCTCCTAGTTCAGTCTGTTCACACATGCACCTGCAAAGCCCTGTTTGGTATTAAGCTATTTAGCAACAAAATGGAAACTGTCTTTTCCAGTTGGTATAAATAAGCCAAATCCCAAAGCATGTAGTTTACATTCAAAAACACTAATATATCAAGGCAGGAGAGATTGTCTGTGTAAGAGGACCTCTGCATCACCCCACTGCATGATTTATTTCTTTTTCCTGAAAGATACAGTCTTCCTTTCTCACATAGACACATACCCTGTATACATACTACCTCTTGTGAAATTGTCTTTATATTTTCCTTATATCTTTCCAGCCCATTGGTCAATTTAAAGAGAATTTTAAAAGTATTAAGAGACAGATTCAACTCATATGCAGTACATGCCTCTGAGAAAACTCCTTGCTGAACATCTAGCAAGTTCTGTATAATATTCTACCTCTGAAAATGCAAAATTGTCTGGCTAAGGCAGCTCAATGAAAACTGGTTTTGAAGTTTCAGGTTAATCTCAGGTTCATGACAGCTTTACTGCAGCAGGAAACAAAGACACCCATGTCCTTTAAATTCTACTTTCACAAAACAATACACTGTATATAGAGGAAAGCCTCTTGGAGAAAAGATAAGAAAATAAGCAGCATATATGCATGGACATTCACATTACAGACTGTGGTATTAGAAGATCAGACATAATCACAAAAACAGAAGATAAGTATGCGTATACATCAAACAAGTGAACACAGTACCAAGTGTTCAATACTGTGCCTTTGAGATCAACAAAAAGGACTGGAAGGGTTTTATACCACGACATCTTTCAGTTCAGCCTAGAAAGTACTGCTTAGACAAGATCTCTGTAAAAAGGAAAAGACAGATGTGTTTTGGCCAGTCTTTTGCCCCTGTGATAGAATGAGTTTCACTTTTAAGAGAGGAGTATGTTTATTGATATGAACCAGTGATTTAACAAAATGCAACAGTAACTGCAGCAGTGATTTAACATTTGATGCCAAGGTACATTTGAACATTTGCTGTATAGAGGAATGGGTCAGGCAAAATTCCCAGTGAGACCCTCCCATTGAGTCATGAGGTTCAGAAAGGACCCCCTTGCATTCTAAATTCCTGTTTCAGTTTATGTGAGGCTATATCCAGACTTAGTCCTAGATGTGGTTGATGATTTATGTCTAAAGAATTAGATACATAATGCTTTAGATCACTCAGCTAAAATTTCAAAGTTTAGCATGCTGTTAATTACTTACCAAGAATCTATTGCAGCAAGGAATGTCTCAGCTACAAGGAGTAACTGTGAAAGGCACCCCTACTCAAGGGGCTATCCTGGCATGCAGATCGCTGCCATGTAGATTTCAATGGGCCCTGGCCTGCCCACTATTTATGGAGTAACGTGATTGACTTATATTTGCATGCCAGATGTAATTTTTTTGGCACATGCTCATCTAGCCCTCAGCTGCTGAGGAAAATTTATATCCTTTAGCTTGTATTGTTTTCTGTACTCCCAGAATCATAGGGGCCTGGGTTGAAAAGGACCTTAAATATCATCTAGTTCCAACTCTCTGCCATGGACAGGGATACCTTCCACTATACCAAGTTGCAAAAAACTCAATCCAACCTGGCCTTGAACACCTCCAGAGACGGGGTATTCACAACTTCTCTGGGCAACCTGTCCCAGTGCCTCACCACCCTCACAGTAAAGAATTGCTTCCTAGTATCTACTGTAAACATATCTCTTTGAGAGTTCAAAGCCATTGCCACTTGTCCTGTCACTATATGCTCTTGTAAACCATGTCTCTCTGTCTTTCTTATAGGCTCCCTTCAGGTACTGGAAGGCTGCAGTTAGGTCACACTGAAGCCTTCTCTTTTCCAGGCTCAAAAAGTGCAATTCTCTCAGCCTTTTCTCTTAGAAGAGGTGCTTCATCCCTCTAAACACATTGGTGGCCTCCTCCAGGCTTGCTCCAGCAGGTCAATGTCCAGTCTGTGCTGGGGACCCCAGAGCTGGGTGCAGTGTTCCAGGTGGGGTCTCACAAGTCCAACTTAAGCCAGATGCAGCTACCACAATCACTCCTGGTTGGTTATGCAGAGGTGAGGGAGAAGCGCACATCACGGGTCTGTACCTTCCCTCCCTCCCAGCAGTTTCAGGGTGTTGTGGCGCAGGGTCAAGAGAAAAGATGGTTCCTGTGATTCCGGTACTCCTGCTGGCAGCTATTGATATACAGTATAATTTACAACCACTCAGCATTGGTTTGGAAAACAAAATGGTGAAAACAGACTGAAATAGGGCCAAACATCAGAACTTGTATGAGGATTAGGTATAAATGTTCTACACGCAGTTTCTTCCTTTCCTCTACTCCTTATTAAAGTATATTGCTAAATGGCAAATGTAAGGGTCAAAACCTTGTGGTATTCACCCATGCAAACACTGCTCTGTAGTCTTCGTTTCAAAGATTTGCTAAAACCAAGTCTTCTCTTACAAGAGCATTCACAGAACTAGAACACGTGTCTGTCCAAATTGTAAACCACCCTACCTGCACAAAATATCCCCAGACAACCCCACCATTGCAGCAGTCTCACGGAACATACATTTCAGCTCTCGTATAAACGATTATTTGAACACAGTGAAGCGTTTCTGCTGAGAAACTATTAGTTTACAGAGGAAATACCACAAGGTTTCCTTGCTTTGCAGTATTCAGCTACTACCAAGTGCCTCCCACTGTGCTAGAATGGCTCACTCAGACTGAGAAAGGTGTCTTTCAGCTTGATTTCAGGCCACCTCCTTGCAACCAAGTGCTTATACATGCACCTATACTATGGTATAGCTTTCCTTTCTGCACAAAGACTAAGAATGCCTTCATTATGGTTCATGCTGTAAAAGGGGAAAAAAAAAAAGATAAAATAAACCCCAAAACCATAACAAAACAAGAATCCTACCTACCCCCAAGCCAAACGAACAAACAAACAAACAAACAAAAATGAAAGAGCCTGCCCATGATAGCTGAGATTTTTTGTAGCTGTCAGTCTTGGTCACATTTGAATTAGACAAAGACATCTAAAACCTCGTAATTAGTCATCAGATTACAATCACTATCCCTAAGCTCACTTTAAAGGTAAATCAAACTCGTGACTGAGAGAAATTTCACTCTTCTAAGGTATAAAGTCTAAAGAAAATAAGTGTCAGACACTACAGCTATGACTAATTTAGATTTTATTTAGTGAAATCTGGAGCTAGAATACTTCTTATTAATACCTGTTAAGACTGTTTTATCGAGTTCACATTCTGTGGACAGATGTATTTCTAAGTTGCAAAATAAATCAACTCAGATTTTGCATCCACAGGATACCGGTCAATGGCTTAAAGTCCTAATAGACATCAGTGACAAGTGGCACCCATACTGGGACCAGTGCTATTTAATAACTTCATCAATGACATGGATGAAGGGATTGAGTGCATCCTCAGTAAATTTTTAGATGACACCAAGCTGAGTGGTGCACTCAATCCCTCATTCCATCCGTCAGGTTGACACACCTGACGGATGGAATGGCATCCAGAGGGACCTGGACAGGCTCAAGAAGTGGGGCCATAGGAATATCATGATATTTAACAAGACCAAGTGCAAGGTGCTGCACCTGGGTCAGGGCAAGCTCCGGTATCAGCACAGGCTGGGGGATGAACAGATGGAGAGCAGCCCTGGGGAGAAGGACTTGGGGGTGCTGGTGGGTGAGAGGCTGGACATGACCCAGCCATGGGCACTCACAGCCCAGAGAGCCAAACGTGCCCTGGGCTGCATCCAAAGCAGCGTGGGCAGCAGGGGAGGGAGGGGATTCTGCCCCTCTGCTCTGCCCTGGTGAGACCCCACCTGGAACACTGCATCCAGCTCTGGGGTCCCAGCACAGGAAGGACAGGGACCTGTAGGAGTGGGTACAGGGGAGGGACACCAATCTGTTTAGAGGGATGGAGCACCTCTCCAGTGAGAAAAGGCTGAGGGAATTGCATTTGTTGAGCCTGGAAAAGAGAAGGCTTCAGAGTGACTTAAATGCAGCTTTCCTTCTGAAGGGAGCCTACAAAAAGACAGAGAGAGACCTTTTACAAGAGCATGTAGTGACAGGACAAGGAGGGATAGCTTTAAACTCTCAAAGAGAGTAGGTTTACAGCACATATTAGCAAGCAATTCTTTACTGTGAGCATGGTGAGGCACTGGGACAGGTTGCTCAGAGAAGCTGTAGATACCCCATCCCTGGAGGTTTTCATGATCAGGCTGGATGGGACTGTGAAAAACCTGGTCTAGTGGAAGGTATCCCTGTCCATGTCAGGGAGGTTGGAGCTAGACGATCTTCAAGGTCCCTTCCAATGCAAATCATTCTATGATTCTATGAATAATTGTCTCATTTGGAAAGATGAACAGCTGAACTAATTACCAATAATTGTAATTGTGTATTTTGAAAACTTAATCGTGTTATTTTACTTTTTTAGTTGATAAGTCAGAGCAATTTAAATTTAATAAACAACTAAATTTAGTTATATTTCAATCTACCAAGAATCATCATATAGTACATTTCCATTCATTCTAAAATTGCCTAAGTATCTGTACTACTTTAAGGTAGCTTGAAATAGAAATCAATAAAAAGATAGCTAAATAAAATTAAACAATTGGTGTCTACTACATGCTAAAATACAGTAATTTATGTATAATATTCTGTGGTTCCCCCTCTATTTCTGAATAGTTTGTGTGTTGTTCTCCTGAGATATGCAAATTATTGTTTCCATCTGGTTTATTGCCAGAAGGGACTGCTTGAGAATTTAGTTTATTAAAGCAGGGATGAATAAAAATACAGCAGTTTACTGGAAATATTATCTGCAAAAGTGTGAGTCTGTAACTAGCTCCTCTTTTAGCATCTAGGCCGCCACTACTTCAAAAAAAAAAAAAAAGAAAAAAAGAAAAAAGAAATTACTTACTGGCAAATAGTGTCAGCCTTTCAAGAAATTGTTTGAAGCACTCAACAAAAATTCCTCCTGATTTCAGGTCAAATAACCGATTATGGAAATACTATCTCAGTGGTTCCTCAGATGCTGTATTTCCTACTTCATCAAAGAGCTAATGCTTTCCACTCTGACTTAGTCGACAACTGTCTAGGTGTGCCCACATCCCCAGCTGATCCAATTTAGTTGACAGCACTTTTAAAAGAAAATACTAGGAATCAGGAGGAAGCTGTGACAAGCCATGATTGCAAATAGAAACTGCACCTTGGGGAGTTCCTCACACTGCTGTGCACCCCAGTATCCTGCATCTGGGCTGTAGCAGCCAAGCCCAGTATTAATGGCTTTTCAATTGCATCATCCCTTTCTCATTTACCTAGCCAATTTTAGATCCTGCTGGTTAGACAGAATGGATTAAAAGTTAATGAATGGAAACAGAGCTTGGCAACCAGAAACTGATTTCTAAGAATTTGCTATTCAATATGCTTTTTTTTTTTTTTTTTGTGTGTGTGTGTGAGGTCCCTGGGAAATTATTAAAAGCTGATTTTGGACATATTTGTACAAGGAATTTTGACAATACTAATTTTAACTTTTAAGACATATAGAATATTAAAATTTCAAGTATTCACATAGAAATTGGTATTTGGTTGGTAAATACAAATATCAAAAAAATTAACTCTGCGTATGCAGTCAATGATTTTGGTTGTGTTGGTTTTTTCATTGTTGTTTTATTATTGGCTATTTTGCCAAGTAATCAGACTTGGTTTCCTGTTCCAGTCCTGGTCTGAGCTGGAACAGTACTAAGTTTCATACTAGAAAGAGAAGTGAAGCATAGCTGAGCACTGGAAGCTTGCTACTTATATTAGAGATTTAACCTTGACAACTGCTGATGAAAGACTGTACTTCTCTGCTAATTAGGTCAGAACTAGAGAAAAGAATGTAGAAAACAAATAAAGCTTCTTCAGTCTGCAAAGAAAGTTTGCCATATCAAGCTGCAGATAAAATGCTTGTAATCTCATTTTTTATCTGAGGTAGTTCCAAAATGAGAAAACCTGGTGTGTTCTGTGAGGAATGCTTCTTTATACAATATTACAAAGTTGTATGTTACCATTCTTTAACTATATCCTATACTCTCTTAGATATTATTGCATCTTATATATTCTTGTGAAGAAAAGGTAATGTAAAAATAGACAAGAAAATGAAACATCATCCCAACTGTCTCCATATAAAAGATGCTCTATCTTTTAAGACAATTCTGCTGCAGAAGAGCAATTGAATTCTTCTGTTCCTTTGAAAATGGGATTTTTTTGGAAGCGAGTCTTTCATGTACAAATTAAGATAATGTAGGAAGCTAAAGGAGCTTGGGCTTCCCTCAGCCTCTACATATGAGTACGCTTTTCCTGTCTCTTTAGAGCTACATCTGTAGTCTGGCAGGTAAATGATACAATCTTTAGGCTCTGGTTAGCTGACGTGGGGGATGAGGACAAGGAAGATCACAACTTGCTCCTTGTTCACACATCACAGGTTTTCCAGAAGGAATAAAAGGAGCCTATAGACACAGGAAAAGGAAAATAATAGCACACATTCTGACAAAAGGAAAGCAGAGTTTAGCTTCATCTAGCCAGATGTACTTTGAGCAGGAGCGAGGGCCAAATGTGGTGTAGTCGTCATTTCCTTCTTAAACTATCCTGTGGTTCTATGGCTATTAGGCTGGAGGAGTGTCTTGCTCATGTAAACAAGAGTAGAAAGTTAAGTAAATCTGTGTACATGTTAGAACTAAAACTTCTAATCCATTCCTAAAATCCATTATAAAGGTTTGTGTGTCACCAGCTGTCATATTTCCTGCTAAATTGTCTCATTCTTCTCTATCTTATGCAGGTTGCTGTGTGAAGTTGCTGTTGCTACTGTGCCACATTAATGCAACATCAACAATTTTTCTCTTTTTCCATTTTTACGTTGGAGGTCTCTGGTTTTCTGGAGAGGACAGTATACTGTCTCTCTTTGCAGAGTTCTCTGAAAGGCACTGTGATGTGCAACAATCCTGTCAAAATGCCCTGCAGCACGAAACACACCAAGCAGATGCAGTCACAGAGTTCTACTAGGTCGGTGTTAAATCACAGCTCTACAAAGATTCAAATAAATGTTTTCAAAATTTCAGTGCATATTAAATTGCTACTTAAATACATTCAATTTCAAATATATTCAAAAAGGACATTTTAACCCTACAGACATTTTCATTATCATTTAATCACATAAAAAAAACACACTGGAGACACAACAGTGTTGTTTAAAAAAAAATTCAAAGCAAAAAAAATTAAAAGAAGACTCAGATGTAAACTACACAACTTGTTTTTTTTTAAAAAACTTTGTGGCCAGAAAGAATAGCAATAGCCACATTTTTGCTTTTTTTTTCAAAATTAGGTGTGTTTCTAAAAGCATGCTTGTAAAAATCTAGTATTGGAGTGTATTCTTACTTGAAGACTAGAACTCTGAAACAGATGAATTTTGTGGTCCATCTGCTCCTTCCAGAAGTCTTTTCTAGTGCTTCACTCTGCTGAAAACCTCACTGGAGCACACAAGAAAGGAAATCCTTCAAAACATTTTCACAGGCAGTTGCTGCACTTCAGAATAACCTTTCACCTGAGAAATCTCTTGGAAAGTGATGTAGAAGTCAACACTCATATCTATTCGATCGGGGGCAGGGATATAAACTCAAGCTTCTGGCTCAGTTGTTTGAATGTGAGAAAGTCAGATAGACTGGTCTAATTTCATACAAAAGGGAGAAGAAAAAAGAAAATACAAAGGGAGGGATCAGCAGTGTGATTTATTCAGGATCTTGCCTCAAAAGAGGATGCAGGAATTCAAACTGAGTCTGCGTTATCCTATGGATCCTTCTCAGTCCAGCCATTAGGAATTGAGGTCTTGGAGTATACTTCATCTACGATGGAAGGAAAAAAGGCAGAGGTTTGAAGACTTTGGCTAACAAAAATAATTCTGTAGCTAGCCTTAAGGAGGATAGGAGCATCCAAGGGCTTTCATCTCTTCTCTGACTCATTTTTGGCCATGAATAAAGTATTTCAACCTTCCTGTCTCTTTTCCTCCAGCCGTAAAATGATATCAGTAACCCCTCCTGGCTTCTGATGCCAGTGAGAATTAGGTTCACCAATTCCAGCATATAAAGCTACCCAGGTTAACCAAACCAAGCTTCAGTTTTCTTTTTATAGCAGCAGTATTGAACATAGCCACAGCAGAAGAGAATGCTGCTGAAGCTTCACTTGTGTTACAGGCAGGAAGGTGAGAGGAGGAAAGGAACAGAGACAATATTTTATGTATCTCACTTTGAGCCCTGAAAGAAGCTTCTGCTGATACACATCATATGTTGACGGTTTTAATGTAACTGGTTTTTTAAGTTTGCTAAGAAGGGGCAAACTGAGAGCTGGCAAGCCTTGCCAGATGGACACTCTTCCACTGAAACACTTTTTCTCAGTACTGGCCATGAGTCACTTTTCCACCCTGTGATCAGTGTCAATGATATAAGCAATGGATCACTAATATATGCTGTATCACACACAACAGAAGTAGAGGCACGTTTTAGACAACTGTATGTTCCTACAAAATATCTAAGAAATATCTGGACCCATTTAGCTCAGCTCATTGGCTTAACCGCATTTAAAGTACTGTTTTGCCTGTTTATTCTTTGAAGTTTGTCCTCTGTCATAGACTTGATACCACTCAAAAGGAAAAAAAAAGAAAAGAAAAACCAGTTCCTGTATAAAGTACCAGTAACAAGTGCACCTCTGGGACTTTCCAGCAATCCTGAAGAAGGATTTTCAGATAATCAGACCACAATTAACAAGCTCCTAGAGCAAACTATCAGAGCTTTCTACCTCTCATTCCTCTTTACAGATACTGCGATCTTGCTGGAGAGGAGACTTATTTAATATTTCATAGAACAAATACCATCTTTTGCAGCAGGCCATCACCTCAGAAGATAAGGGAATTAACTCCATTCTCACTTTATATCAGTCTTTTTATTTTCTTCCCCGCAGCAATAGTGCTACCAGTTGCACCTTTCGTCATACCTCCTTGTTGCCTTCATACTGCCTCTTTAGTGATGAATATTTCATGGTTTTTTTCTGGGAGAAGAAGGGAATGCATTTCAAAAGCAGATAGCAAACTAAGACACTGAAAGTTTATGAGCTCCATTTCACATAGGCTGTGACTAATGACAATTCATTCTTTCTAATTGTTTGCATATATTTTCTTCCTCAAGACTTGCAGCACATTGCACATTGCATTTTTAATCAGTTACTGTCACCACCACAAATTCATATAGAAATACATATTTCAGTTTTCAAGGCAGAGACTGTTTATTAGCTTACTCAAAACATATCCAATTTATATGTACTTTACCAAAAACATGTAGGTGAGGGAACAGAAGCCTTTGGATCTTCGGTAGTACTCCGAACCACTCACCACCATTCCCCTGCACACTGCTTGCATGCACATCGCTGTTCCTGATTATCAACACACAGTTCCCATTCCACAAAGCAGCAGGACCTTTCTGTCTATTCTGAATAGAAATGTAATGGCAAATTCATAATCTTAAACAATGTCTTTCCAGAGCAGCATTGCACATAATATTGATATGCTTCAACATGACCAGATTGCTGAAGTAACATAATGGCTGCTGGGCTTCTTGGGACACACTCTATCAGTTACAGCATCTTACTTGAAAACTCAAAGCCACCACACAACATCTATATCCACCATTCTGCAAGGAAGGTCTTCCTTTGCACAGAGGTTTTAATTTAACTTTCCTGAGTCAAACATTCACATATTAGTCTGTCCACCCAGGAAGAATCAATACTATGTTTTTTCAGGCTGACCTAGTTACAGAATCACAAAATCTAAGCTGATTGTCTGATGTCAGGAGTCTGAAGGAAATCAGAATCTCTCAACTTCTGCATCAGTATCTTCCACAACCAAAGGGACAACTAGGTTTATATAAAGTACTGCAGGTAGGAAATGCAGTTCACTCAAGAAATCCATCTTCAATTCAAGGGACTGTTTTGCTGCGAAAGCAGCAGAGTTTAAAAGTTTACAGAGCAGCAGAGTTCGAAAAAATGGATTTGCAAAAATACTTTTATTCTGCTATTTTCCTTACTAGGTGGTGCACTGGGCATTCACAATCAACCTGCAACTAGCCGTTAAAGTGCAACCATAAATGTTCTAGTCTTGCGGCTGCAGCAAGAATGGAGCATCATACATTCTGTGCATTGAAGTCTAGCCTCTGAATCTTGAGACAGATGTGCACTGGAATGCTGAAAATCTTGACAACTGTGATGGGTGTAAATTCTGAAGTAAAAAAATGTGTGAAGAAATATTTCTCAATGAAAAATACAAATTCATGGCTAGCATGGACTGTGTGGTAAATGCAAACAGAATTGCCAGAAACCTCCAGCTTCTATTGAAACCCATTCTCCCTAGTCCTCCCTAACTGTTTTCAAGTATTTCATAAGTGACTTGATTACTTATCTTTTAATAATTCTGTTAACTACATTACAGCACAGCAAAATTTTCAAGTAGGTTAAATCAAAGGTAATTCTCTGAAAGTTGGCGTATGCATTTTTCATGGCACCTGAAATTTCAAACTATGTTTCATTGCCAATTGTTGAAGAAAAAATGAGTACTAATCATATTTTGAGATGCAAAAAACTCACACTTTTTCTGTGCACATACAATGATCATTAACACTTGAACTTCATATAGATGGAAATTGGTAGTTAACTCCGTATTTCTGTTACAAATTACCACTTAAAGCTAGAGACTTCACAGCAGTGTAAGAAAATGCCAAAAAGCAAACCAGCAGGACAATAAACTCAGTTAAAAATACTAGTTTATCTGAAGTGAGAGCTGTAAGGAAAAACAGAAAAAGAAGACACTTTGAAAAATTCTTAACTATTTCCCATTTCAGTTACAAAAAGCTTAAAATATCGCTAGACATAGGTGAAAAAGGAACTGAAATAGTTCTGAGATGTGCTTAATTCCACTAATGTACCCCCGGAGGCAGTTAGCAATCAGCCCCAGAGAGCTGAAGCATTTGTACCCCTCTCAAGCACAACCACTCCCACCAAGACCAGGTTCCAGTCCACAACACACCTGGGCTTCTTAGGAAGAGGATTTTTTAGTTCCTCTGACAGATGAACAAATTAAGAGTTTCTCCAGCAGACATACTGAGAGAAGATTGAAGCTCTGTCCCTTTGTAGCGGGTTGGGTTTGTAACCGGGCAGAAACACCAATTTCATGTAGTGGTTTCGTCCAAAATACTCATTACTGTTTATCTTCTGTGAGATAAGAATTAGGAGAAACACAAAGCAGGCACCAAACTTGAAAGAATATAAAGAAGTTTATTAACAGACCTAAAAGAAGAAAGAAAAAAAAATCATACCACACCTTCAGAACTCTTCTCCTCCCCCCACCTTCCTCCCTTCTCGCACTGACAATGTAAAAAGACAACCCTTGAGATGTTCAGTCTGTTTACCACTGCCATAATAACCTTGTTCAGTCCATTTAGGAAGAGGAGTCTCTCTTGCACATGCTATGAACACATTATCATAACAAGACAGCCGCCCACTTCCAAATAACTTTGTTCAGTCCATTTAGGAGGAGGAGTCTCTCTGCTCGCATGTGAGTCCCTTCCCACAGCTTGCAGCTTTTCCCACAACTGCTTTCGAGGGTCCACTCTTGAAGTTTTTTGGGGTACAATTTTAAGGTTGAGCTGTTCAGAAACGAAAGTTCTTTCCACCCATCTCTGGGAGCATTTCATCTCTAAGAAATCTTTGGGAGCATCTCTAGGAACTGAGGTTTTCTCCTTTCCCATTTGGAGCAAAAGTCCTCATCGCTTCCATCTTTCCCTGTTCAACTTCTCATGAAATTACAGCTGCGTCAGATTCTGCCTATCTCAGCGCAGGTGCTTTTGCTTACGAGTTGAATTGAACACTCCACCCCCCATATCTTCATGAAATTACAACGGATACTGCTGACTTTTGGTGGGGGAAGACATGCAGACAATCAATGTGATTGATAAAGCAAGCTTCATTTATTAGCAATACAGAGGCACTTATATAGTGTGAAAGTACATGCTTATCAGTTCTTTAATTAGTTTAAACTTACGAAAACGCATTCTTACTTCTACATAATTGGGTTAGATAAAAGACTACATTTGGCAAGCTTCTATTATTTATGTTTTGACTTGAGAGATCAAAGATCTTCCTCCCTTCTCATGGTCAGTACATCTTATCAGCACACGACTGTACCTCCTTAAAACTCCCTTTTAGTTCTCAGGCCTGTTTCTCACACAGGCATTTTCTCATGGAGGCATTTTCTTGTGCAGGCTTTTGCTTGTACAGTTCTGTTATTGATTTGTACCCTTTATCAATGATCCATGTCCCTGATCCTCTAACCATTCTCCAACAGGATACTTTGATATATCATAGCTTTACAACAGAATTTTGGCTTTAAGCATCTCCTCTTTCTCTTCCCTCAGGTTTTCAGCTCTTCACAGCACTAAAAGGGTTAATCTCACCTAGGCCTTGCAGCTGGAATGTGGCTTATCGCAGTGGAGGTGGGGTGGGGGAGCCGAGCCGCTCCGGCTGCCCACAGCAGGGCTGTGAGGGGTGTTCCGTGGGTGGAACAGGGCCCATCGGCTCCAGGATGGCCGTGGCCCGGCCCGGCCTGGCCCAAGCAGGGCCTGGGCAGGGCCCGCTGGCCCCCACACGGGGCCCGCAGCCACCTGTCCCAGCGCCGGAAACGAGAGAGAGCCTCTGCCTCAGAGTTTCTATTCTTAAGTGTGCATCACAGACGTGGTCACAACTTTAAGTGGCTTAAAGAATTGTCCATATTCAAACTGGCCAGCTGATAGGTTCTGTCAGGTCACAGAGGAAGCTGTAAGCACCCCTTTGCCAGAACATCATGTCCGGGACTATGCTTGCTAACCCATGACACCCTTGCAAACATTCCTTTATTGATTATAAGTGATGCCAACATGATTATCTAATTTATTAGTATTTGCATAAACTTATTACCTGCATTTTTTGAGAAACTGCTCCTAAGAAAAAGGTGTAAGGTAAAGGGAGCAAGTGGGCTTGATTAGCACAGTTCCCTGTGAAACTCCTACATATTAAGAATTTTGAACCTTGAAAGCTTTTTAAATTTCACAGATTGTCTCTAAGCCTACCTAAACCACCAAAAATGTAGAAAAAAAAATTAGATAAAATGTTTGCCATCAGCTGCAAGCCTACAGCGCATTCTCCTCCCTCTAACAACTCATGATTAGATAATTAACTAAAAAAAGTTTCAGATTTGTTCCATATACAGAAGTTTGCTTTTTATCTGAGTTCAGAGCTACCTGAGAGCCATCCACTGCTATTCAAAATACAGTCATCAAGGTAACAGTTCATGAAAGCCAAACACATTTGCTTTGTTTGTTTTATCAGCAGTAAACAGTCCTACAGTTCTCATGTTTGCAACTATGGATGTATCTGAAGTACTTTATATTCTTCAGGTACTCTCCACTTCTCCACTCTTCATGCATATGTAAAATTCATGAGCTCAGTATATGAAAGAGAATATATGAAAACATAATTTCCATTTAGTACAATTTTATGTGCAGATCTCCATATTGCAACTCCAGCAGCTGAGCAGTGAGCTATCAGGCAAAACCAGAAAAGTTCAAAGAAATACAAAGAGAAAATCAGAAGTCTCATATCATGTCATCTTTGTTTTACAGCATTGTAATTAAAGGTGTTCAATTCCAATTTTACTATCAGCTAAATAGTTCCCTTCCTTTTTCTTGGGTTGTTAAAAATATGAAGAAGTCCAAGTTAATAGTATTCAGAAATGCTTTCCCTTTGAAACAAGATCATCATAGTCAGACTGTTGGCTGAGGTGCTACATGATGGTTAAGACACTGTGTGTCCCTGATAAGCAGGGATAGTAATCAGGAGAGACGTTGGTGTCTGCCTAATCTTAGCCTCTTGCAGACCAGTTTCTGCAAGTTGCAATCACCTTCTGTCAGAAAATAAATGGTCAGAAAGATCCAGAATTCACATATCATTTAGAAAAATATCTCTGTTGTGCAAAGTTAACTATGGTTGAGCAAAAACATCAGGGAAACAGGTATTTGCTGAAGAAAGTAATTTCTTTCCAATAGAACCACAAAACATTATGGCAAAAGCCCTAAAAGACAGATGAAAACTCATTTAAACTGGAAAATAAACCTATATGTAAAAAAAACTCTTACTGGCAGAGCAGCAGAAACAAATAGCAACATTTATGCATTGTGCAGAACAACAGATTTTGAATACATGGTATATAAATGCCCATAACGGGGCTTAAGGCTTGTCAAGTGTGGCTGCTACATTATTGTCCATGAAGGCACCTTACTGAGCATCAACAAGGTTTGCACATGTCCAGCACCTGCTGTTGCAAGTGGTGGTTTTACATCCCTTGAGAAGGCAGATTTACAAATCTGGGTCCTGTGAAGACAGGCAAGTGAGACATTGTATTAACTATGACAGATGTAACTATTCCTACTGTTTTGTTAACATAACAGAATCCATGCCCTTTTACCTCATTGAAACAAAACAGTCTACAAGCTGCTCTGGGCACTCCTGAACTGTGAAAAGCAGCAAGATTCAGGCATCTGCATCTGCGGTCAATACTGATAAACAGGACAAGGTGGAAGGGCAAACCTCATCACAAGTATACTGTACCACTTGTACTGAGATAGCACATACATTTTGAGATTTATGACTCGTTGTACAAATAACTGCAACCATTACTTCATATTTTGAGTAAACAAATCTAGAATTCAGCCAGCCTGGAAGGGGCTGTCCAAAACATCTATCCATTCAGCCTTTCCCTCCTGGTTTGCACGCTGATCAGACAGATTCTAACTTAAGCAGCTGGGGAAAGAAATGTGATTGTCTGGTATCCTTCGAGAACTAAAAATCTTGAGGCAGACTTCTTGTCCTTTTCCTTCAGCTGAATCTTTTCTTAGTCTAAGCTGTGTCACTGACCTGACAGGTACAATAAATAAGGTAATATTTAATATGAAACCAGTGTTCTAATATATTTTAGGATGCGCCTTTTAAAAATAAACCAAAATAATGTTGGAAAGTTAACAGTTTCTAAAAATCAAATACTAAAATACAGAAATCTGAGAAACAAGATGAACAAAATTTAGAAATTGTACAAAGTGCTGTAATAGTAGATTATATGCTCATTCTGTGACCAGATCAAAACATTGGTTAACTCTGACACAGAAAAGAACCTGCCAGGAGATCTGCTCCAGCATGGACCCCTCTCTCCATGGGTCTGCAGATCCCAGCACAGGCCTCCCATGGAGTCTCAGCCTCCTCTCAGGCATCCACCTGCTCCAGCATGGGGCTCCTCCATGGGCTGCAGGTGGATGTCTGCAACCTCATGAACCTCCATGGGCTGCAGGTGGATGTCTGCACTCCCATGAACCTCCAGGGGCTGCAGGGCACAGCTGCCTCACCATGGACTGCACCAGGGCTGCAGGGGAATCTCAGCTCTGGTGCCTGGAGCAGCTCCTGTCTCTCCTTCTCCACTGACCTTGGCATCTGCAGGGCTGTTCCTCTCACATATTCTCACTTTGGTCTTCTCTGGCTGCAATTACACCTGTGCAATACCTTTCCTTTTCCTTAAATATGTTATCACAGAAGCATTAGCACAATTTCTGATTGCGTCAGCCTTTCCCAGCAGGATGTCTGTCCTGGAGCCGGCTGGCACTGGCTGTGCCAGACATGGAGGAAGCTTCTTGCAGCAGCTTATGGAAGACACTCCTTTAGACCCTGCTACCAACACCTGGCCACACAAACCCACAAATACAGGAAAGACAGATGAAAAGCTAGGTGTCCTGTCCCTGCTACTTGCTGCTTCAAAGAGAAAATGAGCAGGTAAATCAACTATATACTTCAAATATCAGTACCCCAAGCACAGGTAACCCAGTGTGAAGACCAAAATTGACAAGCTTAAACCTAAGACGTGTGTCTAAGTCTCTGATTATTCTGGATGCTCTGGAGAAAGAGTCTGTTCTCCATGCATCAATAAATTTAAATATATTTTAAAAACATCAGTATGTTCATATGCAATTAGCACAGTTTTACAAATATTTTCACTTTAGGCAAATTGCATTCTTACTGCTGGTGACTCAGGTATCCTACACATATAGACTTTATTCTGGTAATAAAATCTAGCACATTGATGGTTCAAGTAAATATTTGCATGTCTCTGCAGAGCATGTTCTGTCCATTCTCCCCCAGTTAGATATCCATATGAATGCTGGGTACTGCACGCGGTTCAGGTATCCAGCTGCACAAATGTCCTTGCCAGAGACAGAAACAGAGAAGACAGGAGACAGCATTTACTCAGGCAGAAAAAGTGCTGCAGGGAAAAAATTTTCATGGGAATCCTATTTCACTCTCAAATTTGAGCTGTGGCTTAGTAAAATTTATTATTAGTTATAGATTCTTCATACTGAAAAGTCTTCCTCAACCATAATAACTTGCCTAGAAGAAGATCTGGGCCTCCATAATCATTTACTGCACCAAACCTCTCCAGTGACAGATAATTTTTGGCTTTCTGTTCCAGACAGATACACATTTCAAACATGAAATGGGAAAAAATGCCAAAAGAGAAAAATGACCCATGCTAAAATACCCTTGAAGACAAAGGTAAACCTGTGAATGTATTGCCACAACGGAGGCATTTCTCTATAAAAAGTGCATTTCTTTTTGGGATAAATTACAAGGTGTGCCAAGACCATTTATAGAATACCATGGTCTAGTGATCTCAGATTTCCTCCACAGGTTAGTCATTTTAACTGATTAAATGCTAAGCAACCATAAAATTACTTCAGTGGATAAACTGTTCGAGAGCTGAGGTTATTGCTCCATCAGCAGCTTTCCAATAGATCCACTGCTCTTGTGCAAAGCAGTCTTCTCTCCTGGCCAATACCTTCTGCCTCAGTTTTTTTGAAAACAGAAGCTTTTTCTTTGGCAGCTTGATCCTGCTCCACCACAGCAACACTCCACATTGCTCCTGGTGGGAATTTGCATAATTTTAAAGTTGTGATTGAGCTGCAAGAAAGTTTCTCCTCCAGCTGCAGCTATGTGGTATGCAACAAAATATGCATGGCAGGTGACAAATCCACATTTCTCAGGGTATGCAAAAAACGTACCCCAAAGACAAAAACTGTGAATAAAAAATGGTGGTTAGATTTGTACTGTCACTTCCAAATTTCTCTACACTAAAGTGAAGAGTGGCTGTTTATGCCCATTTAGGAACACTCTCATCCTGTCTGAATGTAGAAACTGGAGTGATCAGCTTAAGATAAAACTCATAATAAATAATTGGCTTAAAACATTTATGTAAAACATGTTACAAAACTAAAGAAAAAGAAACATTCATTCAAAAGCAAGTTCTTGCAGAACTGCACACAAGAATACATAGAAAGTGTTCTGCAGCATCACAGGCTTACTAATATCTGCCATTTGTAAATGATAGCTATTTTAGATTACGACCACCAAAGACCTGCTAACAGCAAAATTTGCAGGCTGAATTATTTGTGTGTTAATTTCAATTACCTTCTTCCACATGAGACTTTTGTGATACCAGGAAAAATGTTCATTCTTAGAGAATGGGTAGGTAATTTGACAGGAATGACAGGATATAAAGAAATATCTTTTTTTTTTTTTTTGTCAGAAAGATATTTAACTGAGCAGGAGGTTAGAGAACAGTAATTAATTGCTTAATTGTTTTGAAAAGACAAGCACTAAAAAGTATGACCTCTCATTGACACTTTGCTGCAATGGTACATTAATTATTGCTGAATTGCAGTGGGTCTCCTGTGGGAACACAGGATATTCTCATTAATACCGGACAAGTTCACCATGGTCATGGCTTTTATAACAAATTCCTAATGCTAAATTAAAGGACTGTTTGGCTCTTGGTCTGGTATGTTCAGAAATCTTAATAGAATTTTTGTCTGTGAAATATTTCTTGCATTTAAAAATCAGTAGTTCTCATGGTCCAAGGAGCTGGCAGAATGTAATTAAAGAAACATACTGAAAAAGGCAAAATGGAGAACTTAGACTGGAAGAGGTTTTTTATCTGTCAGTTATTTTTCTTCTAAGTTTTCACAACAGCTTTTGCAAAGTTCAGTTCTTTAGTCCACGAAAGTCAAGGAACAAGTCTTGAACTCATGAGTAAAAAAGATCCTGATCGAAATCACACTGCATTGATTCAACCTGAAGGTAATGGTGCTGAGAAGTAAAACATGGCAATGTGAGATGCAAAGAGATCACACACACAGAATCACCAGGCTGGAAGAGACCTTCAAGATCACTGAGTCCAACCCTAACACCACCTCAACTAAACCATGGCACTGACTGCCACATCCAGTCTTTTTTTAAACACATCCGGGGATGGTGACTCCACCACCTCCCTGGGCAGACAATTCCAGAACTTTATCACTTTCAGTAAAAAACTTTTTCCTAACATCCAACCTAAATTTCCCTTGGTGCAGCTTGAGACTGTGTCCTCGTGTTCTGTCAGTTGTTGCCTGGAAAAAGACACCAACCCCACCTGACTACAACCACTTTTCAGGCAGTTGTAGAGAGTGATAAGGTCACCTCTGAGTCTTCTTTTCTCCAGGCTAAACAACCACAGTTTAGAGACGATGTGACAAAGAATATGTGTCCATTCCTGCAGTTGACTCATCTGGGGTTTTTTTCTGGTTTTATCCTTCAAACTTTACTCTGTTCTTTCTGCTCTAAATCAGCCACATCAGACTTTCCAGACTGTCAGAACAAAGAGGTTGTTCTGTTAAGGAGCTGGGAAAACAAGGCGTCTACATATAATGTGAAGTTCCTGCTCATTCCCACATGTTCTCTGCAAACATGAGGCCTAATGTTTCCATCCTAATGTAGCAATAAGGATAATCTCTCTCATTAGAGAATAATCATCCAGCTGGAAGAAGAGATTTTGGGCTGTACTGTTAAAGCACAGAGGACCCAGTACTCACCTCTAAATATGATAACAATTGGTCTGGTGCTTCCAGATGTCACCCACAACAGAGCAGGCAGCCTTCACAAGGGCTAAAAACAGTAAAAATTGTAGTCTCAAGTCTGCAACTCCCTTCATGGCATTTAGTCATGGACTTGTTTCACAAGCAGATGCTCAGCAGGATAAGTTTGGATGGGCTGCTCTACAGAGCTAGCTAAAAGGAAGAAAAAAAATCACAAGAGTAACCACAGCATCTTCTGAACTCCTGAAACAATTGCACACTTTAAGTTTGCATTTCTCATACCTTACAAATGTCTTCAGAGGATATGTGTTCCATCTGTATTTTTATCTTGAAAAGCTTTCAAATGCTTTCCTTACAGCATGAATTTTTTTCCCCAGCTAGCAGTGCCTCACTGCAAAGTCATGTCAAAGTGGACAACTCCTCAGAGAGCAGATCATCCCCATAGAGACAATGAACCTGTTTTTGTGAAACCTCCTTTTGAAGCATACACAGTCATTCTGTTTAATAAACACCTACTTCTCTTCCCCAAGGCATAGCACAGAAGCCAGAATGAGTAGCCCATCTAAACAGTCTTCAAGTGTTAACCAATTTTACATGAATGAAAAGTTAATGAATAATTAATTACATGTCTTGACACAGTAATGAAGAAGCATTTGGACTGAGATTCCAGCCTATTGCAACGAGAACAGCAGAAGGTAACTCATGATCTCTGTGAGCAGCTAAGCCCTTGATTGGGCTTCTTTTTACTGCAGAGCAGCTGTGGCACAAGAGGAGGTTGGCAGAGGCTCCTGGGACAGAGTAACAAGGCTCTGCAGCAATGAGGCTGCCAGCCCACATTCTTCCAGACAGCTGACCTCTCTCTTGTCTGCAAAATATTCACAAATTCTCTATTTCTGTAAGCAGAGAACCAATTTTTAAATCACATCTTAAGGCTCTAATTTAGAAGTGACATAACCTGAATCCCACTTCAACTGACTCAACCAAAATTTTCCTGAATGTGCCACATGTATGTAAATGGACCACAGGTATAAGGGCAGATTCTTTTTAATTCTCTCCAGAATGAAAGAAATTGGCCCTTATCCATGCCTGTTCCCACACATGGTCTAATTTTCTTCTAGATAAATGCCTACTAAAAAACAGTAGATGTCAGTTTAACATTTTCGGTAGATGTCAGTTTAACATCCTGCCTTCCTTTCGTTTCCAGAGAAGAGAAATTTAGCTCCATAGGTTTTTGCACAAATCCTTTCTGTGACTGAGAGATCTACAGCAGTCACTGACATCAATAATTTCTTGGGTACAACCAATATAATGCATCAAGGTTATATAGTCGGTGTCCAAACTTTAATCCTTGAGGGTCCAAAAGTTCATAATTTAACCAGAAAGTCTGTCACACAAATACTTGCCTATCACTTCAGTTCAGTCTCAAGTAATCCCTAGCTACTTCTGGCATTACTTCACCCTCATTGATATTCCCTTGTTCTTTGTCTGCTACTTTTCTCATTTTCCTTTTTTTTTTCTTCAAAGTAGCTATTGCAAACCCAAGCAGAGCTGCCTCCACTGCCATAAAAAGCCCTTCTTGTTTCTAGTGCAAAACCTCAGGGAACTATGTAAATTTTTTATTATTATTTCCATTTCTGTATTATGAATGTAGGATAACAGTAACCTTCAGTGACAAGTAGAAAGTCTTTTTGTAGGAGAAAATTTTGGAGTGGATGATCAAAAATACTCATTTAAGTTTTATTTCAGCTTTCTAAATATAGGCGTGCAACTTCTTTCAAGATGTCCTCAACATATTCAAAAAATAATTTATATATACAAACAATTTATATTTTTATATATATATACAATTTTTATATAGATATAAAAATATATTTGTATTTTTATCTATCTATATAAAAACATTCTCAGCCCTTAGCATGTTAAACGGAAAACCCATCATGGGAAAAGAAAGCATGGGAGAGCAGAACCTGTTTAGTCAGAGCCTTCTTAAATTGGGAGAGCAAGCCTGGCCCTGGAAGAGACATAGATGTAGTAGAACAACACAGCTTGAGAAATGGTGGCATGCGACTTCTCCCAGGTCCAGTCAGACTTTTGGCAACATGTGTAATGAGGACTTTGAGCAGCAGTTATCCCCTGGCTTGTGCTATCCTTGTGTCTGTATCAACGATTTATTAGAGTCACCGACAAGGAATATATGCACATTTTACCCATTTTCTTTCAGCTTTAAATGCCATATGTTCCCCAAATAATTAAATTGTTATAGTTAAATGAAGGCATCTAGACATAGCACTGGCTAGCTGTACACAGAGGTCTCAGCACTGGCTTTGAGGATGATTAGGCCATGAAATTCTTCTCAAGGAGGATAGCTTGTGAGATGAGACCTTGCTTTGTGCTTTAGGAGATTCATTACTGGAAGTACGGACTGGATTTAGGCTAAAGATTAAGCTGGGTTACAGTGACGAGGTATCATCCCCCAGATAACCATGTCTGCAGCTACTGGTTTATGAAAAAGTTTCACTAAAATGAAATCTTCTCCCTTTTAACCGTGTAGAAGCAGTCATTATGGTTACTGCTCTTATCACATGGAGCACCTTACCTTTGATGAATATGTCTACCCACAGACTTTTCTAGTGTTAATAAACCAGACCAACAAATTCTGTCTGGCCAGCAAGCTGTAGGCGGTCGTGGCTGTGCAATGGCTCCTGTCCTGCTTACCTGGTGCTCTCACTTTGACCTAATGGTGCTGCTTTGAGCACACATCAGGCCTTAGCGTGGACTGCGTTAGTCAAAATCAGAGCAAAACCTGAGCTGAGTGAACATGTGTCTAACCTTTTATTACTGTTTACTTGTTTCTCAGATTCAGCCAAAATGTGCTTCCTAATGGTCAGCACAGCAGTGCATTTTACATACCTAGTGCACAGTGCTGAATATCTTGCATCAGTTTTATCCTAGCAGCACCACCATATATAACTACATAGCACAGTCATTATTGGAATGCAGAAGTATTATCATTTCCCAAACTGACTTTCTTCCAGACATTCAAATGAAAGATACAGTTTTGCAGGTTTTTACTGGCTGACTGCTTGCTTAATCTTTCCATTTCAAGCGTTTATCCAGAGACACCCATTTGTTACCTCACCTTTAAACATCTTCACAGCTCTCACGTTAGCCTGCTTCTGCTTCTCCAACAACAAATACTTCTTCATACATTACAAATGCTCTGCAGTAGATGTCACTTTGAGATTGATACTCTTCGGCCATGGCTAGGAGATATCTAGAAAATATCCAGGTATTTCCAGACATAAAATGAGCCTCATTCTCTGCAATCACAAATGTTTCCTTATAATTTTGTCACAAGCAAAATCTTCCTCCTGCTGTTTTAGGTGAATTTATTGTTAATTTTTTTATTAATATATGCAGTTTTAGTTTATTCATCATTATATATGGCAGTCAGTTTTATAGATAATCCCCCTTTCAATCAGGATCAAGATCTAAATTTCGTACTAAAGCAATTCAGAGTGAATATATGACCTGTCTCAGTAAATAACCAAGATGCAGCCCTGCTGACTTTAATGTTAGTCAAAATGCCAGGGCATGAGGAGGATTCTGCAAAAGAAACTTCTGAGTCTTTATTTTTTTCCTCCCTAAATAAACCCAGTACATCCCCAGATATAAGAGCTGTTGGAGCAAGGCAAAACTGAGAAGGGTCTCCTAAATAATACTAAGTCTATCAAGCTTGAGTTTTGCATCACTTCTGCTGTAGACCTGTGCATATATCCTTAAATAGACTAAACAGCCATGAAAAAGTGGCTTTTGCTCAGTACCCAGAGAAAGTTCAGCCTGGAGCAGTCCTAACATTTCACATAGTCCTGGAAGCAGTGAACTAGCAATCTAAATCTTAAAACAATTCTTTAATTAACTGGACGTGCAAGGGATGAAGAATTTAGTTATTAAGGCTGGATATGTTACAGCATCCAATTTATCATCTTAGGCATGAAGACTGAACCAACCCCAGCTGGTCAGAGCACAGTGCTAATAACATCCAGGTTGTGGGTTTGATCACTGTATGGGCCTTACGCTTAAGAGTCAGAGGTGATGATCCACATGGGTCACTGCCAGCTCAGAATATTCCATGATTCTGTGACTCACTGACACTGTGTAGAGTGAGCTGGAGCTCAGGTCTGACTCAAGCATAGAAGGAGACAAAGACTAAGGGTGAGAAGAGAAATGAAACTGATCCTGCTTCAAAACCTTTACTTTCTTCAAAACCCCCAAATTCACATATCAAGATCCATAAATAATGTATTGTTTGATTGTTGTCTCTGTGGTAAAGCATTCTCTCCAGGAACTGTAGGAGGGAGGAGTTCTGCCCCAGCGCAGGAGTCATGCAAGGCTGCCTGTAAGTCATTGGACACAGAAGTGCTTTGGAGGAGAAAAAAAAAGAACAAACAAGCTGGTTTGCATTCTGAATCCTCTCTTGGTGCATACAAAAGCTGGCAGGCCTCTTGGCAAAGCCAGTTTTGAGGACTGTTCAGCTCTTAGAGGCTGCCCTGGGCTTAAGATGGTGTCAGATGGTCCATGCAGTCCTGTGAGCAAATACAGAACAATTTCTAAGCAACATCATGAGACATGATTTTTTTCAACTTTCCCCAAATGTCAGATAAAAAATCAGTATCTTTCTCAGTACTTTTCTTTACACTTCTAATTCCAGAAACAAAAATTTTTGTGATACCAATCTGATGTCTACAGTAACCTCTGAAAACTTAAGCCGTCAAACTCACCAAACAATTTATCTTGCCTCTCTGCCAGTCAGCATGCTGGAAACATGGTTCAATTCCTGTCAAAGCTAGTGGGAGAACTTCACAGTTGGTTCTCGTGGTATTTAAAAATAACAATAGTTCTATAATATCAGCACTGGATTCATCGCATTTCATGCTTAACCACAGTAACTTACTAACAGAAGAATTAATGGCCCCTTTTGTTGCGAAGCTACTGCCCATTATAAGTTACTGAAGGCAGCCTTGAAAATCAGCTAAACCATACATGCTTGGACTCAAATTTGGCCAAGTTAAGAAATGCTGGGTTTTCCTTTTTCTTAAGACATCTTTCTCTTACACATGAGAGAATCAGAAAATTTGTCCAGAGATAAATACACAGAAAAGGAACCCTTAAACATTGGGTTTGGGAAAACTAGTTCAGTTAAACAATACCAAGAAAATGTAGCAATTAGTTGGTTGCAAAATAGAAAGGGGTGAAATCCCTCTGACATATGGAAGTGCAGTTACATAGGAGACAGGCATTTTGCAGGCCAAGTTAGTTTCCCTCAGAGAGGAGGGTTAGCTGCTATATTTAAGGAAGTATAACCCCGAAGATGAAAATGCAGTTACATATAGCTGCACTTCCACCAAGGACACATACAAGAAGGGCAAAACAGTGGGGTGAGTGTGTGTGCCAAGATCTTTTAAAAAGGAAAAAATTAAGAAATCACATACAGGGAGCTTTAAAAACTGAGTTTGCCCAAGTTTATCACATAACCAGCTAATATCACTGTATGCCACAAATTGAGATCTAATCTTGCAGAATCCTGTTTACTCGGGGCCTGGATCTAATGAATTCTCACTGCCTCCATGTGCTCATGGCTTGCTAATCATCCTCTCCACAGGCAGAGGAAAGCTATCCTTTCCTGGATAAATCCAACAAGTCCCCTGTGGGATGCTTTCCCACTATTTTAACGAAGTCTCTTTAATGTGACAGATGCAACTTGAAGCTTCTTTCATGTTGGTGTTTTAGTTTCCTCTTCCACAATCTAATAGGTGGAAATTTTGATGAAATAAGCTGAGAAGCACAAACTGAATCTTTGAACCTACAGTGATGAACAGTTTCAAAGCTTTCTCAAAGCACACACCTGGGGTACAAGATTAAGATCTTCTTTTGTAGTTCATTCTTACTTCCATACGTCAATTCCTCCTAATCATGAAGTGTGTACATGAAATATACCTTGCCGAATCCTGTTAGAGCAGATATGAATAACATGAAGAGTCTCCTAAAGGCAAGACACAACGTAGTCCAAGGGCTAGTGTGAAAAATCCATGTAGCACACGGCAGGTTCACTGGGGAACTAAATCAGCAAATTATCAAGCATTCTTTTTAATTTATCATAAGTGGGAAAAGAGGCTTTATTCTTTTGCACAAATATTTGGAAGAATACTCAAAACAAGGTTCTTTATTGACAGAGTAGAGATGCAGCAGGCCCACTCCTCTTCAAGCATGAACAATCCAGCTCTAAAAACAGACCTACATAAATCATTCCTGTTGCGTGACAAAAATGTATTCCTGTCCTGGAAATTGATGCAAAAATCCAACAGATTTCTTTCAGTGAAGGAAAGAAGCATGAATTTTCATTGTCCCCATGGAAAGGAAAACCGGGTGCAAAGCACAGCCTGCACCAAAATAGTTGGCTAACTTCAGCTGTCAGAGGATTTAATGGAAAATGAGCAACTTATGCTGTAAGAACATATCATATTGTAACTTTTTTTTCAGCAGATCTGAAGTCTTCAAAGCATCAGTGTTTGCTGTATTCCTGTATGACTAGAAAAACCACTGACATAGTTTGTGAGAGTGAGCAATGTTTTTTAATGAAATAGCAAAGTAAAAATTGTTCTTCTGAGCAGGTGAAGAGAGAAAAAGCCTAAGAATAAGTATTTCCAGGAAGACTAAGTATTTTGTATAGACTCAAGAACACATCAGACAAATTCCAAAAAAAAGGATGACCAGTTCCCAGAATCATGGAATCATGAGATAACAGCTTCAAGACTGAAATGCTAGTGGTAATAAACTTGCAGATGAACAGGAGGAACTGTTTTCTATAGACTTTTAGTGCAATAATTCAAGCATTCTAAAACCGTGTATCTGTGTAATATAATGTTGTCATTGCTGACTACAGGTCAGAAATCTTGTACTTAATTTATAAGTCCTCAGGACTGAGGATTGCCAGTCTTCCTCCAGCAAGTTTGCTGTTTTATTTTACTTTCTTCATACAGGACAGCCGTAACGTCATGCAAGTAGAAGTAACAAGTCCTTATTTTCAATAAAATGTGAAATTTATGGCTCTAGCATAACGAGATTGTGTATAGGAATAAAGACCTGGTACAATAGGAGGAGGCTTCAGAAGTGGAGACACAGGAAGTGGTGCAGAGTTCACAGGCACGGAATGAGAAAACACAGGGCAGAGCCTTGGCACTCGTACCTCTTGGGTATAAGCAACTTGCCAACAGTCACCAAAAGAAATACCTTGGACCCAGACAAAACTGGGTTTAGTGTTATAAAGAGAACAAAGAATTCTGGAATGAGCACCATAAAAGTGTACATTCAGACATAATGGTTGCAGACCAATGAAAAAATAGCTAAGCTGAAAATGCAGGTCAGCAAGCAAAGGGTCAGTCCCTTCTCCCATGTAACAAGCAACAAGATGAGAGGAAATGGCATCAAGATACACCAGGGAAGGTTCAGGTTGGACATAGCAAGAACTTCTTCATTGAAAGGGTGGTCACGTCAGAATGGGCTGCCCAGGGAGGTGGCGGAGTCACCCACCATCCCTGGAGGTATTCAAGGAATGACTGGACATGGCACCTAGTGCCATGGTCTAGTAGACAAGGTGGTATGGAGGGTAATCAGTCAAAGGTTGGACACAATGGTCTTGGAAGTCTATTCCAACTTAAATGATTCTGTGATTTCGTGAAAGAAAAAATATCTCAAGTGAAAGTTAGAGAAAAAGATCACAGAAACATCATATTATTAATAGTGAAGGATCTACATACTGATGACTCGTCACAACATTCCACCACCAGGATGAAATTACCAACCTTACTTCCAGGAGAAAGGAAATCACTGAGAAAAATTGCACAAAATTAATAATTTGGGCTTAACTTGTTTTTATTCCTCTCCCCCTCACACCCAGTCATTAGACTCTCAATTGCATTAAAAATACACTCTTGGCTTTACAGAAGGTGTACTATCTCTTTGCACATAGACAAGATTTTAAGCCCAACAATAATAAATACAAGATTTTATTCATTCAGGAATGTCATTAGCACATGCACTAGAAAACTCAGGCCAAGGTGATGATTGCCTCTGCTTTTATATAGAGACCTACACCATGATGGAGGCCTTATTCCAGAGAGAAACCTCTGCAGGTTGCAACAATAAAGAGTGATGCAATGAGATCTTGGGAGGAGGAGACAGCCCTGTAAATTCAAAGCCTACACATGTGCAGCATAGATAAACTGCATGAGCCCCTTGCTTACTTTTACCTGTGACAGGATCAGACATCCTGGCTTTTAGGCAAGGTTGTCTCCAGCAAGAAAAGACAATACCAAAGGGTGTGAATTTGGGAGCAGCAGTGTTAGATTGGGTAGCCTCATTCAGCAGCATTAGTCTTCACTTTTCATAGTCTCCAAGGCTTTCCTTACTCTCTTCCTTCTCATTTAAGAACCCTCCCTGCACACCTTCCACCTAAATCTCCCATTCTTACAGCAGTGGCAAAGTTGTGTACACATAATTGACAATAGTATTGTGTACCTGACTTTTCTCTTTGGAACACAATACTTCCCTGATCTAAAAAGAAATCTACAATTATGTTTAGGGAACAAAATTGTATTCATATATTACCTGAACTTTATTTTAATAGTAACATAACTTCTAAGTCTGAAACATCAAGATTAACTTGCAGGTTGCCATAACAACACATTCCCCAGAGAGATTCAGTTAAGTACATGGGAGAACTGAGGAGAACAAAGAACAATCTGCAGATAATTCCTTTAATTCCAAACCAGAACAACCTATTCCAGGATTATTCTGCCTGCATAGCCCTGAATTTAGTAGCAGTTAATCCACTCAGTTGAGTTGCATCAGCTTCCACTTCTATTGTTTATTATATCCCAGTGTTTTAATAGCACCTTTATTTGCTAGCCCAAACACAGCACCACGGTCTAATTTTGCCTGTTCTTTGGATTTCTGTATCCTACTTTCCCATCTGGCATATTCTATGTTTGCTATAGCATGCTATCGTTATTTAAACTTCTGTGGGAAACAGGTTCTAGGTTTTACCCTGGAAAAACCATTTCGCCTTTATTTGAATTGAACAATAACATCTAGAATGAATATGCCCTGCAAATGTGCCCTGCTGATAACTTAATAAGTTTATCAAGCAATCATTGTGGACTATACAGTGTGTATGTAATAGCCACAGAAGCAAGTAGAGCAAAAGAAGCAGAAGCTGTGTGTTCTATGTCCCATTTAAATTACGTTAGATAATTGGTATTTAAATAGAAGCAGTTCTATTGTAAAGAGTCCTTAGCAGCTTGCTGAAGCTTTGGAAGTCTAGCAGATTCACACAAAATACACTGCCACAGCAAATGATGACATGCATGTTGTCTACAGATCCAGAGTTCACCACCTTCTTTACAGTATATGCACAAGATAAACACTTCACCTTTTCTCTTTGCTGAGTAAGTTGCAGTGTTTGAACTGTTACTCTCCAGAGCAATTATTCTTTTCATGACACAATCAGGCCAAGAACTTCCTAATTATATCTTATTATTGTGGTCTTTTCCCTCCTATGTCCCCTCCCTGGTTTTCCTGAATGCAAGATTCCCAAAATACCAAGCAAAACTACAGAATCAGAAGCAAAGAAAGCAAACACGTTTGGAAGAAACTTTGGAAAGAATTATGAATATTGTATTAAGTATTATTATTAAAATTATTAATTATGAAAATTTTCCTTGTGACTAGCAGAGATCACAGCAAAAGTGTTAGCTAAGAAGAAATATTCTGTGTTTCTTTGTCCTACCAGACCACATACATCCCCAAAACTTGGGGATTGCTTTTTTCTCTTCTCTTCACAAATCCTAATCCTAAACAGGGGCAATGAAAAAAATATCCAGGAAAATATGGAGGAAAGTATCCAGGAGCCTATTATAATCCATCACTCCACTAGTTCTTCTTTTTTATTTTTATACAGAACTGAGAGCTGCCAGAGACATTCCTGTCTAGAAGGCCTCTTGTCCAATACCTGCACAACCTGCAACTGCCATTAACGAACAAGATTGCTCTTCTGAGTTTCAGCATATTTAGAGTATAGATAGCACACCATAAAATTTTTTTCCCTAGAAGGTAATTTCCATGCTGTAATGCACTGTATATGCACTTCTATTGCTTGCTTATTGCTATCTAAATGTTTTGACCTTGACTTGCCTAAATGTTGAGATACTATTAATATTTGTATGAAGCCCAAAATTACTTTTATGTGTAGATATATCAGTTTACTGAAGTAGTGATCTGAATATACATAATTTATGTTTAAATGTGATTTCAGGATTTACTAACAAAGTCTGAGCCACATATTCAAGCTGCAGAATCCAATTTAATGTTGTAGATAGGTCGTCTTTTATAAAGCTGTAAAATAATAGCAAATTCACTATCTTCTGATAGGCTCTTTAAATGTTTAATTATCCTGCTAGACATTTGCTTCTTATTTTAACATTGAAATTGCCAAATTTCAGCTTCTAGCCACTGAATTCCACTATTCCTTTGTCTTATAAGTTCCCTAATATTGCTTTTCTGCATTAGTACAAGTCGCCTCTCAGCTTCCTCTGTAATAAGAATTAACTGAGCTTCTCAGATCTGTTTTCCTGTCTTAGACCTATAGTAGTCCACTTAAAACTTCATACTGTAATCTAACAACCTTATGTGATCTGTAAACTGGCCTTCAGTCTCAACTATGCCACAATGAAAGGATAGCAGCAATACCTTTTTGAGAAATGCATTTCTCCTCAGCTAAGTTCTGCACTTACTGAAGACCTAAACCAAGCTTAACTAGCCAGTTAAATTACTAATAGAAAGGAGTAATAAATCTAAGTAAGCTGGACTTCATGAGTGAACACAGCTTACAGCTGACAGATTTCACATAAGGAAGAAGCAAGCTACATACATTTCAGTCAGCTAGAATTTATAGAGGCCTTTGCTTTCTGTTCATGAAGATGTGAGACCATGGAATTTCACTCTATGTTGTTGAACTTCCACATCACCACAAAATACTGTTGTTTTATCCACTAGTTAACCAAGATCTCCTTTTCTCATGCTGGAGACTTAGAAATTTGGCAGGTATGTACTAGCCCCCACATGCTTTAAAAATACTGCTTGCACTTTATCGGCACATGGTGTTTTCAGATACTGCTTCAACAAAGACGGCCATGACTGAACAGAGGAATGCACTACATATTGTGTTCATAAACGGTAGTAAGGCAGCCATAAAATTGCAAACAACACTTCCTTTGGAATTTTTTTAGCAACTGAATTTTCGCAAAATTGAGGTAAGAAGTTGATTTTCCAAGGCCCAAGACAGTTCAAAAGAAGCTGGGAAAAATCTTTGACTACACACCTCTGAAATCCAGCTTTCAAAAAGAAAAAGGCACAGCCAGAACATTACATATATGTTGTTTAAAATTAATAAGTCCCAGAAACAGAAAGCTGTTCTGGGACAATGAATGATGACCAAGAGCTGAACACACACTCACACTACAAAAATCAAGTAACATCAACTTCTCAAAAATCTGCATACTAGCTATATTTATGCCATAAAACACATGTGAAATATGTATGGTCTGTGAAAGTCACAGCCATCTTAAATCAATTTCTATCACTTTCATTTCACTCTTTGGTGCCAGTAACTCCATAGCAAGATTTAAGTGGCAGACATTTTGTTTTTGTAGGAGCTTGTTATTATTCAAAAATGGAACAAAGAAATGGAACAGGCTTTTAAATACTGCTTTAAGACACTCCGGAACACGGTCTCCCCATTAGCCTTTATTATACAATCCAAGTTCTGAGAAGATTTAGTTAAAGAGCATTGACATAAAAAAGAACTTTGTTCTCATTGTATCAGTGTCTCCAGTAGGCAGTCTAATCCAGATGGTATAAATATAAATTAAATACTAGACAGAATAAAGTGAGCAGAGCACAAAATTTATGGGGTGGGGAGAAAGGGGGTGGGGATGGGGGGCAGCACAGTATCAGTTCATTCTATTGAATATGGGACTAATGGCATTCAGAAGTCACTACAAAGGATGACTAATTTATGATAGTGGGGTGTAAAAGCAGTATGTGACTATTTGAAACAGCTATATGATGCCTAGTTTTTCTTTGCTGAGTGTTAATGGTGGAGAGTACAACAGATGGGCATGCATTAGCCTATGTCTTATTTTATCACTGCAGTTCTGGGGTATGGGAAGAAAAGTAACGCAGTGGTTTGGTCCGTTCAGGAGACGGAGGTTCAGCTGAATACCTATACCTATACCAATACCAGTACCAGTACCAGTACCAATATCACAAGTACTATTCAATGCAATACACGCGTAACGTACAAGACATGCAACTCCATACGATACAACACCATCCAATACCGAGCCTTACAACACCATCCAAGAGAGTACCATGCTGATACTCATGGAACACATGCCCCGCGAGTCATAGCACACAAAACAAAACACCTTGCAGTCCAGTGAATAACAGACAATGCCGTGCACACAATACAATTTCGTACACATGTACCATGACATGAAATGCAGTGCAACACACAATATGTGCGATATAACACAACCCCATACCATGCAGTACAATGTGACACCTGCAATACATCCATACAAACAGTATCATGCCATACAATACAAATAAAGTACAAAATACTACTCAATATATAGAATACTACGCACACAATAGGACTAAGAAACTAAGATGATAAATACCATACAAGACAGCCCAATATGATACTGATATCCATTACCATACATGCTGTGGGGTATATTTAATGTATTTTAAAAAAATAAAATATTTATGTAGACATAGTGAAGACATATTGCATGATTTGCATGGAATTTGTTTTATGCAGCCCTGAAAGCTGGAGTATTAAATATCTCCATAGCAATCAGAAAATACAAACTCATAATAATATATAAAAGAGATGAAAAGATGATAAAATGTCAAGAAAATAATAAATTCTAAAATGCAACAGAAATGTTCCAAATGTCAAGTCTGAACCTCTGCTGACACAATTTTGAACCATTTCCACACTGTGTTACTGGGAAGACTTGGGAAAATCCAGATCTGTTAGTCTAACCTCAGTGCCTGGAAAACTTATAAAAATTGTACTGTGTGGTTCTGACAGACAGGAAATGCAATCATCAGGCACACTCAGCATGAGTTCACAAAGGAAAAGCCCTGTCTCACTAATCTGGGATAAGACCATCTGCCTTGTGAGCGAAGGGGCAGGGTGGACACGGCTTTTCTGGATTTTTCTAACTCGTTTGATACTGTTCCTTACGGCATCCTTCTGGATAAGTTGTCCATCTGTGAGATGATCAGGTGCACATTCTGTTGGCGAGGAACTGGCTTATGACATTTGGAAGCACTTCCTGACCAAGAGGGTGGTCAAACACTGGAACATCCTAGAGAGTTGGTTTATACCCCATGCCTGAGAGTATCTTAAAAGGAGGCACTTGGACGATGCCCTTCACAATGCACTTTAAATTTTGATCAACCCCAGGCACATATTCTATTGAACTGTGTGTATTTTACTGTATTCGGTGTTGTGTTTTGTGCAGCAGTTTCTTTGGTATTGTGGTGTACAGTGTCTCAATTTGTCTTCTCTTTTGTATTGTGCTACATGTTTTATGGAATTGTTTATATCACATTGTGCACTGTATGTTACTTATGGATGCACTGTGATGTGTTGTGTTGTATTGGGATTTTTTTTCACACTGCATTCTATTTTGCCTCTTGTATTGCATGTATTGTGTTTTACGCATTATGTTTTGGACTGTGCTTTGTATTTTGTATTTTGTGTTTTGTATTTTGTATTTTGCATATAGTGTTGTATTGTAGATCCTTTTGCAATTTGTACAGTAATACTGTGTCATACAGAATTTGTTGTATAGGTTTTTTCACTCTATTTTATGCATTTATTTGTTATATGACTTATACGGTACTGTCATTGGTTTGGTATTGCAATTTCATATTGTTCAATGTTTTGCATTGTAGAGCACCCCCCATCACAGCTCTGGCACTGTGCAACATCACCTCCCAGCAGGGTCACACACAGAGCACCTCTTGGGAACCACCACTGCTGAGCACAGGCAACCAGTTGGCCCTGCTGCTGTTCCAGATCTACGCAATGGCACAGTGCTGGTGTCCATCACCATCTGCCCCTGTTGCCTCCAATAAAAACTGACACTTTACCATGCCATAAATCAAGTCTCTCCTGATGGGAGAGAATTTACTGAAAGACCTTGCAAGGAGTTTGAGAGATAAACTGAGACGTCTCTTTTAGTTTCAATGCTTCCAGATAGTTGTTTATTAAGTCTTATCAGAGGAACAGAGCCACTAGCGTGACCCAGGTACAGCACAGAAGGAAGAAAAGTAGGAGTGAGACTCATTATCAAGATTTACACAGCCTTTTAAAGATATTTTAACCAATAGTTACTAAAAATGTACATTATTTTCACTTTCTTGCCAATTATTCAGTAACACAACTAGGAACTGCGGCATTTTCTATCTAGTCATTCCAAACCACTTTTACTGCAGAATATGGAGTAATAGAAGAAGAAGAAGAAGGTTTAGAGAACAACAATCCTCCATTTTGATATTTTTTACTCTTATCTATTTACTACAAAGAGAAGCCTAAAACCTCTAAATTTTTCACCCTGTGACAATCTTACATAGTAGTCTATCACCTAATTCACACCACTGTATTTTCTAGTTGTTGTCTGACTGTTGGTAATTTTTTCCAAGGTTTGAAGCTAAAACAGTATTGGTCAGGGGGGTAAAAACCCTTAAAAACAGAGAAATATTCTCGGCACTCTGGGTTCCTACAAAAAAACCTTTCCATGGTGTGTGTGTGTGTGCGTGTGTATGGAAAGTGTTACAGTTATGTTATTTGTAAAATACTGCGTTTTGGAATGCCTTGCATTCAACTGTTGTAAAGTCTGGTGTTTTCTGTATGGTACAGTATCATAAAGTCATACGATGGTTTGAGTTTGAAGGGCCCTTAAAGATCATATATTTCCAAATCCCCTGCTGTGGACAGGGACAGCTTTCACTAGGCCGGGTTGCTCAAAGCCCCATCTAACCTGGCCTTGAACGCTCCCAGGGATGGGGGATCCACAACCCCTCTGGGCAACTTCTGCCAGTGCCTCTCCACCCTCACAGTAAAGAATTGCTTCCTAATATCTACTGTAAACTGACTCTCATTTGAAAGCCATTCCACCTTCTCCTATTACTTCATACCCTTGTAAGAAGTCCCTCTCTGTCTTTCTTGCAGGCTCCTTTCGGGTACTGGAAGGCTGCACTCAGGTCACACCAAATCCTTCTCCTTTCCAGGCTCAGAAACCCCAGTTCTCTCAACCTTTCCTCACAGGAGGGGTTGTCCATCTCTCTAATCAAAGTAGTTGTTTTCCCCTGGACTTGTTCCAAGAGCTTGATGTCTGTCCTGTGCTGGGACCCCAGAGCTGGATGCAGTGTTCCAGGTGGGGTCTCACCAGAGCAGAACAGAGGGGCAGAATCCCCTCCCTCCCCTGCTGCCCACGCTGCTTTGGATGCAGCCCAGGACACGTTTGGCTCTCTGGGCTGTGAGTGCACATGGCTGGGCCATGTCCCACCCACCAGCGCCCCTAAGTCCTTCTCAGAAGGGCTGCTCTCCGTCTGTTCATTGCCCAGCCTGTGTTGATGGCAAGGGTTGCCCTGACCAAGGTACAGCACCTTGTACTTGGTCTTATTAAAGTACAGTATTGTATTGTATCTTTTGTCCAGTACATACTGCATGCATCATGGGTATTATTTTTGTTGTTGATACTACATGGATTGCATTGTGTTCTATATCTTTTAATGCATTGTGTTCTATATTTTTATTGCCTTTATCCATTCTATGGTGTTTATTGTTCATTCTGGGGGGCTGTTATGTAGTTATTGTGTATAGTTTTTTTTTTGCTTTTGGTATATGTAGCTATTACATTTTAGGATTGTACTTTAGGTACTATATTTTAGGTATTGTGCATGCTGTATTCTATAGTTTGATTGCTTGATTTGTATTACTTGTATTGTGTGCTGTGGTATGTATGGCATCATAGCATCACAGAGAGAGGGATGTGAACAGCTCAAAAGCAAGGTCCAAGCATGAAGATCGAGGAAAGAGTCTTACTTCTAGGCAAATTTCTTATAACTAGTCATATCTTAAGCTGAGTCCTGTTTCAAAATGAAGGAACTAAAAGTATTTCTTTGGCTGTATAATTTAACCTTCAAAAAGAGCTTTTCACTTTGCATTCCAAGGTAATAGCAGCAGTTTTTAACCTCCACTAAACAGCTGGCCAGCACTTCCAACAGAATCAAAAGCAAAGCACAACACACATTCATGCAACTTACTCAAAATTATAAGGAGACTAAGAGAGCATGGCCTCAGGAAGGTACTCCTACACTGTCAGTACTTCTTACCCAGGCTGTCCTTGGCTTCCAGTGCTCAGTCAGTTAAGCTACCTTACCAGAAAGTTTTTGCATAAATGAATAATGATGGACCCATCTGCAGACTGATTCCTAGAATACCAGCACAGCACAGGTTGACACTAAATGTATCAAAATAAATAAATGTCTGAATCATAGCACAGCTGAATGCTGTAAGGAAGATCAAAAGTCAGTTGTTTCCTTTTACCCATTCTTTGGTACAACTAGTGATGAACCGAATTTTGCTTTCTGTGTCACATAATACTCTAACCTGATTAAATATAATTGCCTTGGGTCCTGATTTGATTATTTCATCTCCAGAGTTATTTATGCAACTGAAGTAAATTTCATATTTTATTCAGTTAAAGTTAATAAAATATGTACAATAACATAAAAGTTTTAATGTTTTACAAATTAAAAAATATAATCTTGATATGCCATAACACTTTAATATATTTAATACTCAACTATTTGGTATTGTTTCATTCCATTGAATGGCAGCATTTAAAGTGTCACTAGCTATTTTAATTTTCTTCTGTAAAACAAAATGCTCCAGAGGATTGAAAATATTAAGAATGATTTTGTCTCAGAAGATTTTTCTACAGAAGTATTTTATTCGTCTTTTCCAAGACAGCCTCTTCTGCAAAACAAAACCATACAGGCTCATCACTCTGGAGTGCTCAGTACAATGAGCAATTCTGGTACCAGAACTTATCTTACATTCTCTGCAAACATCATTAGTATTTGCAGGTGTCAGCAGCCCAAGAAATGTTGTGGTGTTTATCAGAATATTAGGAGTAAGTAGACAACTCAGCTTGCCAGATTTTACCATACTGAATTCTGACATGTAAATCCATAGCTGATGTACCTACCATAATACAGAGATTTGACCCTGTTAGGAAACTGAGTTATTGAAACCACTATTTTTTTTTCCAAGCAGAAGCGTAATTTCCAGAGCTGAAAATAATTTTCTACAAAATTCTAGTAATCTGGCTGGCACCATTTTGATAGTTTTATTCACATATCTGAGACCACCCCAACACTTTGCTGTCTATTCAGTGGTTTTGAGAGTTGTGTCACACGCTGGTCAATCTCGAGTAGAAGTGAATGCATAAGAACACTAGAAGCTGTGGGGTGTTAAACTTCAGTCCTCTAGCTTTAGGGCCCATGACATCTCTAATAAGATCCAAAAGCAGGTTTTGGGAAGACTACTAGCTATGTTCCTACTCCATGCCCCACCAAATAATTTAAAACTTGGTTTATTAGCAAAGCTCACCTTGTAGATGTACTACAACAGGCTGAGTTTACTCAGCCAGACCAGTTTTTAACTGTGGGCCAGTTTTAGATGCTAAAATCAAACAGAACAAAATTGCTGACAGATAACACATAACCGGAAGCTTTCCATATGCATGAACAGGTGACAGCTGATTCTGTACCTGGTATCAGAAATGCAAATTCAAGAACTTTAATGTAATTTAAATGGGTGCATTTGAACAATCAGAAAGTTGTATTTTACATTTAATTTCGTTATATCTTTTCTCAGCTAAGGCTGAGGGTTTGTGGCCAGACAGCAAAAGATGAGAACAGGCAAGAGCTGCACCAGGAGGGATTTGTCTACAGTACCTTTGTCTGAGTATCACATGTGGCTAAATGGAGGTGAGCAACCAGCACAGCTTAATTGGTCTCAATACATAGAGTTTTCCTAACCAGATGACAGTTGTTGAACTTCTGAACTTCTCTCTCATTTATCAACAGGAAAAGAGTCAAGCACCAATTTTGCTGGTTTATGTCTTGGTTTAAATACTTCACTCACCAAAGAGAATTTGAGCAGCTGCCAGCTAGCCATAAAGAAGAGCAAATCTGGGCCTACTTCTCTGCTACATTGAAAGCAGCAGAGAGGAAATGCTAAGATAAATCAGCTCTTGGAAGAAAATGAATGAAAGCAATACATGGCGCATCAATTCTTCTCACCAATAAGAAAGTCCTTTGGCCTACCCATTCGTCTGTGTCCTCCTGAAAGAGACAGGAGTGAAGAGATATTACAGCAACATGGTACAGTGGTGGTGCGGCATTTAACCAGAGAACCTAACAGGACTCTGTTTTCCAGTCATGTTAGAGAGGTCACGAGAAAAGTTTAGATTTCCTCATTCGTTTGTGCCAGACACCTGCAGAGCACCAAAGACACTTTCACCCTTCATTTTTGTACCCAGGTGCCTGCATAGCACGTAGCCTCACACAGGCTGTATACTGTTCCCACATCCAATTGTACTCCCATATCGGTATCAATGTCTTCTCAATTTTTAATAGAAAACTCAGACTAGCAGAAGCCCTCTACCTTGATGCTTATCATTAGATTGAGATGACTGAAGAAATACATTGCATGATACTGAAAAAGAGCTTTGTGAGCAAAACACCATTAGAATCAGAATCAAACTTTATTAATATGATCCAAGGAAGCAGAGTAGCTGTGTTGTGCAACAAACAAACAATTTCCCCTTCTCTCAACTCTGAGAGAGAAAAGTCAGCTGACAAATTTCTATGCTGTGCGCTGATATAGGAAATGCTGATGTTCCTACATAAACATGTAAGGATAGCAGACCTCACAAATTCTCATGATTAAAGCTTGTGTAAGGTTTCCACTCTGCCCAGTCTCCCTGCTGTGCAGATACTGCTAATGTCTGAATCACCAAAATCCTGTTGGAGAGGGGACAAAATGAGTGATCTGCTACTGAATTGTCTAAGGGCATACAGCCTGCCTCTGGGGATAGAAAGGGTGTAGCTTGCAGGAGGGAGAAGGCAGATCTATTAATAACTGCTCCTCATGCAAGCAAAAAGCATCTCTCATGTTATACAAGAAATTGTCAAGTGATTGAAGATAGACCCAAGGAATTAAATGCCTGCCCTTCCATGAGGAAAGTCCCAAGGTCCTGTAACCCAAAGGAAGAAGCTCTTAATAAAGGATGTGTACTTGGATGATCTTCCAGAGAGAGAGCCCAAAAATATTTACTTCAGTTCCAACTTTTTTGGACACTCTCAAGGAAGACAATAGCATAAGCTATTAGCCAACATGAAAACACAATAAAGAAAAAAGAGCTGCAGGAATGTGACAGTCATACAAATGACTTAAGAATAGGAAAGATGAAGAGGCTACAAGCTGAGAGAACACAGCACTAATGATGCTTTACCCATGAGGTCTGGTTTTCTCTTGAGACTTAATTTCTGCAAAAAACCCCAAAACAACAGCAAGACCAACATCAGTAATGGAATGTTATGTATTTAAGACAATCAGATTCCTTTACCAGTTTCAAAGTGCTCGGCACTTTCACAGCCTGATTCAAGCCTCATCAAGCCTACAGCAGATTTCAATTTCTATGAAATTACAAGCAGAAATGCAGTGCCCAGACTTCTTCCAGCTGAGCTCCCATAGGGCCTTGGTACCCAGATGATAGTTAGGGTGTGTCTCTACATCCAAAAGGGAGTGATGCTTCTCCCCAAGGTGTGAACAAGGGAGAGGGGTGTAGATGAAATGCTGAGTGCCAGGAGGAAGAGGAACTCTATCCAGGCATTCATGACCAACAGGGCATTGGAGAGCAGATTGTCAGGGCTGGAGTGGGAGCAAACACCCCTGGAACTGCAAGGTGTGAGCCATTGCCTTTGGAGGTAGCTCCTTGCCACCCCTCTTCACTGTGAGGCAAGTTTACCCTGGGAGCCAAACTACACCCCACCTTCTGTCAGGTTCCTTCTCGTAATCAGAGGAATTGTAACAGTGCTCAGAGATGTTCACACCAAGGTGTCACAACTCTGCAGAAAAAATGGATGCAAAGACACCCACAAGAGCATGTATTTTTCTGCCTTTCATGTTGCTTCTCTCACAGGCTCTCTTGGCTTGCCACCCAAGGCTTTGCTTTGTTACCAGGGACCGGAGCCAGGCCACAGCACAGATTCCATCCTGCTCCTCATGGTAAGGGACAAAGGGAGGCAAGAGAACTTTCTCAGACACTTATTCTTATTCCTTTCTAAATATAGGGCCCATTTCCCCAGGGAAATGAGAGGAAAATAAAAACAACAGTGGAAGCACATGAAACAAGTTTTTCCTTGATTTGCCGTACAGCTCATATTTTCATGCACTCCTACTCATGCTTGCTTTGGGAGGCAATACTAAGCAGAGCAACAAAAGGCAAGGGCTGAACCGTACCTGATAGATTAGGACCAGTAGAAATCTCTGGAAAAGGTTTAGCATGTTCATCTCTACTTTCAGAGGAATTCCATCAGAGGATTCACATCCTATTTATAAATAAGCCTAGATTCTGCTTTCCATTTGTCCTGAACAGCACAGACTACCCCCAAGACAAAATTTTTATTGTGTTCAACTATTACTTGGGAGACAAATTCTGAAATCTTAACTATAATAAGTTATCATAAGTCATACTATCTCTCAGATTTACTTTTAAGCATTGAGCTACACCTACAGTTTAGAGCAGCCAACTTCCTGCATTAGACTATTTATATTCCTGTGCAGAGTCCCTGGCCCAGCTAAAATCATCACCGGTAGGGCCAGGTGACACTTTCATGGCACAGAAAGCAAGCACACACTCCATACTTCCATGGGAACATGAGCATGCACAGCCAATGAGTGAATTTTGTTCGCTTGCATATTTGGCTGGGAGTGAGAGTTGAAGTGGAAGTATTTTGAAAATTTCACAGAAGGAAGTGATAATAAAGGCATGCATTCCTTAAGAAGGTCTCAGCTGCCTCCAAGAAATTACTTTTTGCTGTCTTAAAGAACTGTATCTTGAAGTACCTGGAGCAGCTAGATGAAGCTGGTTGCTGTGCTGACTCTGCATTTGGACAGGAGGAAAATAAAAGCAAAGAAAAGGAAGCAAAGCAATGTCAAACTCTGCTTCCAACTGCCTCTGGACAGGACATGGTGTGAGGGAAAACTAATTAACATGCTACATAAAGGAAGAACAGCATCACTGAAAGTGCACTCTGGAGAAGACATCAGCATTTCGTGCAGTCTCCAAGTGACTGTGTGCAACAACAGCAGCTGGAAACCAATGGCTGGAAAACAGTTGATGTTAAAACCCCAGGCAGCCCCAGAGAGTGGCTAGCTGTCCTTACAATGAGAAGAGAAAGAGAGGGAAAGAAAAAGAAAGAAGGAAGAAAGAAAGAGAAAGAGAGGGAAAGAAAGAGAGAAAGAGAAAGAAAGAGAGAGAAAGAGAACAAGGGAACAAGAGAGAGAAAGAGAGAGAGAAAGAGAAAAAAAGAAATAAATAGTAACATTTTCTTTGATGGAGAGAGAAAAAATGTGAAAGTCAGAAGAGCCTGTGCTACATGATCCAGGGTTGAAGAGGTAAGTTAGAGCTACAAACACTGACTGGGTTCCCTGTGCAACTCTTGTTTAGACTAGGAGAAGACAGGATTTTGCTGCACTCTGAAGGTGACAGAGGCTCCTGAAAGGAAACTATTCTTTCATAAAGTAAAAAGATTTGCTAACCAACAGAAGTTGCCCAGTCCAGACAGAAGACATCATTTCCTGAATTGCTGTCTCAAAGAATAAATCTGGCACAAGAAGTTTCCACTCCTTTTCTCTGGAGACTTGTCCACAACTTCACTGAACTGTACCTTGAATTCTTTTTTACAGAAGCCAACTATATGTGTTTGTGCTTAGCTGAGGAACAGTGCTCAAAGCCTGAGCTCAGGCAAAGGATGAAGTAAACTAGTGTCAAAATTGTAGGCTTTGACCAGGACATGGTGTTAGGCTAAACATATTAAAAACAGCCTGGGCAGAGTAAGAGCATGCACCAGGACAGTATCATTAAAAGAATTAATGTAAGGAGTAACTCCTTTTTTTTCTTAAAACATCCGAATATTTGTATCACAAAACTTTAAACTGACTTTGCTACTGAGGCTGGCATCACATAAATGGTACCCTAAGATGTGCAATGGGAGGACTGATAATGTTATGCTGCTGAAATTTATGTTTCTGTTTTAACAATGTCCATTAAAACAAAACAAAACAAAATGAAACAGAACCCTCAGGCAAAACAGAATGTGGAGCTCGTGTTAGAAAAACGTATAAACATATCATGTGGGCCTACACACACTCTGGCAAGCAGCACAGGCCAAGGAAATGCCCAGCATTTGTGGAGTAATACAGCTGTAAAGGATTACGGCACTATGTAACAGAGTATGCAACACCACCATGCGGGCAAAGGCGATGGCAACAACACACACTGGGAGGTCAGAGGAACCTTTCCAGTAGCTGGCAAGCAAATCAATTCATGCATGTCCAAGTGACTGCAGGAAAATGTGCAAATGTGGTGCCAGAAATACTGGTAATAGTACTAAGGAGGAGCTACGGAAATAGCAGGGAAAGCTAGAGCCAAGGTTCATGAAACTAAGGATATGAGTTAAAAAAAACATAAACCCAAGTACAATGCAATCTGTTCTAGCACTCTCAGGACACACACTGGTAGTTAGAAAGCTGTTCATATGATTTTTAAACTAAACATATTATTGTTCATTACTGCTCTTAGTTTGCTTGAAAAGGAGTAGACAGGGAGCTGACCATTTTGGAAGGCACCACAGGAAGGCACAGGTGGCACCAGGCTCATGTTGAGGGGGTGAGGGCAGAGGGGGTGGCCTGTGCTACAATGAGCCATCCAGCTGAAACCTATGTGGTGAACAAAAACCTCTCTGACTCCAGGTGATTGTGGAAAAGCATACAGCTCTCCTCAGCCATGCCTGAGGAGGGCAAAGGAAACCAAAAAGAAACAAAGGGTGATACTCGTAATTAAGGAAGGAGGCAGAGGATATATTCGTAAGGATGGATCTAGATTCCCCAGGATATTCGAACAACCTCTGCAGACAGACCCAGTTCTCACAAAAACATTTATGTTGCATCTCTGGTGATCCACACAAACAGCAGAGGTTACCTCTAGAGCAATAAACTCAGGGCATAACTCAGATGTGCTGCCAAGGTATTCCTGCACTTAGGAACTAGGAATAGGAACATGCAGGACCTCTTTCACCTGGCAGAGAGGGCCTGCAGACAAGACAGATTTATAGCCTATCTGAAATACATCCAAGAGAATCACAGCATAAATCTGAAAATCTGATAGGCTATCTTGCTTTGAGCTTTGATAATTCAAAGAGTTTCCATGTCCACTCCTTAAAAAAATTATTAAGAAAGCCATAAATGCAATAAAACTACCTAGGTGATATTTTCCCCTGTTTGGACAAGTTTCTAATAATTACATAGGGATAACATTTTCTTCTTTGCCTAATAAGGGGTTAATTTTCTAGAGGCATTTAATGTATTACATTAATAATAATGCATTACAAGTGTCCCTGCACTTGTTGTCCAACAAACATTTTAACTTACAGAGGAATAGTCTATCCCCCTTTTCCCTAGTCCTCATATTAGCAAGTTTCCATTTTCCACTTAGAAGTATTTTTAAAGTAGCAGCTGTAAGAGAAACAAAACAACCGGCACCTTTTAAACTTAAAATTTCCAGCTAATATAGTATTCTCTGGAGTGCTTCAATTCCGTGGTTTTGAATGCCTTTCACATAGCAGAGATTAGTTACTGGACAGTGACTCACCGGGACACTTGGCTGCAGTGTGCTGGATTATGTAATGGGAAGGGAGATGAAGACATAATATGAACTCTCTTTTTGATTTTGCTTTATGCAATGACCCTCACTCTGCAAAATTTCACACATGGTGTTGTCTTTAAATGGGAGGACTATACCTTATGTTGAATGAAGAGATATCATCATAGTCAATCATCAAAACTTTTTGGGATGAGCCTAAAAATGAATGATTTTCTCTAAAATAAGTTATGCAAGGAATATCAGTTTCATACCTGAAGAGCTAATGGCTCTCTATGTCCACAGCACACACCCAGACATACACACAAAATGTTTACCCTCTTGGCTCGTACAGAGAGCTCTCTGTGAGAAGGCTAACTCCAGGGAAAGCAGAGGGATGCTCACAACCCCTGTGCAACACAGATGACCCACAGGATCACTCCCGATATTGGCAGTTTTTGGCACTGATGAGACAGGAGCCTCCTTGCTTCCTGTCTTTCCAGTTTTCATTGTGGTCATTTGCACAAGCCAAGGCTGTACAGAGATGTGTGTTTAGCCCTTGCACTAGGACATGTGTTCAATTCTTCATTTTTGCTCACATTTCCTGTAGGCCACCAGCCAAATGGGTGGAAAGCACAGGTAGTAATCAATAACACTCTGCACCAAAATAAAGCAGTTCATTTCAGTCCCATTTAGCAAGAGCACAGAACGACACTGCTACATGCTTTCTACCTCCCAGTGACTCTCTGATTTGCTAGGGACAAAGAGAATTTATTCCTTAGCTTTTCTGTATTTAAGGTTCTATATATACAGCAAACTGAAGCAGCCTCCAAGAAATTTTTCATTTTCCTTTGTATTTATCTAAGAAATAAAAAACTTCCAATGCAACACCACCATTTTCCAGAGAAGAAATTAACTGCTCAGACAGTTACTTCTGTTAATAACAGGTAAGCAGGGCTTGATCTTTAATCCAGTCAGGAAATCTGATGAAGAAAGATATGCAAGGCCTGTCTCCCATTCCACCAATACCCATTTAGAGTACATATATGTGCACATTTGGATTATTAGTGGCTTTCTGGGGTTTATAAGTGACTTTTCATTGGTCTGAAGGCAAATTTTTCTTTCTGCATATACATTCACCAGCAGAGATGTTATGACCAAGATCATGGGTTAAAATATGTGGCCCGTGCAAATATACAAATAGTTTACAATCCACTTACATGTAAAGATTCCCAACGGAGCATTTCCCTGTCAGAAGCAAATATCTGAACAACACTCAGAGACTTACACTGATGTCTGCTTCCCTCCTGTTGTAAGGGATATTAGAGAACTTGAGAATAGGAAAAGGCACTCATGATTCTCCACTAACACAGGATGCTTTGAGGACCATTTCTTACTTGCTTTAAGGACCACTGACGCCGAGGAAGCCACGCTTGGTCTGTGATACAACTAGTCAAGAATTTTCCAGTGAAACTGTGGTTTGAGAGGCTTTTTTAAACTAAAAAGAAATGGGTTTTGGCATATTTTATTACTTTGTAGTGCCCAGCAGAAGAGTTTCACAGTGGTTATATAACAGACACATGAATCCATATGTGTCTGTCTAAATTATTTATTTTTTTGCTAGGATACATGGTTCCTGCAAAGCTGCTGTAACACAGAAGCAGGGTTTTAAGACTGCTTGTCATCCACTTGCAGTCACAGGGTGACAAATGAGTCCTGGCTGGCAAACCAAGCAGCAGGCTGCATGAACAGGACCGTAGGACACACTTCTTATAAAGCAAGAACTTGATCCAAAATGCCCTTTAGCATCAAGCCAAAATAAAGCCTAAAATTCACTTCAGTCTTGGCAGAGTTGAAAGCTGTTGAGCAGTCCTACAATTTAAAGCACTTTCATTCCTGTGCCAGTGTCCCTGACTCAGGGCAGATGGCAGAGCCAGAAGTCACAATGAGCTGAGGATTGTCAAAAAAATGGAAAGACAAAAGTGATTGCTACATGAATCGTCTCAGGGAAGTGGCAGTGCCTGAAGCTCCAGAAGCTCCAGACCTTACCAAGGTTATTGTGGGATCAGGCATCATTAAATGCACTAAATGACTGTCTTTACAGATACAAGCTGCTGAGAAAACACAGAAATTCATTAAGCCCTTGTAAGACAAGGTAAAGATCTAGGTAAACATCTCTTCAAGAGGCCTAAGCTCAAGTGTTTTGCCTTGAAATTGCAACATGCCCTGAGATAAACCGCATATGAAATGGGGCCATCATCTTCAGCTTTCAGCATCAATGTTTGACCTGCTCTGCAGGTACAGCAAAAGACATAAAGCAGTGCTGACATAAAAGCCCTCAAAACCAGTGAGCTTTTACTTATTTAACAGGCTTACACCCTGACAGAGCTTAGGTCTACATTGAATAATTAACTGGATCTTAGAGACGTATCTTTAATAAAGAGGTGTGAGTTCAAGACCTATTGTTAGTTAATACAGAACTACAGACATGTCCATCTTTTTGGTCTACTTTAGAAAAAAATCTGTCTGGTGAGACAACATAGCACCCTGTGCCCATCAGCTTAGAAAAATGACTGCAGATATTTTAAGAAACTGTGTCCAGAGCACACACACTACTGCAGAAGATATCAGTGCAGTACAGTGCTTGTGAAGAAAGAGCTGAAGCCATCTTCATGAAAAAAAAGACTGATAGTATAATTTATGGTTGGGAAGCTAGTCACACTTTGTGTGTGGTATAGGACATGATGACACATATCCACAGAGGGCTTTCTCAAGTATCAAGACTGAGTTCAAAATTTCTTGAACTTTCAGCTGTACAAGGTGGACCTTAATTTATTATTTTCTTACACTTTTTTACTTGAACTTACATAAAGCCTCAGACATTAGCAAGTACATTAAATAAGTATTAAGTATTAACTGAGCAAATTGTGATCTTCAAATTAGCTAGAAGCGTGATACAATGTTCTTATTCTTATAATGTTTGTGCTACTGTGCACTCTGTTCTTTTAATGGTTCATATAAGATCCTGCTCTTCCCATTAGGAACCTTGTGCTGAAAGCTTCTTTTGCTGCAGTCCCCCAAAAAAGGAAAGCTGGCAAATTAAGTGAGATTAATTATGAATTTTATTACTTTGCCACAAAGCCAGCTATCTGAAATGGGCCAAATCTAGGGTCCAGTAAGGCAAACAGTTTACCTCAGAGGAGTTAATTACTGAGGGGCATCAAATAGACCCACCTCCTACTTTGATGCCAAAGAGTGGGGCAGACTGGCTAGTCCTGTGAAAGGGAGGATGTTTCTCTCTCCTGAGAGCAGAAGACTCATTATGCAGAGCTGCTCCTCTGTTTGTCCATCCTAGAACACCTGTGATGAGTGGCTGCAGAGGTGCAGTCCAGCCTCCGGTGGGCTCCCAGCTTGCTTTGCACCCCAAGGAAGCCTTGAGCTGGCTGAGAGCAGGATACACTGTCCAGCTGCGCTCTCTAGGACATACACACTTCTACTAGAAAATGCATATTAAAAACCAAAACCAAACGTAATTGTCTTCATTGTAGGAATTCCTCTGCCAGCAAATGCTATCACAGACTGAAGTGAAAAAGAGATTAAAAATTTTTAAACTCATCATACTGTCATAAGCAAAAATAAACATCTCCAAGTGCTAGTTGCTTGAAGCCTAGGACTGACTGGAGATGGCAGGTTTGTTAATGTGTTTGTTTAATTACAGAGTTCTTTGCATACTGTGCTTGTGATCCTTTTCTCATTGATTTTGGTGGGTATTCCTCCATTAAATGTAGTTGGTAAAAGAGCAGGTAACTCAAGGGGAAATTGCTTGAGATATGGAATGCTAGTTTAGCAAAGCAGTAAATAAATCCTGTAGTGTGAAGCAGTTACTGTTTACTTTAAGTGTATTTGACTGCTGTTCGGATTTTTGCACAGGCTTGTACTTTTATAATATTCACTTCTCTTATCTCAGACAATTTCACTGAAAAGTAAATTTCAATAGTCAAATGAGAGACTACAAAAAATGTTACATTCCAAAACTGACAGTTCTGTAGATTTCTAACAGCATGTTCCTGATTAATGAAGTAGGAAATGACAAATGACTAGCCATGCCTGTGCTGGATATACTTTTGCCTTTGACCTTGAGAAGAACTTTTCCAGCTGTAGCAGTAAAGGAGGAGCCCTTACATGCAGCACAGAGTAATGTGCTACACAGAGAAGGGGCTGTCTTTCCTACTGAAGCTAATGTGACTCATAATGTATGAGTGCAATTATTTTTCCATACCAACAATGGCTAAATGGATCTTGCAGATCCATTTTAAAAACAGACTCCTCCAAGATGTGATTGTAAATAATAAGTGCCCCCAACAGTATGTTTGTAATGTCAATTTTAAGCACAAGCAAAGATGACTTGGATAGCCAAATAGATTCCAAGTAAAATACACCCTAGATCTCATTCCTTCTCTTGTGCCCTGTTAGTGTGGCATTTTCCTTTCACCTTCTTGGAAATTCTGCCTAAAAAAGAGTAGGAGAAATTTTACCTGTGTGGCCTCTATACCCCAAAGACAGAAAATGTGCGGGAGAGAGGAGATGGAGTCCCCATCCTGGCAGTCAGGGCTTTGGGATTTGGAGGTTTTTGTCATCTTTTGAAACTGGCAGCTGGGGGGGCTGATGGAGACTGGCAGCACAAGCAGGTTCACAAAGGAATCCATCATGGCTCTGTATGTCACATACATAAAAAGCTGTTACAGGAAACAGACAGAGATTTAACTTTTCACACCCCTAACAGAACAACAGTGGATGGCTGGGGAAGACAAAGGGAAGGAAGCATAGGAATAGGTAAGACTCCCACATTTCAGGGAGCCATAGACAGAGCCCTGGCTGATCCCCTCCTGCCTCCTTGTAGAGGAACACAGTGAAAGGTGCAAACGGCAGCTCCACTAAGAGTGGCCGTGAAGCCATCTTAGGAGTGGGGTAAATAACATCCACTGTGCTCCTGCTGCAGAAATACACCATCCCATCCAAGGATGGGTCCTTGCAGAAGGGGATCATGTAGATATCTCACAAATGTGCCTTCGGGGATGCAGAGGCAGGCCAGAAAAAGACATGGGTATAAATTTCCTCTCATCATGAAGAAGTGAGAACTTTTGTCTTCACTGCTATACCTTCAGCAAGTCTTTTCAGTGGCAGATGTTCCAGGATGTAATGAAAGATCTTCACTTCTTGCATCTCTGTCTGCTTGCATCACCACCTTACATGCAGTAAAAGGAGGCCTAGGGAAGGCATTCTGCAGCTACAAAACTAAATTTGTTTCACAGGAGGCAAGCTAGGGATTTGAAAAAGCAAAATCCATTTTGCCTGGTCTATTGGCATGCCTTGAACTAACTCAGGGCATCTGCAGTGAAGTCTTGATGAGCGTACTTCGTGGATTCAAAAACCCATATAGTTTTTGAATAATTTTTCAAAAAGCTGCCAGGAAAATTTCAGACATATTTTTGGATTTTTTCATCCTTTTTGACTTTCCTACAAACCACATTGAGAATGCAGAGTCTTCACCTTAGGTGCCATAGATGGACATCTGAACCCTTTAACTATTACCAGCCTGAGGAAGTTTACAGCTACAGTACACCTGTCCATATTGAAGCCCAGATTTCCTGCCACTCAACAAATACTGACACAAAGTCCTGGACAGCACAGTTGCAGACTAATTAATTAGATTGGCTTTCATCCATTGTTTTATGAGATGATTCCAACCAGCAGTAGATCCTATAAAAGCTGTTAATATCTGTCGAAAAATTCCTTTTTCTATGGTGAACACAGTGCTCATACACTGCCTATTGATAAAAATGGCACAAGAACAGAAGTATTAGAGAAGGTTCAAATATAAGAGCTGGATCCACCTTCAAGCACACCTGAGTTTGATGACATACGAATACATAAATTTGATTCATTGACCCCCAGCAATAGTGGCCACTTTCTAGGTTTTTTACCTCATCACTCTTGGTGATTAGTCACACTCAGGACTTTAATCAAATTGATTCTTTTAAATTCAATTAATTCTATTAAAAGATGTGAGAAAAAAATGCTCATCTCCCTTTCCCTGATGAGCATGGGCAAATGAGTGGAACATGACAGGGATGTTATCTGACAAACTAAAATAAAGTTATTCAAATTCTAAAGTAATGTTTCTGGTTTCATAGCCGTGACTTTCCCGCTATTAAATGTGATTGTGTATTTCACAGAGAAGGAGAGGTTCCTGACATTTCTAGGGCTGTACTTTTCATCTGGATCTAAGAGAAACCAAACTGCACATAATGTTCATACAATCAGACCACAGTTTGACTTCATTGCTCAAAAAGCTTAGGTGCTTATCCATCTACATGTCTTTGCTTCTAGGCCTACACACAGATACTTGAGGCATGTCACAATCACAGAAGCCTCCTATACCTACACTGGCAACTTTGAATGAAGGGTACTCTTTTTAAACACAGGAACAAGAGTTGATTTTGACAAGATGTGAAGAAGTCCAATTGGAGCCTTTATGGCTGTGGATTATCAATGTTTCTTTTGTTGTTTTTTTATGTGTCCCATTTTAAAACTAATTATTTTCTCGTCTTTCACTATTGTTACCACTCTAAAGTCTCCTGCAGGCCCCAAAACCATAAGCTGTAAATTAGGAAGTTGATCTCAGTGGCTATTTCTAAAGAAACCAAGGTATGCAAAGAAATTGAGATGACAGAGAGACCTTCTCTTTGTGCTGTTAGATTAATAGAGATTTACATAGTATTCTTTACAGCAAGAAAACTTCACCAAGTTTTAGCCAATTGATGACCTCTTGTAGGAAGATATTACATTACCTTACCGTCCAGTATCTATGATGATAACTACATGTCTTACTAAAAGAAATCTTATGTTGCAATGGTGCTCAGAAGTGGTAAATTATGTGCTATGCACAACACAGCATAGAGCAAGAAGATACTGTCTGTCAGAGTGTTTCTACTGCTTCCTAATCCCTCTAATTCTCTTGGCTGTTGACTTTGTATCTCCAAAAATATGTGGTCCCATAAAATGCCTTTTCAACCATCATAGTACAACACAGTGATTTCCAAACATTGACCTTGGTCATCTTTGTTCTGAAGGAAAGCCCAACTGTACCTTGGCAACTGAACAAATTCAACTCAGAGGAGGGAAATTTCTGCTTCATCTCTCTCATACAAAATTCTCTACAAAAGTTACTATTAACTGCAACAAATCCAGAATTGACCAGTGCAACTGTAATCACTGCTCCATATCATTCTTTCTTTCCCAGGTAAACAACAAGCAAGGTTCAATTTTCATTCAGCAATTTCAACTTAATTTGTTTGCACTACTTCTCCTAATGTTTCCTCTCAATGAACATCAAACATCCGGAACAGTTGTAAAACATGCTTGAGTAGGTCAGGATTTATTTGATCAGTTTCTAAAAGATAAGGTTATTTTCCTGGTTCTGGAACAAAATAGGTAAATAAAAAAGGTTATAAAAAATTATATTTAAATAATGTAAATTACACCATTTAATGGTAATAGCTATAGACACTTGTCGGGATGTTAAAGAATTCTCTTTCTTTCATGATGCTACTAAATTTTTGCCCCTCTTATGCATAGATGAAGTTTTCATGGCCAACAATTCAAATTAAAATGCACCATTTTTAACTCCATAGATGATACAGGATTAGCTTTCTTTTTGATGATGAGGACATCCCACAGCAGAGCACAGATAAGCTGTATAAAGCATTACTGCCTAGAAATATGGGATTTTTCCCTAAATTTAAAAATACTTTTTAATTCCTGAAAAAGACCGTCTATTCTGAAAAGAGAATTTTTCATATTTCCACACACCAGCAACAGCTTGCAGAGCACTAATTTGAGCTCTTCGTTTTACCAGTTTGTCTCATCCTTCAGTTGCTACGTCTCTCCAGGACCTAGAAAAGTGAGTCAGACTTTGTAGTACAGATTCATATGCAAAGTCTGCCAAAAATGAGACACATTCACATCTGGTAATTTTGTCTTGGTTTCCCTAATGTGAATTTATGCCAGTGAATTTATCGACACTGTCAAAAGATTTCATAAGGGCCACCACCTGAATTAGTCACTGTGTCACTGATGAGATTATATGATTAAAATAGGTAACTGGTTATTACAGATTCCCATTACTATCCAGTTCCAGAACAAGCACACAACTAACACCCAAGAAATTTTTCACCGAAGTATCTTAAAAATTAGTCTCAACCAGCTTGTTACTGATTCAGTTTCCCATAGTATTTTGCAGAAAATATGGATATAAATTAATTCAGGCATTGCAATCAAACTAAATACTGAGTGGTATCAGCACACATACAAAACAGCATTGAAGAACCTAAAAATTATCAAGTCAATATTTTATACTAGTTCACAGAGCATCAGAGAATTTCTCTTGTTTGCAGACATTATTTCTGGCATGAAAACCACCAGAATGTTGGCCAGAAGCACGTTCTCTGGAAAGATCTTAACATGACAGAAATCTACAGATTAGAGTACAATCAAAATAGTACTAAAATGCAGTAGCTTTCCCCTTTACTTCAAGTATTTCCAGATAAATAAGAAGGCCAGGGAAAAGTCTAGTGCCCTTTAGTTATATGATAGCAATTGGATCGCCAATTGAGCACCAGATACCTGCAGTGAAGATGCAAGATGTACTGCTGTATCTTACAAAATGTGTTTCTCTCTATCCTTCCCAGACAGTACACTCAGCTCTTTAATGAAGTGTTTTGGGGAGAACAGACACATGCCTGCTTTTATAATGTCAAATTGGGCTTCTTGTTTTAGCTTTCTCTTACTTTTCTGGAGAGTCTTTTCATCCATAGTGAAGCTGTGTGTATTTTGCTGCACTGTGTCAAGAGAAAATTACTGAGACCAAACAAGTTCATATTAATGAGCCATGGAAGGCAAATACAACAGCATCAGTTATTTCATGAAAAAAGAATAATTTTGCTTTCTCATGCCTGGAGGTAGAGAGATGTGAAGTAGTAATCTCTGGAGCACATTACGTTTTTATTTCTGAAATTTTAAAAAATCTTCAAGGATTACATCATAAGGAAATACATAATTGTACAGATAATGACCCACATATCCATATCTCAATATGTGGGGTAATTCAGCCCAAACATATCTGGGATATTCTGACTTTCCAGTTCAGAAAAGAAAAGGCTGCAATGTTATTTATTTTTTTCATCATTCTTTTACATTTCTGCCTTCTTGTATCCATAGACACCTCCCTCCTCCTTGCTGTTCTCCCTCATCAGCTTCAAAGCTGGAAATATAAGAAAATTGCTGTCAGTAATAACAAGAACATACCAAAGATGACAAAAGAGGGTCCTAAATCAATGAGAAACATGAGAGTGCAGCAGAAAGAGCAAGGACTGTGTGTTGGTATGAAATTTTTAAAGAAGGACTTGGGAAGTCCCAGCACAGTGACCTGTTCCAGACGCAAAGCAAGCGTGCTTTTCCTCTGAATGTCTCTTGTGTCCACCACAATCAGATGTCTGTCTTGTAATATCCTGCTAAATTTAAGTTCTTCAAATAGCTGAGACTGTGGAGTCACAAGTACAGATTACAGCCTAGACATAGTCCCAGGCATAATGGTGCAGGCCAGTTTCCTGGACAAGATAGCCAAAATAATAAATCTCTCTCTCACTGGGAGGACTTGAGTTTTTTCCTAGAAAAAGGTTATCTTCTAGAAAAAAAGGTGTACAGTCATTTCCCAGTTTTGCTTGTGTCTTCTCTTTTAGAGGATACTTTACCTAAAAAACAACCTATGGCTATAAATTGGAAATTGGCATGGCCCCACAGGCAACACTTAGTCCTATCAGATGGGGTTCTGGCACTGGAAGAAAATCACCGTTTGGATGAATGATTCACTCAGGCTGTAGATGGTGTATTGACAGTGGTGGTTAATAAGCAGCAAAAGAGTTTACTAGGAATTGAATGCTACATCCATGAAAGTTAACAAATAATCTCATCTCCTTGTAACATACGTTGGGTCAGATGTAAATGCGCTCTACACTGCATCAGTGAGGGTTTGTTGTCTGTTAAAGGTCATGCAGGTTTCTACCCTACAGAAATTAAAATAGGTGTTATTGACGTGACATAGGCATTAGTTAGATGGTTGGCACAAAAAATGTGTTTGGGAGAGAGCCTCTGAAGGCACTCATGAAAACTGTGAAACCTCTACCAGAAAATTGTCTATCAAGTTAGACCACTGGCTTGTTTGCAGTATAGTTAGCAGATACTTATCAAGGAGAGGATTAGCCAGCCAAAATCTAATCCTGGACAGACAAAGGGATAGAGTCTAAAGCATTTTTCAGGAGTTTATGAGGCCTGCTATTCACTAGAAGGCCTTTTTTTCTAATCACGTTCTAATTTGGAAAAATTCACTATGTCAGTAGGTCTACATCCAAGATCAAGGCTTTGTCTTTGCTAAAGTCAATGGAATAGCTGTTAAATGAAATATAAAATATCAAAAAATCCTTTTTCTTATTTGTCCCGGGGTGACTATATGATACTGTATTCCCTGTTGTCTGCCCTATGCCAGCTATGAGTTCTCTGCCTTTAAAGCTAGGTCCAGGAGAGGAGGGGGAGCCGGAGGAATTCCTTTGGCAGCTATGTTCAAAACACAGATAACTCGCTCACGCTCCTCCCCATATCTTGGCTCTCCACAGCAGGGAAGGGAGTTGCATTCTCTTGCTTTTTAGCTAGCTTCTTGCTCGTTAGCTGAAGCAAGGAATTTTCCTGGGATGGTGGCTTCTTCTTTTTTCCTTCTGGAACAGTTCAGCAACACCAGAACAGCACCAGGAGACCCTACAGCACGGTCCAGAGGGGCCCACACCTCACCCCAGCTCTGGAGAGAGTCACACATACACAAAGGACTCTGAATCCAACCAGGTTTTCTCCACAGTGAGGGGTTTTATTATTTAATATTATTCATTCTTTTTGGTGTCTGCGTGCACCCTGCTTTTTAAATAAACAGGTTTTTTTCACGTTCCTCCAAGGAATTTCTTTCCAAACCTGGTGGGGGATGGGCTGCTGAAACCTACTTTCTATCAGAGGAAGCTCATTTTGAACGTTTCCTCCAAATTTGTCTGAAACCAGGACATTATTATTCTTAACTAGAAAATTAACGTTTTAGTGTTCAAAGTGATTTGAAGTAATCTACTGATAAGCAAATAAAAGGCATACTCAAAAGCAAACAGAAGGCACCGTCTCTATGGGGATAAAAACTCTCTTGATAAAGTTTGTCATAATCCACTGATAGCGTCTTATATACTGAGGAAATATATATTAACTATTTGCAAGTCTTTTGAATATATTTTAGTGTTGCTTTCTTTAGCTCTGGATCTGCCTTTCAGAAATACAGATCACTTTGCAATGTTCCTTGCTCCATCCCAAAATCCTGTGGCTCACACCTAAGTGCATTGGTATCAGGTCATTATCACTCCTCACCAGCAATTTAACTACTGAGCGGTGAAAAAAAAGAAAAGAAAATATTGAATTCTTGTTGCATCAAGGATACAAAACCAAGTCACAAAAGTTTACTCCAGAAGCTCTAGTCACAACTGTACAGACATATTCAAAATAATGGATGTCATTTTGGAGGATGTTTCATCCCCCCATGCACCTCTGCAAGTTACATAAAACGACTGGATTGCCTAGAAGTATTTCAGAGCAAGTCCATTCACATCAACATGACAAAGCACAGTGCAGTGCTAAAGTACCTCTAAACAAGTAACCCAACCCTTTCAGCCTTTTTGGCTGAGTCTTGACTATAAAAGCTATCAAGGGCACAGAAAGCATTTGACTATATTCAAAGCAAGTGATCAGGTAGGACAGTGGGCAGTACGAAATTAAAAACAGCCCTTATCTTTTCACTTACATAGCAAATCACAGAGATAACTTTTTTTAGACAGAGCAAATTTGCTGAGATCTGAAACAAATAATCATGTAGGTCAGCTTGGAGACAGCGAGAGTGTCATTTTAATTTGTACCAAGAAAACGAATAAACAAAGTGCACCAGATCAAGTGACAGCAAGACACGCACAAAAAGACACAGGCAGGGATGATGGATCCTGGGTGAATGGAACAAAATGGAACAAGGAAAGAAATGGGCTTATACAACTATAGCAAAAGCAGTTGCACATTTTAACATAACTGACAATCTGGTCATATGCTAAGGACAGCCACCCTCACACTCAGAACAGCCAAGACAGCCGACAATATACAGAACAGGTTATCTTTCCCATTCTGACAAGACTCAGCACCAATTCAGCTATATATATTCAACGTGTAGCTGGTTGTGGAAATGCCATGAGCAAGTTCTGGACAGCACATTAACAGGGGACAATAAAATTAAAGAGCATTACTGCTATTACTGGAGAGCTGATTTTTGAGCTCTAAGTTTAGATAGCTTGCAAGGTCTGGCATGATTAAGCAATAGTTGATGCATAGTGCAGTATCAAAATTCTGGCATCCATTAATCAAAGGCCTTATGGCCTTGACTCAAAACTCCTTAAAATCAGTAAGGCAAAAAAAAAAAAGAGAAAGGCAAAAAAAAAAAAAAAATAAAAAAAAAAAAAAAAAGGAGAAAAGAAAGAAAAAAAAGTAGAGAGACTGGAAAATTCTTAGTGAAGTTGAATCAGCTTTGAATTACTACTTGACCTTTTTGGTTTGGGTTTGGTCTGTAACATCTGAGCACATGTTTTGAAGAGACAAAGCCAAAGAGAATGCTGTGTGAAGGACCATAAGGACCAGTTCATGCCTCAAGACCAGGTGCACGGATGTCAGGAGGTCACCAGCCCTCCGCAGCACCCAGCCACAGCCATCTCTTTACCACATTACATCTCCTTGCTTTTCTTAAAAAACTGAACTGAAGGGAAGCAATAGGGATTAGTCAGGAAGGAACACTCCTGCCTAACCAGAGCCCAGAGCAGCAAAGGCAGTTTTGGAAGCAGAACGAATTGCCACTGTACTCAGGTTTTTGGAATATTTCGATTCCACTTATCTCCAGGCCCACTGTTGTAGTGCAGCTACCGTGCTGTTATGATGCTGTGCCTCGATGATCTTGGATAAGGCAGTTAGTGACACCAGACTGCAGGCTTGGTATTGAAACTATTGGGAAGTCTTACCCCTAAACCCAGTCCTCTTTTAAACTTTTTCCTCCAGTGCCAGTGAGCTTATTTTGCATAAGTGTCTGTTGTTTAAGCTAAAGACAAACCTAGTGAGATAACACCAATAAGCAGAAGGTAGTATTTAACACTTGGAAGGACACTAGGAAGGATAATTTAGACTGGGAGAGGTCAGACCAATGCATATGAGTTACAGATAAACCTGTAGGGAATTACAAGGAAATTTACTCCTGCAAGGTTTTGGTGATAGCAGAAATCACAGATCTCACAGCATACACAGAAATATATTCGTTTCCTGTTTCTAATTCACATAACCATCTCCTGCCCCCAGAAACCTGGAGATAACTTGGCTTGTAAGGACTGAGTGGTAATGCACTTAAGAGTCCTTAACTGCTGAAATCCCTGCACTTGACAGGCAGGATTATCTCAGCTGAAACATGCCTCCATTACAGAATACAGCATATACAGAAAAATACATTTGCAACGAAAAGCACGTGAATAACTTATCTTTTGCCTTTTTCTGTCAACTAAAAAGTTGAGGAAAGTAAAGCAAATCAAATCAAGCACAATCTGGAAGATATTAAATGGTTTTTTTTAATGCAGTTGGGGTTGGTTTTTTTTAGTAAAACTCCATTGTTTTGATTTAAAGACTGAAGTGAAAGATTAATTTTACTTAAAAATTTGGCACAAAAAATCAGCAAAAACCAGATAAATTCTTGAAATCTTTCGATATTGTGACATCCATCTCTTGTCAGTGTAGTCTCAGATGAGACATGTTTCAATTATACATGCAATACCACAGTGCGTACTTTCACCTTCTTGCTTTCACCCACACAGCGACCTGCACAGCTGCTGAAGTCCCTTACCAGTTAACATATGGCCACAAAAGTTTACTGACAGCCTTTTGAAGTAAAACAGTACCTTTTTACTACCACCACTCCCACCCCGAATTTGGAGTTAAGGCTGTGATTTTTGAGAAATTCCATAAGGACCCTGTAGTGACCGTACAATTCCATTAGGGAAAGGTTTGTCTCTGGGATGATTAGTATATTCATTTCTTTGTCAGGCACAGCTAACAAAGTGCTTCATCAAAAGTGGTTCAGCAAATTCTGAAAACTCCATCAGAACATCCAGACACTTTTTCAGGAGACTTCTCTCATTGAAGATATCCTACTTACCACACTTGGCATAATGACAAAATGGAAGTATTTATTGAACCATAGGATATTACCAAATTATATCAGTACTGTCCACTTGAGGATTCAGTTGCAGCACAAGCTCTATCAGTTAAAGGTAGCTGTCACACAAGAAGTAACATCAGTGCAGTTACAGCATGTCCTCACTTGGTCAAGGGAAAACAAAATACCAGAGCAGATCGGACAAATTGACAGGTTTAAATAACAGGCAGGGAAAGGCTTTTAGAGAAGATGTGACATTTACTTCTGAGCAGATGGGTAAAGAATACAGTATCTGAGTCTAAAAAAACTAAATTATCCTCCACAGTTATTCAGCTTCATTTGAGTTATATCCAATGGTTAGTTATGGACAGCAAGTCCTATAGAAATAATGCATAGACTCGTGCATAAACTCAGAAAATTACTTTGCTATCTAAACTATTTCTTGATTATGTGTGTATTCTCCATTTAAAATTCAATTATACTACATTTTTTTCTAGCAGTATTTTTGTTCTTCAGCAGCAGTGGTCTGAAAATATGAACCAGATACGGCTCACAGAAAGAAGTAGTTCCACCTCTTTGTAAAACATGAATTGTGGGGGTGGGAGATATTTAAGAATTTGCTTTTCTATTTACTTTGCATCCAAATTTCAAGGACCATGGCAAAGCATCTGGTGACACAAACTGACTTCAAGAACTGAATGCAGAAAATTGGCAAATTGTTCTCTTTGAGAACATAAAAGCTGTGGAGAAAATTAATTTATAATTGCATTTGAATGCACATAAAATTTGTTGATGAAATTCAAGAATAGGATTTGATAGTTATAAGATAAAACCCCAGAGTTTAACCTCAAATACAAAATAACATAATCTGTACACAGTATACAGCAATATAGCAAGAAATGTTTTGATGTGTGCAGTCACTCTTATTTATGTAAAAATATGTAAGCACAATGAATCAGCAGCATTTAACTGCACAGAGTTCAGGTCTGCAGCGCTTTACTTTGAAGAACAAAAAATATTCAGTTTGGAGACGCAAAAGTTCAACAGCAACATTAAATTCTATAGCCCTCCAGACAAAGTCAAGCATATTTTTAGACAATTTCTGAACCAGTGAAGAACTAAAATAACTTTTAGCACCCTGTTTGAACTTTGTGCAATTTATTTTGAGACATAAAAATAAAATAAAAAAATAATGCTTTTTAAGGTTCTAAATATAGAAGGCTTAATTCAGATGGAATATCAGCAAGAACAAATAGGTTTTATAAGCCTTCAAGAGCAAAAAAATAAATAAGAACAAAAAATTAATCCTGGCAGTTTGCTATTGACTTTTAGTAAATTGGGTTTTTTAAACTTTGACCAAGAAGCAAATGGGTCCACAAAGAGATTTATACCAAAGTAGCTATATTTGCCAGAATTCTCATTTCAGCCCCTTTTTGATACTTAGACCATCTTAAGCATCATTCAGTCAATTAAGATAAAGTGAAATCGAACAGCATCTCTTAAAACCAAATGAGAAAATGTCTATGCTGACTTGCTGAGTTTTCTACTCCAGTTAAAGATCACTAATCTAATGATATCAGATTAAATGTGTATATCCCTTCATCGATGTCTCCCTCGCTCTTTTGCTTTTTTTAGTGATGGAGCATACCAGCTTGGTTTGGGTATTTGTCTAAAATTATCAAAACTTATTGTTATGAGAAAAAAAATTATATTTAAAGTGTAATTTTATGTAATTCTGTTGGCCTGGAGACAAAGTAGATTTTTCTAAGAACTAAATTCATAAGAAGAAGTCCAACTTTTTTTCATTCTGGAGGATTGCAGGTAGACCACGCAGACCCAAAAAGCAGTAGCAGCACCTTCAAGTGAGCCCTTCCAGTTGCTGGACTTTTAACTTGACAAAGAAGCTGTTGTCCTTTATGTGTTTAAGTCTACTGGGTTGAAACTGTAAGTATAGAGACACTCAGCTGTGGTATTTGATGGTGAAGAAGGAAATACACAGAAGACTCACGCACTGCTTCTCTTTCCTTCATCACAGCAACTCCAGGCAGCAAAGATCAGCATTTTGGGGAAGCTATGGGGAGCTGGCTGACATTGTCCAGGGCTGATGCTTACTCAGGAAAACTATAGACAACAACCACATGAGGCCAGAGTAATGTCACCCCAATATACTCCTTTGGGCTGTGTCCAGTGAATTAAGAAAACACTTCACCCAGAAAACACTTCACCCTGGTTCCTGCCTTCAAGGATCCCTGTGGCTCCTGCATGGCACTGACCTGCCCCAGGACCACTTCCAGGACACAAGAGGGCAACAAGTGGGTTCACTATGATAGCGCAGCAGCAGACCCAGTTATTAGGAGCAAGTATTTAAAAAAAACAGTTTCAAATAAAATTTACAGTAGCTATTTTCCTGTGAAATACTTGTTTAATTCAAAGACGTTGGGAAATAATCATAATAACGGTGAGAAAACTGTGAAAATCTGAGTAGGACAAGAGGAAGTTCTTTAAAACACCATCGTGCTTGCCAAAAGACCAATGGCAGGGAGGTGTTGAGTGCCATAGCTCCCAAAAACTTTAACATTTCATTCTGGAATGCAAAAGTCACGTTAGGACTAGGATTGGGTATAAGAATTTAAACCCTCGCTATCTACTGTTGGAACTGGATAATCTCCTCTTCATCAGTATTTCAGTTCTGTATGATTTTGAATAGCAGAAGCAAAAGTCTGCCATATACTGTAAAAAGCAAAAGAAGTAAAAGAAACAAGGACTTACACTGCATGGTTAATGCATTTCTTTTTCAAGTGCTATATATCATTTCAAGCTATACAACAAAAGTCACCAAGTAATAAAACAAGTTATAATAGACTGTTAGGTAGCACAGGAACTAGAACATAAACTGGAGCAGCAAAGTAGGGTATGAAATTCTAAAACATATTTACCTGCCCTCTGAGTGGACAGACATAAAATGTGCTTGTGATGTTTAAAATTTTTATTACCAGAGAGAGTTCAAACATTTGAATGTTCCCCTCTTTTTATTCTTCTCCAATAAGTAGTATGGAGTATACTCCAACTAGTAAAGGTCTGGGGAAAATAAAATAGGAAAAGAAAAACCTAGTTTTCAATCTGTTCTTGGGATTTGTCTTCCCTTTAAATTATTCTGTTCATTTTTGTAGAACTTAGCTTTGTCCTCAAACAACAGAACATACAATCAGCACAAAATGCTGCCAGTAGAGACCTGATCTTCCCTGCAGCCTCATTTACCTTCACTGATGTCATGATTCCCACTTGGTAAACTACTGAGGCACACGCCTAACCTCAGTCCTGTGGGTATCTCTGTTTTGACATACTGACATGCTTTGGGATATGACATTTGTGGTAATATATTACCTAAGTAGAGCCTAGAAGGCTTTGTCCAAAACAAGCTCCAAGAGCCAAAACCATGAAAATTAAGTGCAATTTCCATAATGGCGGACCTCTTAAGCCAGGAATAAACAAAGATCAGTGGAAGAAACACTTCATTCAGTTTCTGATACTGCTGGCAGGAAAAAATTGTCTGAATAGTTTGCAATGAAAGATTGCATGCAAAATTCAGTGACTCTTTGTGAAAAATAGCACATGAAGCCAACCTTGCTTGATGTCAGATGTGCTATAAACTGAAGGATATACTATCCTATCTCTCACAATTACAGCATTTTAAGGAACTCATCAGTAGTTTGGAGAAAGTTTTTAAAGTTCATTCTGTTCAGAATTTTGCTTATCTTATGTACTTTTAATATTACTGTTCACCCCATCTTTACTGTGATACATTTTCATGACTTTAAAGCAAGCACTATTAACAGTTCATCAGATCCTCAGGACTTATGTCAACAACCTGTGGGAGAGAAAAATGACAAGAAGAGGAGGCATAAGGGTCAGGAAAAGAAAATTTTTCCAAATTATTATTTCTCTATCTTCACAACATCTGCTTTGTCCATAGCTCCACTTACATTTTGTACAGCAGTGATTCTTACGCAGATGATTACTCTCTACCTAGCAAAGTCCTCCTTTTTTCGTTTTTTTCTTTGGGTCTCAATTTCTTCCTTCATTTAAACACAATAAAAGGAAGGATATGAGAAAGAAACAGAAGCACACACATCCAGCTAAAGATATTTCTCAGAAAATTGAGGGTAGTATGCTGGCTGCAACTTACTTAAGAGTTTCAGTGGTAAAAACTTCACAATCACAGAGTCTGCTCCAGACTGAAGGGGTAAGGAGGCACAAAAAGGTCAGTATTAACTATCTTTTTTGTGCTATTTACTGACACATAGAAATGTTTTTAAAATAGGGCTTTGCCACAGACTGCAGAATAATTGAAAAAGTGAGGTTTTGCCAAAACACAATGAAAACTCTGCTGAACACAAGGCAGTATATTTTGGGAAAGAAGTCTTTAAGAAAGGGAAAAAGAATACCATGAAGTTAGATTCCTCTCATGTCCTGGTTTCCTCATCGATACTCAGAGCATTCTCCACTTCAGGAGTACAGTGAACAGTAAATATATCAACAAATACAAATACATAAATAAAAAATGGAACTACTAGAGCAGTCTTCGATTTGGTTTCAAACAGCAAAATCCTTCAATGTGGAAAGAAAAAGGATCTTTAACCCTTCAAGTACTTGACAGCGTAAAATTCCATTATCAAAATGATGTCATTTAGAAATTAAACCACATTTTGCTATTTTTATAGACTACAAGAAAATTAACCCTTTGTTTGAGTTCAGCTGATACATTACAAAACAAAATAATGAGTCCTCTTCATTCCCACCTAAAAGTTCCTCCTTTTTTTCACTGTTTCTATGTGGAACCTGAATCCCCCATCATGTATATAGCTGGCGTAGCCCTCTGTGACATCTGTTCCAGCAGGGACCACAAAGGTTCTGGCAAAGTCAAGATGTGCTCCCTTGCAGCATGCTCTGCTACATTACACAGTCTACCTGGCACTAGGGAAGCACTAGGGTATCTCTTCACTGCGTGACTCAAATTACCTTCACATATGTATCACTTGCATGAAATGCCTCGGTACACCCATCATGTAACACCACACTTAAGCCTCCTCTGCATTAAAAAAGACCTTGTACAAAATGCTGGCATTGGGTTTTATGGAAGCTTCAGAGTCAGTGCAGTTCTTTAACTCATACCAGGTCCTTGAAAGTCCCACAAAATTCCTGTCTCTGTTTTTAAACCTGGTCACTGTTGCCCTCTCCAGAGAAGATGCACATTGCTGGCTTCCTTGAAGACTCTGGAACACAGGTAGCAGAACTGAGAGCAAGTAACCCAGAATGTTAATGTTTGCTCCTTTGCTCAGAAGCACCTGGAGCAATAACACCAGCTGGACAAATATAAGAGCTTTACTAAAATGTCATTGTGGAAAGCCAGCCCACACAGAGATAAATAATGAGATCAAGCCTCTCAGAGAGAAGAATGCCAAGTTAGGAGATTAAAGGAAAGTAACAGGAAAGAAAAGCTGGAAAGGAGGCATCACCGCTGATACTGTCTGCTGTAAAACTCAAAAATCATGATGATTTTTACTCTCATCTAAACTTGATAGAAAGTAAACACCCTCAAGATACAATTCTGGGTGAGGTACCATACTGGGGGACATCAACTGCGATTTTAACCTCTCAGGCAACAAAGGTGAGAACTTCTTAATTGGCTCCAACGAAAAAGTTTGATGTCAAAAGCAGAGAAAGTATCATGCAAAAGAGGAGGAAGACAGCTGGGAAAAAAATCCAGAGGAACAATATTTGCTTCAAGTAAATAACCTTTGACTTCACTAACAAAAATGAATTGTAGGGAAAAAAAGTGTGGCAAAGCCACAAAACTGATTTCCGACATTGGTTTTGAATGCTTTTTTGTGTTTTCAGACTCCTTACCATACCGATACAAATTTGACACAGTGATGGATGGCTACAGATGCAAGAAGTCAAGTGAAGTATGGTGGTTAGAAAAAGTGAATTGAGCCTCTTCTCTCTTAGGTTCTGCTCGTGACTTCTCAGGTGATACTGGGTGGATAAATCGTTTAGCATCTCAGTGTTTCATGTTCTTTATCAATGAACTGAAGAGACACTTTTTATGAAAAGTACAAGAGCTCAGCATTACTATCATCAATTTTCAGCCTTAACAGCTTTGAAAGCCATAGATGCTGGACAATAAGCTCAAATATAACTCAGAAGATCAGAATTTCAATATGCTATGCAGGAGACTTAGATATTTGTCAGAAGGGCTTTAATGTTAAACAACTGCTAAAGATGCACACCACACTCCCATGGTACAGCCAAATGCCGCTTCGGTCATTTTCAAAGTCAGGATAAAATAAATTACAGTATTTTTAAATCAAAACAACTTGCCTTGCTGCACTTTACCTTACTTTCTTAAGCAATGTAAGGCAGAATGGTACCTTTTCTCTTGAGACTTGCGAGGTATTAGTCAGAGATTAATACTTAAAATTAACTAGTCTCATTTTCACAACTAATTTAAATATTAGATATACTCATATCCACAGCCAGCAGATGCAGCAGCACAAATGGTAGATATTTACTTTTTTTAATTAAACAAATGACCTGCTGGCCATGAAATTAATGTCCCGGTGTTTCTAACTCCTGCATAATATTCAGTGAGAGAATTTAAAGAAAAGTTGAGGGCTTTGGATAAGGCTTTGCATTCCTGGAAAACAAATGAATGGGCCCACTCTAAATACAGTCAGACTTGTGCTAGCTACAACTGCATCAGAGCAAAGAGCAAAAGGATTGCAGTCAGTGTCAATTAAATCAAAAGTGATTGATTAAAGGCTAAAACAATTGATTAGAAAAACAGTGTAGCAGACTTGAAAGAAAAGTACCCCCTCTACCAGCATAATCCTGAATTTCCTCATGCATGCAAATTGCTTCCTGATTATAAATGAAGTTTTTCATCTGTTGGGATAAATGAACATTAGAGCCAAATTTGCTTTGTGTGGTTCTAAGATTTTTTCACTGAAGCGTCCCAAAATTTGTTTTTATATGCAACTTAGAAAAAAGGAAAAGTGGGGTGGGGAAAAAAGCTTGAAGGAAACAGAAAGAATTGAAAGGTCTGCAGAGTTCAGAGTATTGATCTTGCTCCCAGTGCAGCCATGGAAAAACTTCTCCTTTTCCCTCTTTAAAATTGGTTCAAGCCCAAGGAATGACTGAGCTTAAAAGAATGTTCCTATTTGAAGTACTTTCACAGTAGACAGCACCAGCTTTATCATCCAAACCACCTCTCAACCATGGCTAGGACCTCTGAATTCCAGTCACTGAAGTAATTCACCACATCAGAGGATTTAAAACATTAAAAACATCATGTTTTCTCCCTGTGATGGTAAGACATGCCACGAGCCACCATATTTCCCATAGGAGCAAAGGAAGCACTTCACCCAGATCCTGTCTGCTGCTAATCCCAGACATTCAGGTTGCCTTCTGACAGGTACAAAATCTGCCCTGATAAAATGGCAAGGCAGTCAAAAGAGTCATTTTCATCAAGGATAAAGTAGACCTGGGAACAATCACATCTAACACATTCTGGACATTGTTTAAAACTGTCTTCTTCTTCTGTTGTTAATACAGGCAATAATCCCTAAATACAATCTTAAATGTGAAGGTTGTCAGGCCATGGGCACATGTTTACTACTAAGTGCTTGCTAATCCACTTTGCTTTGAGTCCCTCAATAGCAACTAACACATCTCAGGCTGAGATTTATGTGTACTCTTTATTTCTACAGCTCCTTTGAGCAAATTCTTCCTGGTTTCTAAAAAGCAGCCATATCACACCAAAGGAACTGTAAATAATGGCTACGCACCCATAAGCAGTATGAAAACACCTCCCATGTCACCTAAGTCCCTCAACTGATTGGAAAGGATTTCCAGGCCTATGAATATGCAGAAGCTGTGACACAGCACAGATATTACAACTACTAGCACTGTAAACAATGGAGTTAGGATTATCTGAGCAGGATGGTATGCAAAAGAATAAATAGAGAACTACAGGCAATAATTCCACCATCCTTCTTTGCTTCTGACATCTATTCCCTGTGTATTCTCACTATAACATTATTTTTTGTCCCTTATCTCAATGATATAGTAATATTGCCTATAATAAGCATAGGTATTTTCTGTAAAGAAAATGGATGACATGGCTCTTCTTTAAAAAGATCTGACTATATTAACTCAGTGGTTTGAAAACCTACTTATATACTGATGTACTCAACTTTTCACTGAAAACTCATTATGACATCACTGGTTAAACATTTGGACTTTTAGTTTAGCATTACAGATGTCTAAGCAGTGTTTAAATAACAATTCTGAGGAAAAAAAATGATTGTAAGTAAAAATAGGTGAAGTGGTAGTTTTTCCTCTGCAGCTATACTTGAATATTTCTAGCTCTAGACTAATCTCCTTAAAATGCAGATTATGTTTCACTAGGTTTTGGAAAATTCCACCTAATAAGTAATGCCTAATGCTTATGCTGCACTTCATCAGCTGAATTCTCTTCTGACACAAATGCCGAACAGGTCCACAAAATCACCAGACAACAAATCACTTCTTACTTCATTTTGGTTTTTAATGTAAGGCTTAGGGTTATGTTTATTATTCCATTATACACAATATGTTTATATTGTGCTTTATATTTCTTTTCACAATTTGCTCTTCCACTTGCTAGAGTTTATAACTTCATTTACAGGAACATTTAAAAAAAAAGTAATATAAATTTTTTTAATCCTATATTCTAATGTTTCAGAAGAGCATGAAAGAAATGAGAAGTCTGAAGCACAAGCTCTGTCTCACAAAACCCAAAGCAATCTGGAAAACTCCAGTGTACATCAAATACGTTTCATACAATTAAACATTTGACTTTTCCCAAAAGGACGGGAAACGGTCAGCTTGAAATTTGGTTTTCACTCTATATTTTCTTTCTGAAACCAAATGAGATGCTGGGTGGCAGAGGTCTTTCTTGAAGGACAGGTTTTTGCCATATATTTATAAAGCTAACCACTCATATGGAATTCCTATACACATACCCAAACACTGATGATGCTGAATGCTTCAGAGGATTTAGCTTTATTGTGTTGGCTCAGACAGCTAGGAAACAACACAATCCACCCTGAACCTCTTTCTGACATCGCTCTTTGAACAATACAGGAGACATGTATAAAATATGAAGTCAGAAAAGAGTAAGAAGAGGAACTTTACATTTTTTACCAGTAGCATTAATTATTTTCCTTGAAATATTGAGACTACAGGTGATGAAGAAAGTCTAAAGGAAGACCATGAAGCAGAGCTGTGGACAGAGGCAAAGGAATTATGAGACTTTTCATTTCCAGGCCTTCCTAGCATTAGGAAGTCTCATATGACACAGATTATAACAAGGGTCAGGCAGAAAGGTCATTTCGGTGTGGGTAAAATACCTTTCTTTTTTAAAAGAATAAGAGCAGCAGCAATGGGCATTGAGATAAAGCAGAGAATAAGAGCTTGCTTTCCCCTGCCTTGTCAACATTTTCCCAGGGCTACTGCACAAGATCCATAGCACAGACTTCAAACACCCTGGGAATCCCAACTGAACCCTCTCTCCCCATCTTCCTTTAAATCCATCAGTAAATAGAAAAGTACACGAAACATTCGGAGATTCCTAGCATAAACAAGCCCAAAACTCACCAGAACTTGGACTTGATGATTGTTGTGGGTCTCTGTGATTCTGTTAAAATAGACTTGCTGCTGAGTTAGCAAACTGAGTGAGGAAAAGAACAGAGACAGCCCCAAGACTCTGAACATTTCTTCATTGACTACTCAGGTGCAGTCTCTGACAAAGGAACAGGGGCAGTGCAGGGGAGTACAAAACCAGAACCAGATTACATTTGCTTTTCCCTGCTGGCAGCCGTTCTGAGAGGTTTACAGTGGAGAGTGAGAAACTGTTCCATATGTGTATATTAGAGAAAAAACAGGAGATCCCACAGCACATGGTAGATTTCTTGTGGTGCCACACCTCATGGTCTTCCTCTGTTCCCCTTGTATCTGCCTGCCACATGGGTCCAGATATAAAAACAGGCACCATCACATCTGAAAGACGTTTCATTTCAGTTTGAAGGTAGCTTGTAGAAAGGCTGTGTTTTCCTAGGCTTGAGGGAGTACATCCATTTTAGGAAGAAATTAACTGATACTTTGACTCATGAGATCCCTGACTGATTTTCAGGATAAATACCAGTGGACTCTGCAGCATGTCCTGCACTCCTACTGCTGCAGAGCATGGTGCTGAAGATCAGGAATAGCATGGAAGAACATGCACAATGCTAAAGAGAAGGAATGATGCATGTAATCCAAATCATATAGTTCTTACAAGGCTCCTGCTCTTGAAGTAAATACTGAGGTTAAGAACACCCATCTTCTCAAACTCAGTTTATTTTAATCCTGCTGGAGTTAACATTCTTGTTCCACAGCTTACTATGCATACCATTTCATACTGCTCCTCAAAACACTGTAATGGATTTCCTGACCTCAGTGAATTGTCCAAAGGAGTGCTTCCTGCCAATTCTCAGCTGCTTCCTGCTGTGCAAGCTCCTGCAAAGGCCAAGAAATGGACATGTAGCTTTACTGCAAACAGGAAGAAATCTCCCTTGCTAACAGTGTGCTGCCATAGTGCACTTAACCCCTCTCAACAAGAAAGTACTTGGAAGAATGCTAGAACAACTGGGGTTTCCTCCTTTTAAAAAGGCTTCCTAAATCTAGGCATCATTTGAGGATGATAATCTGAGGTTTGCCTGTCTAAGAGAAGATTTCCTCTCTCTGCATTATTCCTTTTCCAAAAACTGAGTTCTGCCCCAGACCATTGGCAAGCATTTTCTAGACTAGAGGCCTAGGTGACTTACTCAGGGATACACAGCAAAGTTAACACAGAGCACTGCCAGTCTTTTAACCCCTAGGTTAGACCTCTTCTATTTCAACATCATTGTCCTCAGAACAAAAGGATGTACAAAAATAGACACCTGAGGAAAACAATTTTTTACTAACACAAAGAATTTGGCATTTTAAACATGAATAAAACTTATTCTCACTTTATTCTCAGATCTGCAACCATCAATCAGTGAATGTTTATTATGCTACCATTCTGCTGTATGAAGACAGCTGGCAACACACCTCTTTTGAGAACTGCTGTACATTGCTTTGAGGCAAGAAGTTCTTGAACTTCTTGAAGGCCTTTCAAGGCTCTGTCTAAAAAGAATTAAAAGGCAGTTCTGCTACTAAAATTTCACAAGAACTAAGAGCCAAAAGTTCATTTCAGTAAACAAATTAATGATTCCAAGAAAGAGAGAATTTTTTATCTGTTGCCTTACATTTGCACAGCAGCCTACAGGGACCCTCTCTGCAAGACACAACTTTCTCTCCATTTCTCATCTCATTTTCTTCTGATGTAAATTTTTTTTATGCCTGGAGAGTGTTCAGCACTCTGCAAAACTCTCTGTAGCATCTGCGGTGGTTCTTTATAATTACATTTCCTTGTGCTGGTATTTTAGGACTAATTCTTTAGGTTTGGACTGAAAGCTGGAGGTCAGTTCTTGCCATTTTGAATTATTTCCTTTCAATAAAGGAATACATGTCCTTCTGATTTATCACCACTGACAAATCTTTCCTCAGCCCTTTCTTTGTTCTTAATATTTTGCACATTCTTGAACGAGCCTGAATCATTTGTGCTGGCAGGCTTGCACAAACACACACACATACCCCCACACAGACACCTCATAGATAAGATCTCTCTTTTTGAATCTTAGCTTCAGATATTTTAAGCTACACTTCACAGACTTTGCTTTTAATATTTAATTTGCCCGGAAATCATTAATGTACTAACCCAAGAATTTTTACTGGTTAAAGTAAAAAGTGTTTTAAGTTTCCACTGTAAAAAAGTCTAGACAAAAGTAATGGATGATAAATCATGCAAAAGAAGGTCTCTGTTTTGTTTAAAATTACCATTGTACATGTTCCTCATGCTTCATCTAGTATGTTTTTAACCTATTATGAAATAACCCCCCAAAAGTACACATTTAGAATTATTTAGCTATGATTATACAATACATCTTAATTCACTGGAAAGTGCTCAGCTGGGACATATTCTTACATAATGCATGCAAGAGAGACCCTTACTCAACAGCATGGACTATGATTTGACAGTAGAGGTAATTCTGCTTGGAGGTGAGGTCAGATGATCCAGCCACGCTGAAACTGCCAAGCTCACCTTTGTACCACCAAGCACCTGCCTGGGAGCTGCTGTGGGTAAGATATCCACAGAGGGTTTACAAGGACAAGAGGGAAAGAATAGCTGGAGATGGAAAAAGGACAAAGGATTTGGGAATGCAGTAACACATGTGAGCACCAACACAAACACAGAGATACTGAGATGGGCATATGACAGCAAGGCAGGGTGCTCCACACAAGCACTGGAACATATGGTGAAACAGAAATGACAGTCTATGTTGACATGTCTTTGATGCATATTAAGATGTAATTAAGATGAGTTTCAGTTCAGAATTCAAGTCCTTGCTACTATTTATATTTGGTACAAATGTATATGGTCCACAGTTACACATTTAATGTACATTTCTGTTTCCAAACACTGTACTAACATCCCTACTACTGAAAGGCCAGTGTCAAGCAACAGATTCCTGTTTTAAAACAGCAGGCCATTTTCAGGTGCTTTGATGAGTTTAAGAACACATTAAGCTGCACAGGCCATTCAGCTGGCATCAGAGAAGAGCTCCTTAATGCTTGGGTATGCCCAGCCCTCAAAGGTTACCATCACCAAGGCATTTAGCGATTCCCCAAAGAAGAAGCAGGGGCTGCAGACATATGTGTGATTCGATGAGTGAACAACTGGTTTTAACAGGGCTAACCACTGAAGGAGCAGCAAATACACTATGTAAACATGCTGGGTTTTACTTGCCACTAGGTAAGAGCCCTGCAATGTGCAAACTGTAACATTCGCAAAAGATGGAGAGATGGAAAGACAAAGGATATGGCAAAGGATATTGTTGGGCAAATTAAATTATGCAGAGGCAAATTATAAAGTTTACCACCTATGATGCCTATAATTACTGCCTGACATCCCTGAAGTGCTTATTCACAGCCAATGCTACACTTGCTGTTTAGGCTGTTGAAATGCATTTGAGAGAGAGAGGAAATGTCCGAGTTGCCCAAAAGCTCACCTCCATCAACTCAATGTGACCATCTAGACTTTGTGGGAAATTGCTGACTATTCTCCCAGTGTTACTGATGACATGATTAGTTATCCAAGGGCAGGTATCACAGCGCATGGATTTCATGGGGATAGCTGAGGCATTCACATATATAAGGGCAAGAGAAGAAAGGCATCAGTATATATTATACACCTAGGAACATTTAATTTTCAGTGATCTTTCAAAAAAACCTCAATTGTTTTGACAGTAAATATCTTGGGTTTTCTCCCTTTTTCTGTGGAAGCAGGCATTTGAAAAGTTATTGCAGCCTGACTAGTTCCTCTTGCATTAGTTAAACACTTTATTGAACACTTGACTTTTCACAGTCAGCTTGCCAGCTGACACTAAATTTTTTTAAAAATCATTTACAAATAACCAAGATTAAAAATATTTTGTATTTCAAAAATTGCAAAGAAAGAGAAAGTAGAAACAGCTTTGGATCTTCTACTAATTTTATGCAAATGTGAAATTAATTTAATCACGAAGGAATTACGACACCAGTCAAGTTTAAGAGGAAATACAAAACTCAGTTTAACAGTTCGTGTCTGACTGGTGTGTTGTTAATCCTAAACAGTAACTATTCAGTTGACTTTCTAATAAATGCGACTTTCCTTGGAATTTTTAAACACAGTTTAAATAACTTTAAGATAATATTTTTCTTTGCAGTGTCATCACTTAGGAATGGTACTCCCCAATTTAGTTCTCCCACTGAGAATCTCCAAACCACACTGCTACTTTCTCGCTCCCCCTTCTCCCTCTTCAATTCCCACCTAGACACAGGTGGCCAGAGAGGAGAATTGGTGGCAAAAAAGGTGACTATCATGTGTTGAGATGAGAAGAACAATTTACTGGAAACAGCAATGAGATAAGACAATGAATAGTACCAGCAACAATATTAACAATAAAAGTATACAAAAAAGAGAGAATTACTCACATGCAAAAATGCTCACTGCAGACCCCAGGACAATGAACAGGAAATGGAACCAGGACACATCTGAAAGACAGATATTTTTCAATTTCCTTAGTGTGCGGCAATAAGAAAAGCTGCAGATTTTATTGAGCTGAACTTACTGTCACCTTTCTCATTGCCTGAGGAGCACCAGAGATTTCATGAAGAAGTTACATGGGGGGCAGGAAGAACTATAGATTGACTAACATGTAATATACTGGGAACTTGACAAGGTCTTTGCAGAATTCATTCAATACCTTTGCAAAAAAAGAGAAATAAAGCTTTGGAGAGGAGTATTTTCCTGGTATCTTCTATTTTCTATACTTTCTGTAATTCAGGAGGCAACCTGAATAAGAAGTAAATAAAAATATGAGGACTTCAGAAATTTTACCTTAAAATGTGGTCAATGTTTATCTTGTATCTTGTATTACACAACCTTGTATAAAAGATTGTTTTTTGAAAATATAATTTGCTCATTTAAAAAGACAAAATACAGGTAAGCATTGAATAGTCTCTTTGCTAAATATTACTAACATAAAGCTTAGACATTTCTTATGTAAAATCCATGTGGAAAACAGAGCTGCAAAAAGCTGCCTTGTCTTCAAAACTGAATTCACAGTCATCTTTAAAAGTACCAAGGCTTACCAACTATATGTGTTGTTTTGCACCTTCTATTGCATTTTATCTTTGCACTTTTTACGTGCTGTTTTATGCCCACAGTAAATACTTGCACTTATTTTAGTACTGGTTTCAAAAAATGTGGCTGGTTCTCACCAGTGACCCAGTTTTGGCCTTCTCGTGTCCCACCCAAGCAACTGCAAAGCTCTCATGTGCCGATGTGATGGCACTCGCCCAGACCTGAGGGACACTTCTGTTCATTACTCACTCATACCAGGTGCTGGCTGGCTTCTGCACAGAGACAGGGATAATTCCTCAAAATGTGCCACTTGGTCATACTAGACCCCTGTTTTAATCTTCAGACTGACTGAGGTTACTAATATGTCTAGAGACACAATAAATAGCCTAAGTACAGAGCCATATGGTGTCCTGCTATTGAACTTTTGAAGACAGAACTGACCTTTTACTCCCACAGCATTTAACTCTTAATTAGCTTTGCACCTATTTTTAAAACTTATCTTTACTTTCCTGAAGGTATCTCGCAAAGGTTTTGAGACTTCAAACTATTTTTTTGAAGGGGATATAATCATTGCACAGAAATTATGCTTTGTAGTGACACCATTTCTATTTAATGCATCAGAAGTGTAAAATGAAGCTAATGTTTTATTTCTGTACTTGGTCATTTGACATGAGGTCTAATGATGTAGCAAATAACTAATTAAATGCTTTATAATTGCTAAGCTATAAAGGAAATCATAACAAATAAACTATACAGGACATTAAGCATTAATTCATTTAGTGTTATCTACAAAGGATCTGCTTAAAGATCCTAAATTCTTCTGAGACTGCTACCCACTGCTGCATGCTTTCCTTTCAAACTTCACCCCATGCTGATCGTTGCCTGTGTCCTCAACTGCTGTTCTCTGTCCTGTGATACAATGTCACAGGGTCCTTGTCATTTTCACATGGTTGTAGAATTGTAGCTTCTTTCTCACAGTCATCCTTGACCAAACTGCTGGGCTACCTGTTAGAGGAAGCAGAAAGGGAGCTCACTGAGCACTGACCAGATCGTCCTAAGTTGCACAATGACTTGTAGTTTGAGGAAAAAGTTAATGAAAAACAAGGCAATCAAAAATAATTCATAATTTTCAGTAACTCAGCTAATTTTAATTAGAATTATTTTTTGCTTCATTTAGGGATTCAGTAAGAGACTGTGCATTCTTGAAGAATTAAAATATTTCTTTCTCTTTCTGTAAAATATGGAATTTTTTTTGTTACAAGGACATCAGGACAAGGGAGGAACTAACTGAAGATACAGGAACATAAACTGAAACTATTGCAGAACACTATGGCAAAAATACAGTTCCTACACTTCTGTGCCCACATATGGGCAGGTACATGGCATTAAACATAGAACAGAAATACTAATTCAGACAAGAAAAAAATTAGGTTTATTAGATATTCAGAAAGATCATCTTCTTTGAAAACCTATACATGGACTAATACTCCTAGAGGCAAACTCAAATTGCTTCCAGCACAGAAGGAGCCTCCACCACTCTTGGGTGGGCACAAATTGGGACAATGTTTCTGCCTCAAGGACTTGGCAATACGAAGCCTAAGCCTCTCTTTGGAGCTGCGGATATTATGTCTGAGCTCCTGCCAAGCTTCTGTACCGCTCCTACAAAAAGATCCTTTCTTACATAAAGAACAGCTAAAGTTAAAATTGGTATTTGATGCACACTCTGTCCACTTCATTGTAATGTCAGGCAAGAATCAGACAAATCAGAAGTTGAGAAATGAGGTTAAGTCACAGAGAATTTAAAAGATGAAAGAGAAAGATAGTAACAAGAACTGCTCTTCAAAATAATTCAATTTATTTTCTTCTTATTATGTAATTTTCTTTGGGTTTTCTGTCTTAGTTATGTATTCAGGATAAGTGGGCTTTTAGAGATAAGAAAAGAGTTCATGTTGAAATAAACTTTTTTTAAAGTGCTACATAGTACTGTTATCCTGGTTTTCAGTGCTTTGTGTGCAACAGGGTTTCAAAAGACTGTTTCAAATAACTTTCTATTCATTTATAATATATAAATAAATGAATATTTTTTATCACTAGACTTAAGCTGCCAAATATCCCAACGTGTATCCCCTGTCCCTCAGCTCCATCTGCTAATCTGCGTCTGCTCACACACCAGAGTTTTCGAACACTACAAATCCATATTTAAGGCTGCCAACAGAGAATTAAAAATACTGCACCTTTCTAATACATTCCGCTATTTTATATTTATTCAAGGTATTTTCATACAATATGCTCTATGCGATCAGCATCACGCATTTTCTCAAAGACAGCATGAAACTGGCATAGAGGAAGCATAATTGCTCATTGTGTTCTCTGGCTAATCTAAACTAAACTTATAAACCCATGACACACATGATCTATATGAAACTGGTAATGCTTGGTGATATGTTCCTTCCACAAACATGGTTCTTAGTATCAGGGAAACCCTTTAGTCTTCAACCATTTTTACATCCAAGCTGTGATTTCCAAAATGTGTCCTTTCATAGCAATCTGTAACCAGTTCTCTATTCCCACTTTCATCAGCTCATCTTCCCTTAATGCAGAAGAAAACTGACGCTAGAAACAATGTGGCACTTTTTTCTATACCTCACAGGTAAGGAAGAACGACTCTGGCATGGACTCTTCTGGGGCTACTCCTTTTAAAATGCAAACATACAGGTTACAGCAATCACCATTTCCTTGGAACTGAGCTTCCAAGATCCTTTAATTCATCAGAGGCCAGTGAAGGAGAAAGTTCTTCTCAGGTTTAAAGTCTAAGTCATTTATTTTTGTCCATAGACAATCCATGTTCTCACAACTTGAACTCCGAAACTAAGAGTAGACCAGGCTTTGCTGAAGGTTGTGTTTCAGCTCTGTGTTATTAGTTTCCCATATGCTGTCATCAGTAAGCTGACAGCTGACTCTAAATTCTGCTATTGTCTGGTTTATCCTTTCCCTGGCTGGTGCTCTGAAAGGCTTTTCCCATGGTGGGCTCGTCATATCTTCCAAGCACAGATCCATCCCTCATCTTAAATCAGTCCCTCTGATCTGAGAACTGAGTTAAAGGATGGCATTTAAGGACTACTCAGTCAGTCCACAAGGAAAACAAATATAAAAACAATTGTTTTTATAATGCTATAACACAAACTAAACCTTTGAAAAAAAGGCTCTGTATTTAGCCACATTTCCATATAATGCCATCATACTCTTAGTTGCTCAGACAAGGCTGGAATACATTAGGACAAATCAAGTTCATACACAACCATCATTTCACCAGCAAAAATTAATTATAATTTTTTTTCAGGTCTTTTGTTATGACAGTCCTCTACATTTTTTTCTCCTAAATGTTATTTTTTCCCTTAATTTTTTCTCAGTTTTCTTATTCTTTTTTATATTAAATATTATTTATGTTAAAACACATCTTAAAAATTCTACTACGCCCTTCCTGCTACTCAGTAATCCAAATAGGATGAGATTTGAGAATTTTTTTATTTCCTGTATGTCATAATTACCACATCTAGAAACAGAGAAGAGATTGGTTATATCTTGAGTTACAGTGGATGCAATGTTAGAATACCTATACTTCTGCTGCCCGAGAAGTGTGTGAGGACAGAGGCATTTGTACAGCAGCACTTTTATACTTCCTATTGGCAATGGAAAGATGCAAAAATAAGAAATGATGATGTATCTGTGTGGGCATGGCTCAGTTATAGAGAAGAATTCTAAGTTTATCACTTGCCAGGAAAAGCAATCTGCTTCCACATGTATGGTTCTCTTTCTTTGCATTTTGTCTTATTGACAGTAAGTAAAAGTAAAAACAAAAAGGTAAGCAAGTAAGTAAAAAAACCCAAACATAAGAGTACTATTTGCCATGGCCATTAGAGCTACTTCATAAAGTTATATTTAACTCATTATTCAGGCTTTGCCACCTGGGGCTTATATTCTGCTTGCTGAGCTGCTTTCTGTGCTGTGTACAATGTCCTGACAGGAAGATGAAAGACTGTAAGCACTAGTGCATTTGAAAATCAGCTCATGTAGGAGAATATGCTTTCAACTCCATGGAACAGCTTTCTCAACAGCTGGTCAGAAGACTGACTACTGGGCAGGTCTTCCTGCTTTTCAATTATGAAACAACAATTCTAATGCACCCTAAGAGCAAGGAAGACCTGCATCCTTATGGGTTAGGAAATTAGGAAAAGCATCACCATCTGGTCCAGTGAGAGACCCTTCCCCTTACTCAGCACTGGTGAGATCACATCGGGAGTGCTGTGTCCAGTTCTGGCCTCCCCAGTTCAAGAGGAAAGTGGGCATGCTGAAGCAAGTGTCCAGTGCAGGGCCACTCAGATGGTTATACGAGGAGAGGCTGAGAGAGCTGGGGCAGCTCAGATGGGAAATGCTCCAGGGATCTTTTCAAAGTGCCTTGAGTCTGGAGCACAGATCTTACGAGGAGCAGCTGAGGGAGCAGGGATTGTTTAGCCTGGAGAAAAGGAGGCTCAGGGGTGACCCTATCACTCTGTACAACTCCGTGAAAGGAAGGTGTAGCCAGGGGGGGATTGGTCTCCCAGGTAACAAGCAACAGGACAAGACGAAATGGCCTCAAGTTGCACCAGAGGAGTTTTATATCAGATATTAGGAAAAAATTCTTTGCCGGAAGGGTTGTCAAATCCTGGAAGAGGCTGCCCAGGGAAGTGGTTGAGTCACCATCCCTGGAGGTATTTTAAAGATGTGTAGATGAACATGGTTTATTGGTGGACTTAATGGTCTTAGAGGACCTCTAGAGGACCTTTCCAACTTAAACTATTCTGTAATTCTGTGGGAGGGAGGGAATGAAGTAGTTTATTATACCCCTTAACTGGCAGGAGAATGAACTGTGTGCTGAATGAACTACCACACGAGCAATACTGCCTCCCAGTCACAAGCAGATAACCAATAATTCTGTTTGTGGGTTACCCAAGGTTCTTCACAGAAAAAGTGGAAGCACCTCTGGACCACTTTCCTGCTCCCTACCATCTCTCCCACACACACTGCCACGGTGCCAGGATACTTCTGAGGATGTCACTTGTCTGCTTGTTCAAAAGCTTTGCAGACCCTTACACTCCCTCTCCTAGCCCCGCCTGGGCACACAGGACATGTGGGAGGGAAAGGAGAGCAGAGGGACTCCCCATTTCTCCTTCGACTGAAATATTTGGCCCAAGAATTTGCATTACTTGAGTTTGTGTCCTCACATTGGTCTGAAAAATAAAGTGAGACAATACAGCAGCCAATCAAAACACCCACTCTCTTTACAGAGATTTATTGGGAAATCACACTAAATTTCCTTAATCTTGATCTTACATCAATACTTCTGTCCAGCCAATAATTGAAAGAAAATAACACTGAGTTTTAATCCTCTCAACTATTCCCACCTTCAAAATTGCTGAGAGATCATAGGAGGACATCTGTCCTCCCCTCTCTTGCCTTCTACCAGCAAAAGCTATACTCTATTTTACTTACTGAGTATATTTAAAATATGCTAGGGGGGTTAAAAAACACCGAAACAACACACCAACTCTGCTAGATATGGACTTCTAGAAGTATAGGTTGAGAAATAATACTGGATTTTTTCTCATGTTGGCAGCCTGTCATGTGCAGTTCCCCATGGATCAGTAGTGGGTACCACACTGTTCAACATCTTCGTCATCTTCATGAATGACTTGGATGATGGGATTGAAAGCACCCTCACTATGTATGATGGTGCAAAACTGGGTGTTGAGATGGCCATATCAGGAGAGGCATCTTACAGAGAGATCTGCTCGGGCTGAAAGTAATACAGTGGGCTAGCAAGAAAAGAACTGCATGAAATCTAACAAAAGCAAGAGCAAATCCCTGCACCAGGGTCAGGATAACCAAAGAGCCCAGTACCGACTTGGATCCGTGTGGCTGGGGAGACACAGCAGCCATGCTGGGGGCCCTGGTGGACAACAAGGTGAACATGGGTCAGCAGAGTAGCGGTAGCAAAGACAAATCAGATCCTGGGATGCATCTGCAGGGGCATTATTAGCAGAGACAGAAACATGATCATCCTAATCTTAGCGCTTATCATGCCACATCTGGAGTGCTGTGTTCAGTTCTGGCCCCCACAATTCAAGAAAGATGTGGACAGACTGGAGATAGTTCGAAAGTAGGGCCATGAAGATAACCAAAGGGCTGGAGAACCTGGCCTGTGAAGAAAGATTGAAGGATTCAGGTCTCATCTTCCTGGAGAAGATGAAACACAGTGGGAACCTCATCAGGGTCTTTCAGTATTTAAAGGACATTAAAAAGACAGCATAAGCCTCCTCTTTACAAAGAAAGAGACACGAAAAGGTGCAATGGGTACAGGTTTCATTTCAACCTAAGACATAATTTATTTGCACTGAGAAAAATCCTTCACTTCAGGGAACAATATCCCCAGGGATGTCCTGGAGTCCCCATTACATCAGGCTTTCAAGATGCAATTGGACAGGGTGCTATGTAATCTCCTCTAGGCTCCCTTATCCATGAAAATTTGGATCAGATGATCTTTTTGAGGCTTATATTACGATTCAAGGACAGGAGTCATGATCACAACTAAATTTGTTTTCAATTCATTTTTGTGAATGAACCCAAGGATGCAACATGACATTTAGGATAAATTCCAAGGCTTTAGATTATACCGCATACTCATAGTTGAAGTAATGAACTAACAGATACTGCTGACAACTGAAATAACTGTACAGATCTGAACTTTGTAAAAATCAGTATAAATACAATATTGATGAAAATAAACTGGGAGGGGAGAAAGGTAAAACTAGAAAGTAAGAATATTAATTCTATTTAGATGAAATTTAGCAAGAAAATCCAACAGCAGAGTCTTGATGTTAGGGGCTGGACATAAGACACCTATGATATCAAAATGAAAACCTGTGGCCAAGGCATCCTTTGGGGTAGTTAATACATAATCCTCACATAATGAAGAGGAGAAAAGAGAAAGAGGGACCATTCATGTTCTCTGCTCCATACTGCATCTTTAAAATGGCCCAGTATTTAGAGTGAATGGTCTAGTCTGTCTCAGGTCACTATCAAGTTAAGCACATGTTCTCCAGTAGTCATGATACACTTCCTCAAAGTTAGTGTAGAGAGATTTAGCATTGGCCAGTGAGTTTGCAGCATAACTGTCAAACAATTTTAAAAGCCATTGCCAATCAAGGACCAGAAATACCTCAAGGAAAAGTGCATGACAGGTGTTTAGGATCCTTTCTGGCCCCACAGAAAAAGGCATTAAGAGACTTAGGGAGAATGGGCGTTGGTAGAAGGAAAAGTTGAAAATTATCCAAGAAAAAGGAATCAAAAAATCCAGATCCCACATACTGCTGTTAGGCACCTACATCCATCTCTTAGGTTTTACTGACATATTTAAAGTTGAAGCTCTGTTCCTAGCAGAAAACTTCAATTCTGTTTTTTCTGCAAAATTATGGCAAATCTATATCACTTCCAGAAATAAATTAAATTTAGATATCAAAAGCACCTTTAACTCTGCTGTGTAATCAGATGTTTGGCATTCTTTCTTCAACATGATGTTGGTGACATAATCTTTTAAAGATAAATGGATTAAAAGGCATTGGAGATAAATACAGAATTATCAATCAAATGAGATTGCCAGCACCATCCTTTCCTTCTGTGACCTACAATGCTTCAGATACTTTAAAATGCTTCAACTGAAAAAAAAAGCAAACACAACCACAACAACAACAACCACGACCACTTTTACTGCAGTTAACTTTTCAGGGATAACATAAGACACAAACAAATACATCTACAATCTATGCTGTTGATGGTAGGAAATGGAACAGAGACAAGAAAAACACACTAAACAGAAACTCATTTACAAATGAAACGTCTTCAGAAGGAAATCTTCACACATTTCACACATAATAGAAAATATTTTCTTGAAAAATAATGCTGTGAAGATTAGGAAGGCACCAGTCAGGCATATTATTATTACAGAAATTGAAAAACAGCTATCATGCAGACCATGCACAAGTAGCTGAATAAAGGATATTGTTATTTTAGGAGACAGCTGTTAAGAAAAAAAGGGGACAGTAGGAAATAACAGCTAGACACTAAAAAAAGAAATAGCCTGATGTCAAAGTGGTACTCACAGCTGCATTTCGTATTTTCATATAAAATGAAAACACTGACAAAAAGCATGGGGAAGGAAGATTATGTAAGCTTATGCATTTCAAAAAAAAGCCCCAAACAAATAGGTAGTAATTCAGAGAGGAAAGAAGACTACCAAAATGGTATCTTCTTAACTCCCTATTATTAAGCAGGCGCAGACAGAATTATACACCGCTGTGGACTATATGATGAACAGCAGTGTGAAATGTTGAGGTGATTTGGGGATCAGTGACTTCAGAGAAAGTCTGAAGAATGTTTGTCAGGTACTAAACTAAATATAACCTTTAAAATCTCTTCTGTCAACTTTTTTATAGTTGTGCTATCTCCAATAAATATATAAATGCAGGCAATAAAATGCTGACACCTGATGAGAATAAAGAGTATATCCAAACAGTAAAAGGTAAAAATAATAGCCCAACGCAGGAGCTGAGCATCACTACATAAGGAAGACATGGCCTTTGGGCTGAAAACTTTTGATCAGAGGGGTTAAGATACAGCCTTTCTTCACAGGAAGGCTGAAAGCAGCCTCTTTTTATTAGACTTTCTTTTCTATTTGATTTTAATTGATTATGTTTGTTGAGCTCATTCCTTTTGGGGACAATATACTATGTTAGTCTTCTAAAAGCCATAGAAATGAGTTCAAGACAAAACAATCACGATTTTATCAGTGATAGGAAAAAAGTGGTAGAGTCTTCTAACTTACTACCTTTTTCAAATCAAAAACAAATCCTCAGTTCTATCAACTGCAAGCTGCAGATGCAGATGTAATAAAATCTTCACAAGATTTAACCATCCTGGTCCATCTTTTTTACTGACAATACCTTGTTTTTAGATAAGAAGTTGCAGGCATGCTGCAAGATATACAGCTGAGTGAAAAGAAAGTTGCAGCAGAGACAAGCTTAGCAAAAGCTCCAGCAGCTCCTGGTGGCTTGGGGAGGGATGACTATCAGAAGCTGATGAAAAAGCTTTTGCTAAGTATTTCATCTGTGATAATACAAAAAACCCAGATAGCAGATCTAATCTGAAATTGAGTCAAGACACTTTGAGGTACAGAAGGGAGAGCACAAGCACAGGACTTGGACTGGGGCTTTCATACCAGATCCTGCATATAACTGCATCCACATCCAGATGATACGCTCATCACATTTGGTGCTGCAGTGAAGTGCTCTAATTATTTCCCTGTCATTGATCAAACCCATCTAAGCTATACCACTGATTTATTTCTTAACGCTGTGACAGCAAAACTCCAGGATAAGGGGAAATCAGGTATGACAATTTTGATTTAAAAATTGTAAATTGTCTTCTAGTCATTTTCAAATGCATGAAAAATACCTCAGACTACTGTAGGAGAAGCTTGGAGTCTTTCATTGCTGTGGTAGTATCTATTGTGTGCTATGTCGGATGGGATTCTCAGAGGTAAAGACTCAAGTTCCTGAATTGTCTAGTGAGTCCCCAAGGACTATGCCTATTTTCACTGAAAGTTGATCAAACAAGCAGAGATAAGAATTTATAGGTAGAAAAAAAAAAAAAAAAAAAAAAAAACCAAAAAAAAAAAAAAAAAACCAAAAAAAAAAAAAAAGAACAAACCAAATGAAACAGCACTGAAAAGGTGTTTTCAACAGGTGTAGGAAGAGGAGACAGTGGTGCTACACTTGTCGAGCAATTGTTTTTTCAAGAAAGATGGGATGCAATGTGTTTGAAAACCAGGTTCAGAAAGCCACTGGCTTTCATGTGAATATCTTGGAAGCACACCTTTGCATACAAAATCTGACCAGAAACTGCAGAGAAAGGCTGATTTACTGAGAACTTCAGCGAGTAAGCCAGGGTATCTGAATAGAGGATTTTTCCCTCAAAATTTTTTACAGTCCAAGACAGCTTATTTCTTGGGCTAACCATGGGAGAACCAAGCTTCATGTCTGAATGACTCCTCCCAGACCCAGCTAGTTTTCAATCTTTCCCAATTACAGAAAACCAGGTTTAACAATAAGGACCTATAAAGAATTCGGAATATATGCATTTGAACTTGAAACTGGTATCTCAAATTTGGACACCACCACCTTGTGAAGCTGTGTTGTTCAGACAGGTGGTTCAAATCAGCCTGGTATACTCCAGCTTTCACAGACCACCATAACAGGAGTCTCGGCTCAGTGTAAAAAAAAAAAAATCTGGATTAGTCTAAATTGGGGTTTACTTATTTTTAGTGTTGATTTTTACAGTTTCTGTTTTCCAAGGAAAATATTTCTTTTCAACCCCATAAACCCTGCTCATACAGGCAGTACTTGTGGGAGGTCTCATCCTGGCCAAGTATGCGCCATGTAGCTGACATTCATACAGCAGTAAATCTCACCAGGACTTTGGGAGGGAGATCTTTGCATCATCTACAGCCTGTGAGCTTTCTGTATTTAGACAAAAGAAAGGCAAAACCCCAGGCTCAGCCTCCAGGAAGAAGCCGGGAACTTTTTTCTCAAACTATCTAGCACTCCAGTCAGGCAAAGCAGGATTTTTGGTGAGTCATAGTGATGCGAGCTGTAACTGAACAAGTAATCTGAAAGACATTGTTACTAATAACAAAAAGTAAATACTATCAAATTAAGTTTTCCATGGCAACTAGTCTAGTCACAAAATACCCACAATATTTCAAGTTAAAATACAACTGAGCAACAGAACACACTTTTACCTTGTAGTCTACACAGTCACAAAGAGGGGTAGAAGTCCACACAGGAGATACAGAGGGTTCTGATCAGTTCATTAGAAACACCAAACCAATGTCAAAAACCTCCTTTATTCTAAAGCTGGAGTATCTTTCCTCCAAATGTACTTCCTGACAGAACCAATGGGAAGAAGGCAAAAGCAAGTGAGCACACACACAAGTAAACCAATATTTATAGAATTTCCTAATATTGCTGTTCTAAAACAAGGTGAACCAGAAAACTGCTGCCCCAAGCACCCTATGCTAGCAACTCAGCAGTATTAATTCCCAGCAACATGTAATTACCATTTATTGCTCTGGTCCTCTTATGTGAAAAATCGCATGGTCTGGTGAAATGTTTTGGAGTCTGTTTTCTACTGTTGCTCATAACCTTACAGCTTTTATTTTTATTTTAATTTGAAAGCTTCATTGTGGACCTTCTTCAGCCCCTTTTACTACAGATTTGCTTATGGCTGATCTGTGCTTTTGAGAGAACTGATGAAACCAGACCTTCAGCTGAATATAAGGACTATGAGTGTTCAGCTTGCCCACTTCTTTTCCTCAAGTTTGTCTTTCATACTTCTAAAGTTTACTTGTTTTATTTGATTTTGTGTGTTTGCATATACTATTTGGGTTGTGGATAATCTTTCTTCTTACACATTTTTGGCATTTCCTGCTGGTAAACCAGTATGAAGAATCATCATTTAATTTTTAAGTCAGTGGTCCAAGATAAACACCCTAACTCATCATGTCCTCAGCCTACCATTCTGATTTGCTTACAAGGTGCTTAGTGCTTTATGTTCTGCATTTAACATTCATTCTGTTATGCCAGATCTATGCCGTATTGTGTTCTGGAATTAGCTGTCAGAGCAACAGGATTGTAATTGTGTCTAACCCCACAGTCAAGGCAAATTGCAAAGCAATTTCAAGTACTGCACCCTAAGCCTTGACCTGTCATCACTGCTGTTCTTGTCATTGTTTTCCTTTTCCCTTCACTGGTAAGCCTGTTGGTACTGCAATTTGAGATTTGCATGGCATTCTAAGGCCCTCCATCCTTACCCCTACGCTCAAGAACTCTAAATACACAAACTAATGTGGAAAAAAACCTAGAAACATCATCAAACCAAAAAATAAAAAGCTAAGAAGTCTAAGAACTCTATCTTTGACTTTTTCTGGACCCTGTGTTAAGCCCTCACATTTGTTTCTGTTGTCTGGTCTATAAAGGTGTAAAAGATGACTTGGAGTCCTCTCGAGTTGAGTGAATTAACATTTTTAAGGTTTATTTCTCCCTTTGTTATTTTTCACAGACTGTATGCAACCAAATTTATTCGTTATTCAGAATGATTCATAATTTCCTTCAGTGACTAATTCTTAACCAACCCATAAATCTCAAATACTGAAAGAATAGTACTGGAATCAAATATGGTGTCTGAAACCCTTTCTATGTTGGTTAGCTCATAAGCCAATAAATTAGAAAAGACAAAAGAATTTCAAATTTTATAGTATTTTTTGGTGGAGAGCAAGATGAAAATGCTGAGTTTTCTGTGGCATAACTAAGCTGTTAGTATACTGTTACAACTCACTTCAGATGTGGTCCTCCTTTGCCAGACAGCCTCTATCCAAAAACAAGGTGTAAGATTTTTTTGGTGAAATTTCCATCTGCAGATTATAAACCCATGACACTTAATCTTGAAATGAAATAACTGAGAGTGAAAACTACAGAGATTCCAAGCAGTATTTTTAAGAAAAACACATCATTGGTAACTAACCAACAGATTTATTCAGCACAGCATTTTACTCCTAGCTATCAATGAATCAACAAAGTCCAGATGCTGCAGTCCTGTCTTGCTCCACACCAGGCAGACACCACCCCACCAGGCATCAGCAGCACAACAGTCTGAAACAGCAGAAACACTCTGAAAGTGTGCTGCTTTCTAAGATGGGACCTCTACAAGTCTGATGGAGGACAAAGTCAGAATTCACAATGACCTTGGTAGACTGAAAACATAGCCCTAAAAAAAAAGAGAAAGAGGATGCAGTTCAGTTACTTTATTGTACCGCTCTGTACTTCGGGAAAAATAACCATTTTCACAAACAGGAAATACCAGATGGCAAAGGACTGACAAGGTAATAGATCTTCAAGACAGATCCCAGGAACCACAACAGACTACGAATTGTAGGTGAATGAGCAGTGAGATGCTATTAGAAAATATAAACTTTTTTTAGAAGTCAAATATTAGACAAACACTTAAATGGCAAAAACGTCACCAGACAGCAGATTTTTTTCATTCTCAGCACTACTAAAACTAGAGTTGAAGTCTAATGCCTTGTTTTATGTACCGCACTTCAAAAAAATCATGTGTATCAAATTGGAGACAATCCAGAGTGGAGAAAAAGGAATGATGAGGCATCTGCAAAACACAAGCAATTAAGTAAGACTGAAATAATTGGATTTGTTTAGTCTAACTTTGAAAAGACTACATGAGCCAGGGGTGCAGAGCGGTGGAGAAGGACAAGGCTTGAGGGAAAATGATCACAGTCATTAAATATGTAAGAGGCTTCTTCAAATGTGAAAGAAAAAAAATCATATACACTCTTGTCTATGGTGGCAACAACAAAAAAAGGCTTGTGGTTTAGTAAGAGAGACTGAACCTAATCTTCATGAAAAAAAATCTATAACGTTTAAGATAGGAAAGTACTATCAAAAGGATAGGATTTCTAACTGAAAAACTAAAGCTTTTGAGAGAACAAATTAAACAAATACCTGTCTAGAGTAAATGAACTTTTCTAGTCCTTTACAGACTTCTTTTCTGTCACCATGATCACCTGTGCTACACAGATAATCTCTTGTGGCCTCACAAACTGACTTCACTACAGTTCTGTGCCTGTATTTGATTTCATTTATTTGCAAGTATTTAGCTACTTATTAAGCCCTTAGGTCAATTACATTAAAAAATGGCACAAAAAATGTAACAAAAGAAATGCAATACATATTTCTGAAGAAAACAGGAACATGAGCTAATTAAATAAATGTTTAAGACATCTACTTTTATTCCCTTTGCCCATATAGTTATCACAAATTGCATGCTATGTTATCAGTCTGTAATGAGATTTGTAATAAGTTACATGTCTCAGGGTTGTTTGATATGTGAACATATAAAGCATAGCCTCCTACTTTGACATACCAGCCCCCTCAAAAGTTCATGCCTCAGTAAATCTTTCATCATAAATTAATTCCGAATCCACTCCCCTCCCTCCAGAAAAAAAACCCTTTGTATGAAAAAAAACCACCTTTCTGATATGTTTAATGCATAACTCTTTCCTGAGACAGATTATTATTTACTCCTGTATTAAGAAAATTTGCAGCAGTATTCTTCATATCCCATGTCAGGACAAAGTTCAAGGAATAGAGAAGGCATTGCTGACTTGCAAAATTGTCATGGCAGCCACCAAAGACAAATATTTTACCTATTCTTTAACAGGGACATGCTGGATGGAAAATAACAAAAAGAAATCTCAAGCATCCAATAAATCTTTTATAGCACGTCAACTAAGTCACCTTGGCAAGAACTGAGATCAGAGCTCTATTCCTGATTCTGACAACAATCAAACTATCTTGACCAACATCCTTCAAAGCACTGCTTCTCTTCTCGTATTTCATTAATGCAGATTACACAAATCCATTGGAATACTTTTTCTACAGGTATGTAAAGTGACAATTTAGTTGAGATTTTTAAGCCAGGCACTGCAGTAAGGCCATTGAATAATTAATTTTTAAGGTATATAGAGATCCCTGTGAAGATATATAGGTAGTGATCTCCAGTGGATACCAAAAATTAACAGCACTGGCTATTCTTTAAATCAAAAACAACAGGAAAATGTCAACACTGCTAATCTGCATGACATGCAGTAATAAAGACTAATTGATTACTGTTCACAAGAGCCTACAGAGCTTCTGGATTAAATATTGATAATTCTGTCTACAGGCAAACACAGTTATAACTATTTTTCAGAAAATGGTAAGGGATCAATACTTATTTTGCAAATCCTTGTTATGCTAATCTGTTTCCTGTCATATTCATTGAGGAATAGATATTGATCACCCATAAATGAATGCACTGCCTACTAATACCCAGTATATATCATATTTACTATATTTAATTTATAACTTGTTTCTTTTGCAAAGTTCCTTAAAAAAAAAAAAAAAGGAAGGAGAATAAAAGAAAATAAAATAACCTAGTTGACAGGAACTTTTGGCTGTGATTCACCCCTCTTTAGGGAGGAGCAATAAAAGTAGTCATTGGGAGAGACAGAACAGCTGCTTATGGGTCTGACAGACTCTGAACAAACCTCCCACTGAAACTGGGAGCTTGCAAAAACTTACATAAGACAACGAATATCCCATTAAAGCTTAAACTCTTGTGCCACTAGTAATCACATGAAATTGTCTGGACAAAACATAGCCCGTGACACAGAACAACATACAATTTTTGATGGCCTTACTTTTGTTTGTACATTTTTTTAATTCTGAAGTGGATCACCAGTTATTCTGTAGTTTCTGTGGCTAAGAAACTGAACAGGTTAGAGTACCATTGAATAACTTCCCTTTGGACCTTCCCACTTCAAGCTGGTCTGTTGGCTTCAGGGCATAAAGAGCCATGTTTGCTGTTCCTTGAATAATGATTTTGACCATCATAACTAGAGTCAATAGAAATTAGATCACCATCTTTCACAGCTGCAGGCTGAAAGCAAATACTGCTTTTCACCCATCCCTATGCTCTCTTATCCTCAAGCAGCCAAATAAGGTCAGAACTGATAAAATAAGAATAGATGGCTTCTTGTTACAGCCACTGACTCATGAAGACTATACAAACCTGAGGATTCACAAGATGACAAAGAAAAAATTGGGGTTTTTTTTCTGGAGGAAGAAATTTATACTTTTTAAAAAAATTACAATAATATATTCTTATAATTAAAAAATCACTTCACAACTTTTTGCAAAGTTATTTATTTTCAGTGCTTACTTTAGTCATTCTTACATTCAGATTGAGGACAAAATTACATATAGAGCCTTGGAGTTGGGTCAATGAGACTGAAAAATTCCTGCCAGGCTGGAGGAAGTAAGGGCTCCCTTTTGAGTTCTATCTCATTCAATTCACAGCACATTTTTCATTCTAACTGGTGTAAAAGCAAACAAACTATAGGTGTTTTATGATGAAATCCTAATACATTATTTTTCTAATTCCTTCATGTACTTTTCTTCCCCTAGTTTTGTGGCTAAGTTACAGCTCCTGTGAATACATATTAGGACAGGAGCTATCCCCACCCACTCTCGGTCATTTCAATTCAATACACCCAAGTGCCATTTATTAAAAGGTCAGAAGGTTTGCATCTGGATAATCTTACAGGTATAGGTATTAGATCCTGAAGACTTGATTTCTTCTCTATTCTTATAATGTGTTTTTGTAATACTGTAGGTCTTCCGAACATTTAAAAGTTACATAGGTTCTGTTGTATCTTCAAGGCATAGAAAAGTAATTGGCATTTTCTATCTGTATTAACAACCCTAATTATGACTTTTACTGTAACTAATATGATTGTTATTCTATTTATTTCCATTAGCATTGCATCTATTATTTGCTGTTGCTTCTAACAGTACTACTATTTGACTGCAGTTGTCAGATAAATGGTCCAGAAGTGCTTGTGAAGGAAGGCAAACAGGGAACAGAATTTTGCTCTGAACCAGAACTTGGAGTCAGTCCTTGGAAAAAGCTTTTGATTTAGTATTTGTACAACAGAATCTCCTCACAGCATACCTCTGCAAGACACTCACCCTGAGTCTTCATAAAGCATGCTCCCCATTATGGGCAGTACAGAAGAGGAAAAGAGGTTTCCTTGCTAATCTAAACAGTGGAGGAAATGTCCACAGCTCCGTGAGGTAAACACAACTAAGTGACCTTTTCTGCTTGAAAGTTTGCTACCATGCTGCATACCTACAACTCTGAAAACACAGCCAGAATGGCTGTGATTAAACTAAAAGCAGAAAAGGAAGCAAGAGCCAGCTGGAGATACTGAGAACCTTCTTCTGGGTAATAGAGACATCCACAATCTGACATATTCCACCCTTCAGCATCCGAAGACTGCACATAGGCCAGCATGGAGAAACGTTACATGCTGTCAGAGCATAGTTCTTCAGATTTCATGTCAACCCTGCTGAGCAACTGAGATCCGTAATGTGGGCTGAATGCGTACACTCGATCTAAAGGAGAATAGCACATTTGTGAATAGAGGGGTTTAAGGCAGGGTCCCATGTCATGGGCTATTTCCATTATCTCTGTGTATGCTCTGCGAGCTGTTGATTATTAACATTTTCATCAGACTTACTCCACCTTAAAAACAAACATCAAAATGTACTTGGCAGAAGTAAACACATGCTGATATCTCTGAATTTAAACTGTGAACCAAGAACTAAATATGAATATTAAGAAGCAGCTTTCTCTATGTTATTAGTCATCCATTTAGAATACTTTGTGAACAATTCAACAACCCTAGTATTAAAACTCTCTAACAGACTATGCTTCAGTTGCACCTTTTTTCAGCTACTCATCACAGAGGTACCTGACTGCACATTTCTTTGGACCATTTCATTTAACAACTTAGCTGTCCTCAGCTCACTTTTAAATTGCTCAAGGAGTTCCTTCTGTGTTTCTCTCTTTGGACTCATTTTACAACAAAATGAAATCTGAATTTTCTGTTCTAATTGCAGGAAATTTAATATTTCTCTTGCAAGCATTAGTATTTCTGCATTACAACTAGCAAAAACCACAGAGGACTAAAGAACGTATGAGAAGACATATGCAACGTCTCAAGAATCTGCAATGCTGTGTTTTCATTAGCCTCTTTAAACCATCTGCGCCAAGACAGACATATTTTAATGGATATAAAAAGAGGAATCAGGTCTCAGATGTACCACTAGATTTTATCTTGTCTAGTATTCAGGCCTAGGTTTAAAGCCTAATCAACAACAGGATTTGTGTTTGGCTTCAGCAGAATCAAAATTTTACAATGGCACTTAGAAGTTTTGCAGCTAAACTTGTGGTTTAGCACTGTGCAAACCTGAGCTCTGTTCTGCCCAGCTCAGCTCAATTCCTGTCTTGAGCTCCAGCAAGCCCCTGAGCTGCTCTCGACCTTGGCACACCGCCTGGTTTGAGACAGAGTCTGCCTTGTTTGTGCAGCACAAATTCCTGAAACCCAAGATCCCCACTATGTGTTTTCTATCACAAGGGTACCCTAATGTTGGTTGAAGCCTCATAAATCTAAAAAAATGCACATACTCCTGAGCAGTGAAACCTTACAGACATGCTGTCCTTGCAAAGTATTAGCTTAGAGTCATAACTGCAAAAAGACGTCTCTCAGAGTTTGGGCAGAAGTAGAAATAGAGTGTACAAGTGACTATGCAACCAGAGATGTGAATCCTTCAATTCGACTGAAATTAGGAAGGGGGCTTACCTCTCAAGTTCCCAGTTTAGAATATTTCTCTTTTAAAATGCAATCTTTCAGTACTATTGTTAGCCAAGACAAGGAACCTCATTTCTGTCGTACAAATATGTGTTACTAACGCAAAAAAAAAAAAGGAAAAATGGAAAAAGGAAAAAAAAAAAAACAGAGGTTTTCAATTTATAGTATTAAGTGTAGGTGTGGGAGGAGGAAAGGCTATAGCCTCATTGATTATGTTTTTAAGAAGTAACTGTAAGTGATTATAGCAACACATCTTGAAGACTATATCCTGATTTAAAAAACTGTCCTCTGCTTTTAGTCTGTCTCAGATTTAGAAAACCAACAATTTCCTCTACAGCTGATAAAGACGTATTTTCAGGATATGAAGAATGAAAATACTAATTAAAGAAGGTAATATTTCTAAATTCTTCATGTCGGAATTAATAAAAATTATAAAAGTAAAAGTAATTCCTTGGAGCTAGCACTGAAAGTCAGACTTTGTCACTCCACTAAGTAGGTCAGTAAAAACTTTCTGATTCACTTAAAGAAAAATATACTGTCTGAAAGTTGGAAGACTAGCAAAGTGGAAAATAAACACCACAGAGCAGGAAGTAGATCCTCAACTTTTGCGGATCATCTGTAAACCTCTTCAATACTGCTATCTCCACTACAAAACTGGAGCAAATGTCTAAGTAAGGTTAATCAACTCAACCAAGGTCGAGAAGATGCAGGAACAGATCTTATGGCATCCGATCATCTGTCAGCTCATCTATACATTTGATGTTTTATCATCTTATCTGAAAAATCACCTGAGGTCATTGACCTAGACAGAAAACACCGAAGTTCTTGGGCAGCATTTCAAAGCAGGTTTCGAGCTGCTCTTAGGTATCTTGAGAATGCCATGGCAAGAACCTTAAGCACTATAATTTGGTGCCAAGAAATTAGACTTGTGACAATAATGACAAAAATTTAGATGTTCACTGTTCAGGTTAGCTGAAAAATTAGCTCAATTACACGATGTTTAGCCCAGCTTTACTCTCAGGACTGTTAATTTTTTAACCTTTCCTTGACAGCTAGCCTGGACAAGCACAGGGCCCAGTTCCCATGGAGAATGAATGTCTCTATGATGCATTTGTGTGGATGTTACTGGAGTATCTCTACTAAAAAGCTGAGAAAATACCTCACAGGTAAAAGAATGACTCTGGTTTTCAACACTGCAGAAGCACACGGTGCTGAATGAGTCATTTCTAGGAAATCAAACCCAGAATATCTGGCACCATAAATAGCAGTTCAACAGAAGCTCACACATCCATCAAACATCTTTCACTGGTGGCCTCAATCCTGACTAAAACCTCTGGACAGTACCAGGCCATAACTGAAAAGGGGTATATTTCTCAATGAGGCCGTATGGATTAACCTATAGGAAACTTTGTGAAAAGATGAAGCATATGGTAAGTCTAACACTAGCTGGAATTAGATTAAATTTGTGGCAAACCATTCTTTTGTGTGACAGGGAATCAACAGTAAGGGATCCTGATATCAGGGATCTGTATGCTGCTGATTGAAAGAAACGATGATTGGAGTAGCTGAACTGTAAATATAAGAAAAATCCAAGAGCTAGAAAAAATCCAAGACCAGACTCATTGTGGAGTTGCCATCTGAGAGTTCCTTAGGCTGAGGTTCAACCAACTTTTCTTTATCGCATAAAGGGCCTGATAAGCTTCTGATGAACACGAGAAAAGCCACCCAGGCACCAAAACAGCCAACGAGGCCTCTGTGATCTGTGACCATGACTGTTACTGCGCAGTTAAGTGGTGGCAATAAATCATTGCATCAATGTAGTCACTGGTTAACTTGGTAACTAATTTGCAGCCACATTTCAAATCTCATCTTAAGAGTTACATCCTTGGGTAGTTTGTGGTCACTGCATAAAGCAAAATACATTGAAGCTCTTTTGTTTATGAAGCATAAAAAATTAAATATTTTGTTTTGGCTTATTAATGCCATATGCTGTCAGTCTGAATATAGAAATTTCTGGACATATTTGTCAACTCTCCAACAGCTAAGGGGAGAGCTTCAGGCCTTTTTCACCTACCATTTTTTTGCATGATTCCTAAGCCCATTCTCTCTCACACAACAAAATTGTAAATGTAATTCCAAATGATGAAGAACTGAAAAGGTTAGAGAATATTTGTAAATCTAAATTTTAAGCTCAATTAAATGAATTGGTTCAATGGGCTTTCTCACTAACAAACACCTAAATACAAATCTGCTTGTGTAGGAAAACAAATTTAACAGGCAATAAAAGAAATATGGGGAGAAATAAAAACTTATGACTGCACATTAAACACCTTCCTCCCAAACAAAAACAAGGATGGAAATTACCCTACAGTTCTTTGCACATTTTGGCTGGCCCTAATTTTTAATTAGTTAGTTTATGCTTAAGCCATAGTAACTCTTTCAGAGTTATACAGCAGTATGCCTGAAATACTAGGAATGCCATTTCCTGTTGCTACACCAAGCTGTAATAGGATTTTTGGTAGGAAAACCTCAAGCTGCATTGGAAAGTCAATGACTTACCAAGTAAACTCACAAAAAGCCTTCTCTACCTGCCTGCACACATGAATTAATTTTGATTTGCTTTGCTGTTCCTATTTTCTTGTACATGCATAGATACTACACTAAAATGTAATCTGGCCTTTCTCATTGCAAATCCTTTAAAGAGGCAAACTTCTGAGATGAGAGAAAAAAAAAGTAGCTTGAGAATCATTGAGATGACATTAGAACTGTTTCTGAATTTTATTTCCAAGTTATTGAGAATGGTATGAACAGAAAAAAATTTACAAAACTATGCTAAAGTCAATTTGCTAATCTGTGATATATCTAATCTTTGTTTCTGTCTATGTCACCTAGTTATATAAACTAATACAGGCAGAACTGACTTTCAGGTCATTTTCTGCTCAGATAAGACAAACCCCTTATTGGAAGCTAAACATTTTCGCCACTTATCATAAAAGACTGGGGGAGGCAAAAAAGAGGATTAACTGTAAATGTGAAGGAACACCAACTTAGGGTGCACTGGCATGCAGGAGGTGCTTGAGTCTGACTGTTCCCTCCGATCTGGACAGCACAAGTGGGAGTCAGTAACCTTCTCAATCTCTGGATTATCTCCTCGTAGTAAGGCACATGTGATCTCCTGCATGTATGTTTCAGAAGTCTGCTTGAAAATTCTGGGACTTGAGGGGAAAGGCACTGTTTATAGACTGGGAATAAGGGAAATTAGATTTCTTTAGACTAGGAAAGTTTTCAATGTTCTGCAACCTCCCCTGGAAGTCCCAAGTGTCACAGCGAGAAACATCAAATTGAAAGATGATTGCATTTCTCCTGTATTTGCCCCCAGTTGTACTCTGTTTGTACACAGAGAATGAAGCTTTCAGAGGCACTTTCAGGAAGAAGCCCAGGACTCAGAAGTGTCTGCTTTGACCTTCTGACTTCCTTCCAGAGGTCACAGTCAAGACCATCCACAAAGAGTTTGGGAACCACAGAGGAATACCTCTGAAAGGACAATCTTTGCAAAATGATATATGGCTCTCAGAAACCTTGTATAGTCTTGGCTTCACTGCCTTGAGAAACAGCTCAGATATCCCTCAAGACTACACAGAAATATTAGTTATACAAACACCTGGCCAGATTCTTCTGTAAATGAAGCTGGAGTGAAGGTAAAAAAGAGAAAAATTTAATTGCTTCTCTGCTAACAGGAAAGGAATGGCTACAAAGAGAAGAGGAGGCTGGATAGTGATAGCTTTATGCTTTCAAGAGAGGAACAAAAGCAGAACAAGTCTTCTGGCCTCTGAGCTTCTGAGTCTTTCCCAGGGTACAGAGATCTCACTGAGAGGAGCACAGGCGAAATAAAGGGCCCACAGGACAGAGAACAAGTGAAAGAGAGTAATTTAATTTGTTCAAAAATTCTGCAAATCTACCATTTCATCTTAAATCATTTTGAAATGCAAAAGAAGAAATCAGGAAAAAGAAGGCATTTAAATTGAATTAAGCTACCAAAACAGTATGAGAGCCATGAAAAATGGCATAGGTCAGAAAACTCTGCAGGAGGAGTCTGACAAACTGCCATGATGAACGGGAATTGAACTTTGTCTCTTGATTCCAAATACATGATCCATCACAATCCTGCCTGTCATCTGGTAAGGTCAAGAGTCTCTGTGTTCAGTTTTTAATTTTCTACCCCTCTTGGCTTCTAACAGGAGTTACCTAAATCGATGTGGTGTTTACCCAGGCACAAATGACAACCATCAAAACATTTTCATTCTGATAGGCTCATGTGTGTGGTATGGAAGCCTAATTTGCTGGAAGTAAAGCTGTGTATCAAAGATAAGATTTAATAAAGTTCTCTTAGCTACATATAGACTATTAATACTCTGTGTGCGTCTAGGAACGTGCAATCATGAAATTAACAAAATGGGCTCTGCTCACAAAGGAACAAAATGCTCATAATGTAGACAGGGAATAAGTTGTCGTAAGATACAAAAAACCATATTTTCTGAGCCTAAGTGCTCCACCTGATTTCAAGCTTGTATTAAAGAGCTTTACACAGTGTATTGGATTTGTGTGGCAAACTTTTTGCAGCAGGGGGGCTACAGAGGTGGATTGTGTGAGAAGCTGCCAGAAGTTTCCCCTGTGTCCGAGAAAGACCCATCACTGGCCAAGGTCAAGCCCATCAGCGATGGTGTAGTGCTTCTGGAATAATGTATTTAAGAAGGGGGAAAAAAACCTGTGCAGTAGCAATCACAGCCAGAGAAGGAAGGAGTGAGTACACATGACAGCAAGAGCCCTGCAGACACCAAAGTCAGTGCAGAAGGAGGGGCGGGAGGTGCCCCAGGTGCTGGAGCAGAGATTCCCCTGCAGCCCCTGGTGCAGCCCATGGTGAGGCAGCTGTGCCCCTGTAGCCCATGGGGGTCCACAGTGGAGCAGAGATCCACCTGCAGCCCCTGGAGGACTCCACTCTGGAGAAGGTGCATGTGCCCAAAGGAGACCGTGACCCTGTGGGAAACCTGTGCTGGAGCAGGCTCTTGGCAGGACTCATGGAGAGAAGAGCCCAGGCTGGAGCAGGTTTGCTGGCAGGACTTGTGACCCTGTGGGGGGGGCCCACTACAGAGCAGCCTGTTCCTGAAGGATTGTACACTGTGGAAGGGATCCACACTGGAGCAATTTGTGAAGAACTGCAGACTGTGGGAAGGGCTTATACAGGAGAAGTTAATGGAGGACTGTCTCCTGTGGGAGGGACCCCACACTGGAGCAGGGGAAGAGTGTTAGGAGTCCTTCCCCTGAGGAGGGAAGAGTGGCAGAGAGAACATGTGATGAACTGACCACAACCCCCATTGCCCGTCCCCCTGTGTTGAGGCAGAGAAAATCATGAGTGAAGCTGAGCCTGGGAAGAAGGGAAGGGTGGGGAGGTGGTTTAAGATTTGGTTTGTACTTCTCATTATCCTCTGATTTGACTGGAAATAAAATAAACTAATTTCTCCAAGTTGAGCCTGTTTTGCCCCTGATGGTAATTGCTGAGTGATCCCTCCCTGTCCTTATCTCAAGCCTTTAGTTGTGTTTTCTCTATCTATTTCAACCAGGGAGCAGAGGGATAGAGTGGCTTTTGGTGGGCACCTGGTGACCAGCCACGCCGAACCCACCACATACATGACAAAACAATGTTAAAACAGAAAACTTATTATTATTTTAAATAAGCAAATCAGCTGCTGGGCAGCAGCAGGTAGCTCAGAGAACTGAGTAACAATGGCATTTTACATTTATAAAATCACTTACGTTCCAGAGGATCTCAAAACACTTGGGGAGCATTTTATTCATTACAGGAGGGAAAGCAGCTCCAAGGAAACCTTATATACCCTTCATAATTAACAACAAAGAAAACAGATCTGTGTGTTTTCTTTGTGTTTTGTAAATATTCTGTGTGTTTTGTAAATATTGGCATGTTTAATTCTAAATAGCTTTAGTTGCACAGCTGTAAATTTAGTAAACTCATCTTAATCATGAAATACATAATGAGCAAAAACACTTAATTAGTATATCTCCCTCAGAAATTATTTACCTAATGAGATGTAATTGCAGTGAATGCTGTTTAATCGGAAAACTATTAGCATATATTCCATACCATGGTACCTACTCATTACCAAGGACATTCTGTGGTGGCTAACCAGGTTTAAAATCAGTGCAAAATTTTAACTTTCCACCCACTGATACACAAGTCACCAAAAAAGACAGTTTATGTGAACATAATGTGATTTTTTTTCTTGCATTTCTATTCAGCTATAGCATTTTCTGTCTCAGCTTTTTCCCTAATTCTAAAATCAGACACTTAAAAACTGAATGCTAGGAAGTATTTGTAATTTCTTCCATTTGGGCAAACACTCTAAATTCCTACAGGCAATTACAGAACTTATTCACATAGTCAGAAATATTGCACATGTGAATGGAACACGGGTCCCAAGTTTTCACAGATGATTATTCTCAAAATATCTTATAACATGAAAGTCACTTAATTACGACTCCAAGATATCTAATTAGATTTCCCAATTACCAGAACACAAATGTATCCCAAACCAGCTGTAAATCCAAGGGAAAAAAGAAAAAAGATTGCCAGGCATGTTGCCTTATCCTCTCTCTGCCCGCAGCTGCTCTATGATGAGCTGACAGCTGAGCAGTGCCACTGTTCACTTGGAGGACTGTGACAACAGACAAGGTGATGGGGTCACCAGCAAGGGGGTAGAGGCAAACCAGGCAACTACACTTCTGAACTAACAGGGCACTCACTGACAGCTGGAGGTGACATGTTTTCTCACAAACTAGTAGTAGTTTAAAGACACAATGCCTCCAAAATGCATTTTGAATTCACATTCATTCATTCAGAGGCAAAATCTTGCCCATTTCTATGTTTTTACCAGCGGAATAAACGCTCAAGAAACTGCACTGCAGGAACTGGTGAGACGAACCCAACCTCACTCTCTCTGCTACACTACATGATGACCTCAAAATAGTTTTCCAAAAGCTAAATGGAGCTGTCAGAGCTCAAATGACCATGATCTAGCACTGTGACCCATGTGGCTGTGTCTGTGCCATGCAGCCACTGCACTATAAGCAGTCATTTAGGCCTCTCAAGGCCAAATCCTCACTCACATTGTCATGCCACTGGAATCACTAGGTGTCTGGGACAACAGTGCTCCAACCAGGTTGCTCTGAGAATGACTAAGGTGCATACAGCCCACTACAACACTTCAGCTCATTATTGAACAGTGAGAATGTTAGAGTAGACAGCATGGATAAACCTTGACATATGAAATCTAACTTTACCAAGCTATATCTTTTGACAGGGAGCATCAAGGGCAAAGGATGGCATATTGCCCAATAGACACCAGACAGGGCTATTTCACAACTGGAGCAGGCAGTACCTCTGTGAGCACACAAAAACAGAGGCACCCCTGCTGCCCTAGTCTCACAAAGCTCTTCTTTCAGTATTCAAAAGGATAACAGGTCCTTAGGATGTCAGTGTCCTACCTTCAGTGCTCCTCAGACCACCCTATACACTTCATGAACAAACACATGAAGTTTGTACTTATGGCACATTCTCCTTGCGGTCTCACTTGGTGTTTGTCCATCTCCACCATCCAAAGTCCACAGCCAGTACTACTGAGTATGCAGGCAGCCACTCTCATGTGAGACAGCTTCTTCGGACCAAGGGCTGGCTTGCACTGTATCTCCTAGATGAAAGCAGGCAGAGAGGGAGGGAAGGAGGCACAGGCTTGGCACTGCCCTTGCACAGAGAATGTCTCCCTATCATCCATTTCATAATCACCACTATATATCAGGAACAGCGCCAGGTTTCCTAATGCAATTTGCAGCTGAAGCAAAAAAAGCAAGAGTCCCCCACTCTTGTCCAGGGACATCTTCAAAGTGCTCACATAGCAGTCAAGTGAGACTGTTATAACAAATACATCTGTAGGAAGGAGACAAAAGTTCCCTTTATCTTGAGAATAAATTCCCTTTATCTTGAGGATAATGTTCTCTCCTGGATCAGGATGTTCTGAATGCATGTGGTGATTGCTCACTGTATCTAGGACAGGCCTTGTTGCAGAGGGAATTATGCATGTCACTCATAAAAGAGAAGCAACAACATACTTAATTGATACAAAACTATGAGTTTAAAAAGTTCAATGGTAAATGCAACAGTGGTTTAATGCAAGGCATACTTGACTATTTACTGTAGAGAGAACAGAGTCAAACAAAATTCTCAGTGAGAGTTCACAGGCTTATGTGTGAGGAAAGACCACACCAGGCCCATATTTAAATATTTCAAAAAGCCAGATCTCATATGACTTCAGCTCTACACAAATGAAAACTGAGGATTGACTCATGATGTTAAAAGCATTCCTGTGCCCATTGGGGTTGCTCTGTGTCACCCAGGAAGAACAACTGCCTGGACAGATGGCCTAAGACAGGAGACTTTTTTTCTGCCCATTGTGATTTCTACATGATGGCAGGACCCTAGAATATCTTCTTTGCTCACAATCCCTGCAAATGGGAAAAGAAAATTGAATTACATTGTGCAAATTAAGAGCAAAATATTCTTCTGGCACAGGTTAGGTGTGTATAATTTTAATATGTGTTTTGCCTCTTGACAAGGTGCTCTGGGAGTCAATACAAATGCCACACCATCAATCCACAAGGGGCTTTATTCTTACATTTCCAGTGCAGTAATCTAAGACATCTTCCCCAGCCATGTCAAGTTCAGCTGACCTCCAAACAAGCACTTCTTCCGTGGGAGCACTGGGGTAGGCTGCCACTCTTGCTACAAAGTGCTGGTAAATTTGTAGCATAAATCAGCCAGGCCCACAGAGATAGGCCAAAAGCAGGCAGTTTGGGGCAAAACAAGTATTAGACATACTTTGCTGAGGTCCCCAGGGGGCAGGTATTATCTATTTACCTATTAATGTGCAGCATACCATATGGTGTAACTGGAGTAATGTTGAGGGTATGGGTATAAACAAAGTGATATTCTACTGAGTTGGCCCTTTGGGAGTGACCTAACAGATCAGCATGAATGTAGATGTGAATGCTGCAAATTGCAAGGTTTTCAGCATCCCTTAAGCCTTGAAGCCCATTAACAACCACAACACTCAACAGACCTTATAAGTCCTTTATTTTCAGGCAGTCTAAGTTATGTGTGTTTAAGTAGATGGCTTTTATTAGTAGCTGATAACATTGAACAGATGAGAAGCACTACGTAAAAGCCCATCAAAGCACAGAAGCAGCATAGTAAAGTAGTAAACATGTATTTGAATGATTACCACTGTTCTCTGTCCCTTGTGCAGTTTTAAGTACCCAGAATAGTCGCACAAAGTACTAATAGCTTTAGCGCTTTTATATCCTGACCTTCATGACTCTGCCTTCCTTTCTCCAGTGACATCCTCCACAGAAATTACCTTGGGTATCCTTTCTGATTTGACTATGCCACAAAAAGAGTATCAGAAACCTCAGACTGGGAAGAATTTCAGAAGTATTTATATTTCTGGACTGGCAGCTTTCCAAGTGTGCCTGGGAACGCTCCTCCCAGAGGATGAGGAAAAAAAAAAAGAAAAACGGGGAGAAAGAGAACAAGTATATTATACAACACTCATAATCTCATCCTACTGTGCTGTCTGCTTGCTTATCAGCAATGAGTTTGCCAAGCAAGGAAAGTGCACATTAAGAAAATATTGCTCAAATAACAACCCGATTTCAAGTTTCAACTCTCACAGGCAAGGAAACTCACAGCTACTGGTATTAACAGAGCAAAAGGCACACACAGCCATTTTCAGTTTAGAGATACTTGTCATCCACTGGACTGCAACAGGATTGGCAAAGTTCTACAAAGAAAAAAAAAAACCCTATGTTTATTTAGTACAAATCTCCCAATATCATTTGCCTTAATTAGACCTTAGCAGTATATCTGAGGTAATACATTTTCTATCAATGACTTTCCTGAAGAGAAAGTAACATAAACCACTTGATTCAGGCAGAAACAATGGAGAACTTTGTGTCAAGTGCAGAAGATTTTGTTGGCTCCACAAAGTGTAAGTACAATCTTGAGCACAACACTGAGCCCCTCTGCCCTGAGTTTCTCCATTCTTCTTGCAGGAATACTGATGGTTACAGAATTGCCAGTCTTCTTAGCATTTAACATACACTACTGAATCCCCTGATGGAAGGCAAGGTGCTGGAACAGGAATATTAGAAATGCTTACTCACTGAGTATCAGAAAACACTGATGTTACACATTGCAATAGTCCAGAAGTTCATTTAAAACTGTTTATCACAAACTCAGGAAGATGTTCTATGGCTTTTAGGACTAGTTAATGAGATTTCATCCTTCAAAGCTATGATGTGGATTTGGGTTTATGATGAAATTAAAAATATACAGAATTTTGCCTCATTTGAGTGTAAGACCGCAGCTCTGTGAATCTGATGTGCTTAGGAGTAATTCTGTGTTTAAGGCATAACAAAGGCTGAGTGAAAGAAGACTGCAATATATTTAAATATCTATCTTAATAAAATAGCATGATAGGCAGAAATTAAAGAAAAAACAGGGTTACTGCACTTACATTATGTCAAATCACTGTTTTCTCCTCAATATGTAGAAGAATAGTTCTAACTAGAAGCCTCCAAAACTGAGAGTTGTGTAAGTCATGACTGCATCACACCTAGCATAGACAACAGAATGAGTGAAAACCACACTGGCTTCAGAAGCCAATAAAGGATAGCTGCTGTAGCACATTTTATTCCACAAGCTTCAAAAGCCATTAGCTTGGGCACAGTGCCATGGCAACACAGATGAATAGGAGCAAGGCTTTACATGCAAGACATTATATGCTTTCAGGAACAAGGCGCTATACCCAAACAAGTGCTGTTCTGCACTTTGTGATCCTCATGCACATTTGAAATCCTTATACCTTTATACACAATAAAGGAGTTTGTTCCTACAGAAAAAAAAAAAGAAAAAAGAAAAGAAAAGAAAAAAAAGAGCAGCCTTCAGATAGTTCATTGGGTGTTTTATTAGAAAATATTGCATTGGAATAGATGGAACAGTGTTTCAAAAAGCTGCAAATGTACATTACCCCGAGGAAAAGATGCCCTCATTTTCCAGCTTCATCCAAGATTTTCTTCTTTTGTGGATTCAGTAAAGAGACTATTGCAAAGGAAAGACAACTTATTGTGGGAGATAAGACACACTTAAAATTAAAGTGAGCAGGAGGAGCAGTCAACTACCTGCTGAGACATACTTTGAAAGCCTTCATCTGAGTTCAAAGATAAAAGCCAGTACTCAGCTAGGCTTTTTTCACAAAACAGAACCGATGCCTCAGCCTCAGTTTTTAAAAAAAAAACTGGTAGCAACAAGGATCTCAGTTTCCAACAGAAATGGAAGCAATATCAAGCAGAGGGAGTTCTAATAAGGGTCCATGAATTTGGGAATTTTTGTTAGAGATGAATTAGCAAATGGAGGCTTACTAGGAAGACGTATGAAGAGACATTCTCTTGTGCCTTCTGTAGTGCATCTGTGGTAAATAAGAAACTGATGTAAGCATAATTTGTTCTTTAGCGTTCTATAGCTTGCTGTCTTTACAGTTCAAGAAAAGTAAGTGTAATATATATATGCATATACATATATATGTACATAAATATATTGATAAACTGATGTATCTATGCACATACATATATTAAAAGATTTAATATATGAATGCAGTCCTGAAGATAGAAAACTTCAGATCCTGTAGGCATGTACACAAAATGTAACTCTTCATAGGAATATTGTATTCCTGTGAAGTTTTCAAATTTCAAGTCTGGGGACCTCTATATAAAATATATGTGCAAGTTTAAAAAATATTCCAAAATCCCTTTTTTTTTTTGAAATTATGCTTAATTTGGAGCTAAAATCCTTGCACAGGCAAAAGGAAAAGATTATCATATGTGTCTCACTCTTCTCATATAGTAGATTCTACTTTCAAAGCTCATGGAGACTATACATGCCTCTTTTTTTAATCAAATGTGAAGTATTTTCCATTACTTGCATAGCAGGAGAAAATTTCAAAAATTCCTATCACTTATGGGTGCCAAAAAGATATATGATACAGTCCCAAAGAAGAAACTGATCTTCACTAAGCAAAAATCTTGATTTCTGTTACGACATTGTACTGGAGAGCTAGAAGTAGAAATTTTGAAATTATTCTTTTGTTCTGTCAGAAAGCAGAACAACCTTCAGGTCTCTTAGAGAACATTCAGAGCCCTCTTCTCCTAAGTATCTCCGTAGGAGCCAAAGTATCTGCTGTTAGTCACAGAAATGGAAAATGCTCCCATTATTACTTCACATTAGTGTAGAACTGCCATAAGGAATCTGCCACTTCTCATACAGAATACATGGTGTAGGAAAGTATCAGATAGTGTGTGTAGATTTCAGTGGTTGACCAGAAAGTCATGATGCAGTTTTGTTTCATTATTCATTCACACTGTTACCAGTAACTGGGGTGATTATTCTCCCATTCTTCTTCTTGGTTAATGTTTAACATGATCCTACAGGATAAACATTGTGTGGTTCCATAGGCTGGTGGGTTCTGAAGAATGAGCATTTTATAACCCACCAGGTGTGCAAACCGTTCTTCACCTGGCAACAACACAACATACCCTAGAGCCAAGACAGGAATTTGAACCACACTGGGGCATGAATCTAACATTTCACAGAGCTGAGATTCATCTCTGCTTAGAAAAGAGTGGGAGTTTTCAGTATCTCCATAAAGCCACTTTCGCTGCAGCGGCAAGTTCTCAGCTTGCTGTCAAGAGACCAGAGGACTCCAGTGGAAGACTGGGTGATTTCAAGAACAAAGGCTGACAATCATTCAGTAACTCAGCTGGTCAATAAGGCTGCTATGTATGTTTAAAAATCATGCAGACTAAAATACCATATGAAATTTATACGAAAACTACTTCTTCCCATGGACATGTATATCTGAAAGCAGCCTATTTGAAATGACCCAGTTTGTAACATTGCATCACTGGGTCCTGCTGGAACACAGGCCAGCATTGTGCCCTTCTGGCAAAGAAGGCTAATGGAATCCTGGGCTGCGTGAAGAGGAGTGTTGCCAGCAGGTTGTGCCCTTCATTCAGCACTGGTGAGGCCACACTTGGAGTACTGTGCCCGGATGTGGGATTCATAGTACGACAGGGACATGGAGCTACTGGAGAGAGTGCAGTGAACAGCCACTAAGATGATGAAGGGACTGGAACATCTCTCCTTTGAGGAAAGACTAAGAGACCTGAGATTCTTCAGGCTGAAGAAGAAAAGGCTCAGAGGAATCTCATGATGTTGCACACACTCCTGAAGGGAAGGCACTAACAAGATGTAGCCTCTTTCCAGTTGCTCCCTGTGACAGACCCAAAGGCAATAGGCACTAAGTGGAAGACTGGTTCCTTTTGAACAGTGGGAAACACCTTTTTACTGGGAAGGTGACTGAGCACTGGCAAAGATTGCCCAGAGATGTGGTCGAATCTCCATTCTTGAGAGACATGGTCTTGGGCAGCATGGTCTAGGTCTCCCTACTGGAACAGGAAGGTTAAACCAGACTACCTCCTGATGTCCCTTCCAACCTCAGCCTCCCCATGATTTTGTATTTTGTTCAGGGAAAATGGCAAAACTAGCCTTTTCATAACTAATATGAAAAGTTTCAGTTAAGGAAAAAAATTAGAAGTAGATTTTAGGATTATTATAAATAGCATCACACTTGTCAGAGTTCTCCAGTATGCTGACTGGAAAGAGACATAAAATTGCAATAATATTTTACCAGAAATGGCAATACAAATTGAGATAAAATTATTATCAGGTTTTATTTCTCATACTGTCTAAGACAAAAAATAGAACTAGTACATGGCACATATCTGAGTATAAAAGACTGCTTCCTCCACACAATTTATCATGCTGTTCTGTATGTTCTGTACCATGTTTCTGAACTGTATTCACAGACTGTATACAGGTATGGTCATACAATGTCTACTGACCTATCAAGACCACTTAAACACAAAACAAAAAGGATTCCTAAAAGTAAAGAAGGATGCAGGAGCTGTACTTCTTCATTTGGCATTGCCATATGCTTCTGAACACTAGTTCTCTTAACAGAATGACTATCTTGATACAGTTTTTGGTGGCTAAGAAAACCTTCAGGACAAATCATTTCAATTAAAGAAATTAATAAGACCCTTGGGATATGCAAAAGACAAAATATCCATAAATCTGTACTTGTTTATTGCAAAACATATAAAAATGGCCTGTGTCAACAATCTTATGACAATGTTATTATCTACTAGTCTACAAGAGACAGAAATTTAACCAAAATGTAAGAGATGTGAAAGAAACTGCAACTTATTTCCTTTCCAATAATTCAGTATTCTCAAATATCTTTCCTGCCTGTCTGTATGCACCATACTGCCTTATACCACGAAAATGATAAATGAACAAAGTCAACCTCTGACTTTTTGATCTGTCTCCTAGGATAAGCACATACGCTTCTTTGGACAATAAAGTCATAATTCAATTGGAGTCTTCAAACACTTTCTGCAATTCAAACACAACAAGTGAAATTATGATGCCAAGAGGTTAAATTCCAGCTCTGTTTAGATAAGTCTGGATATCTCAAAAATAGCATCTGTTAAAATATTACAAGATACATAAATTATAGCACTGCCAGTAAGAATCCATGAAAGAAAATCAGGAAGATGTAAAGTGTGAAAAACGGAAAAAGAGAACATGGAAATAAACTCCAACTGACTGAGAAAAAAAAGAGAGAGAGAGAGAGAGAAGAGATTTATAAAGTAATGGGCTGACATTACTAAGGAAAAACAGAATTAGAGTCACTTCCACTGTGCATTATCTAATTCCTGATCTTATGTCTCAAAGAAGGCTGATACTGGAGAGAAAATCAGGCTCTGCAAACCAAACACTCCAACTAGTTCTCCCATATACTGTACTCATATTTGGTCTGAGAGATAATCTTAATTTGTATCTGATTCCAAAAGGTGTTCTGCCTGACTTTCACAGTCATTCTCACAGAGTGCATGGTATCTGTTCAGCATTAATAATCAAGGTAACAAACTGCCTTTCACCAATGAACATAAAGGTTTCCATTCTTCTGTTTAGGTCAGTGCTGGAGACAAAACAGTTCACTGGCTGACCACATGACAACTAAGGACAGATCCTGCTGTAAAACAGACCAGTCAAATACAAAGCTATGCCTATTTTTCACTTGTGTTCCATAAGTTTTCAGGGGTACTTAAGTCCTCATCTTGACTTACAGGAAGGAGGAAATCCAATGAGAACACAAACATTTGTGCAAGTGCCTGTAAGTCTGACACAGCACAAAAACATGTAATTGTATCTGGTAGCAAACAGGAGTTAAATCCAGAGGCTGAGAGCTCTTGAACCACATTCCCAAATGCACTCCCAGACACTCAAAACTCTTTAAAGTCCAGACAGTCCACCACTGCTACATGTTAGAAACACATAGTCTTATACAGGTGTTACAGGTTGTAAACACATATCTAGATCTGTAACGTGCTCTGTGCTGATTGCATATGTCAGCATATGTCCTTGAGGAAAAAGAAGTCGTAAAAGCAGCCATGAAACGACATGTCCAAGACAGGACAATTCAGGATATTTCCTACGATAAACTATCTTACGAATATTCTTAATGCAGACAAGCCACTAATGCAGGGAAAAATAAAGTGAATCTTCATAAATCTGTAAAAATTAGTTTACTTACCTTCATACTGTTTGTCATAGCACATATGGTGTGGAAAAGTCATGATCAAAATGGCAAAAATACCACACAGTTTTCCCATAAACACCCTGCAGAAATGTCATACCACTTGGGCACTGCACTGGTGTTCCTCACTTAATATCACAAGACTTTTCTCTGGGAAATATTTAAAACCCAAATCCTCAAAAACAGACCAAAACCAGTCACTGCACTTAGTAGAATGCTAATACAGGAAATAATTGTCCATGACCTGCAAAATATCAGTTTCTTCTAAGTCCCAGCTAGCACTTTTTTTCAGTAGGGGTTTTAAGACCAATTCATCTCTCAGTTAAAATATTTCAGACCTGAGCATTTCAAAATCTTTAGCAGGAATATAGTAAACTTACAGTAAACTTTTAAAGTTTTATACATAATATAAGAAGGCATACAAAGAGACAAAGGAGAAGTCTGCTATTAAGTAGTCCGATGTTTCTGAGAGTAAATTAAATGTCTAAATTTACTTCGAAGCTTAAGAGACAAAGCATCTACTATTCCGTAGCAGCCACAATAAAATTCTGGTGACAAATTTTCATTATGCTTATCCATCCACAGTGGTCTGGCTTAAAAATTTCAAAGTCTCAGTCTTCTACTGCACACACAGGCGAACACAATAACCACAACTGGAAGAGAATCCACATCAGACTAACTAGCGGTGGAAACACATAAAACACAGAGGTATTGGGTTTGAACAGGGAAACATGAATTCTTGAATGAATCCAGTGTACTGAGCTCTAAACCAATGAGCAGCACTTTTAGCAGGAAGCAGGCCCTTTTGGTCTGTGCCAGTGCTACCACAGCAGCAGTCTCTGCTTTGCCTATATGCCTATTCTGCAAAGAACTCATTTTGTCATATTCTCATAAAGCCTTTAGAAACACAGGAACTGGCAGCTCTTCGGTGTACACTCTTTGTATGCTGTCCCAGCTTCCATTTCATTCACTCACTCATTCACATGTGTACAGGATTAAAATACATTGTGTTCCATATGTTAGTCAATGGCCACGTATTTCTACCAGATTTCTTCTACAAACTACAAGCTCTCTTCCTTCTCCTGAAGAATTCATATTCCCAGCATGTATTTCTGAGTGCATGCCACTGAAGTTTCTTACTGCTGATTTGAGCACAGTGGAATGTCAGTATTTGGGTGGTCCCTTTGCCAATGCAGACTCCTTGCAATTTCTGGGTGGTCAACTCAGTGCCAGATTTCTCACCTGTGGTGAAAGTACTGATTTGCTCCAGGGAAACAGACAGTACTGTAAGTCATATAAAGGATGCCACTGGGAACAATTTTTCTAAAAATTGAGATCCTACAAAATACTTTTTCTTAATACATGAATCTCGTAAGTATACCTCCAAGATGATTTTCCACTGTTTTTCTAAGCACCTCTTGCCCACTTACAAACAACAGCAACACAAAAATGAATTTTCTGCCCCAGAGACAAACCCAGTACAGTTGCATTTCACTCACAGTGGATGACAAAAAAATCCCCAAACTCTAGTGTGCAAATCTGGCCTCAGCAAATGGGTCAGTGGGCTATGGCCTCCCCCTTCTGGGCCCAGCCAGAGACGATTTCTAGCACAGCTCTGAGCAGGCTTTCCTTGCGGATACATTCTCCTCCTCCAGTCGTGTTTACTTCCCTATAAACCTGAAATAACTGGACAATACCACTGCCTTTATCTTACAACAAGTTCCTGGAACTCAGAAGGCATATTTGGGAAGCGTGGGCTTTAGTGGTCTTAACAGTGTAAGCCAAATATGATTTTTAAGGCTCTTATGCTATGGAGAAGCAGCACACGTGTTCCTAGTTTCACGGTGAGATAGCCCTCATACCATGGCCAGTAAAGTAACCCACACAAAATTTTCCTACTGCTGGAATGAGCTGGTGGTGCCACCACTCAACATGGTGGCAACCTGGCAGTCTGAAGGTTGCGAGGACACCAGCAGTAAAGTGTGGCCCAAGAAAACTTACAACTTGTAGAGGAGGACTAGGATAGGGAACATTTCAACAACCTGGACCTATGCAAGTCCATGGAAATTGATAGGATGCACTAAGTGGTGCTGAGTGAACTGGACAATGCCACTCCCCCAGTTATCTTTGAAAGATCACAACAATTAGAGAGGGTGTTCCTAAGCACTGAAAGAAAGCAAGCTACTATCATTCCTATTTAAAAGAAGAGGAAGAAAGAGGATCTGGAGAACTACATACTGATCAGCTTCACTGTTTCTACTGGGACAAGACAATCCAAACTTATAAATATCACAAGACTTTTCTCTGGGAAATATTTAAAACCCAAATCCTCAAAAGATTATTTGGAGTAGTCAGCATGGATTTACGAAGGTGAATCATTCCTGAATAACCTTATAGCCTTCTATGATGAGATGAGCAGCCTGGTGCATGAAAGGAGAATGAGAGAGGTTGCTTTATTTTAACTTTAACAGAGCCATTCCACACTGTTTACCATCACACCTTCCCAGACAAACTGATGAAGTACAGACCAAGTAAGTTGCAAACAAGGCAGACTGAAAACTGACAGAACTGACAGGATCAGAGAGCTCTGATTAGAGTCACAAAAAACAGCTGAAGGCCAGCTGTCCACAGTGTACTCCAGGCATTGATACTCAAACCAACACTGCTTAAAATCATCATTAATGACAGGACTGAATACAATCTCAGAGAGTTTGAAGGTGCTAGAAAACTGCAAAAAACAGTTAATGTACCTGATGTGTGATGCCATCCAGAGGGACTTTACAAGCTGGAGAAAAGGGTAAACAGAAACCTCATGAAATGCAGCAAAGGGAAGTTCGAGGTCCTGCCTCTAACCAGAAATAACTGCAGACACAGTATGTGCTAGGGGCTGGCCAGCTGGAAAGCAGCTTTGTGAACTATAAATAAAATCAGTAGGAAAATTGGGGTTGTAACAGAGGATGCATACAGAGTTCTGTCTAGTACTAAGAAAAAGAACTACCAATTATTTTTACATTCAATGCCCGAGATTCTAGTACTGGTCCACAGGCACCTCTTAACTTTCAGCCTCATCCTAGATTTCATAGGCATTAGTAGGCAAGTCACTGCCACTCAGAAGCAAGAAGAGTAAATACAAAATAGAAGTTTAAAATAATTTCATGTTTTATTTAATGTTACTTTTAAAGACATTTTAGGTTACTATCTCAATTGGTATTCACCATCAACTGCCAGGGTTTGATCCCAGCTCAACATAAAAACAGTCCACTATTGAGGTTATCACAAAGGGACTTAGCTCACTAAAATCAAAATCAGTGAAACTTTTGCCATCAAAGCTGTTGGATGCATGTATAATTATACACTAGTAACACTGTATTCACCATCATATAAGGGATTCTTCCAGTAGGGAGAACTTCCTGTTTTCCAAATTATAAGACTAAAAGTTCAGTATATATAGGCCTGAGGAAAGACAGTGTTCAGAGAATAAATGAAACTAAAAACGATATTAGGATATTTTGGTTTTGGCTATGAAAAAAACCAGAATCAATGAGATCAAAGGCAGCCTAAATTAATGTCATCCCTCATATGACATTATGTCTACGGTGTGGCGTCAAAATGTAGAGCCTTCCAACAGAGTATTTTTTTAACTACTATACATACTTCTGTGGCACACCTACGTACCTAAAGAAAGACAACCAGTTTGTTTTACAGAGATCTCTCAGTACACTTGAAAGAGTATTATTCTTTACTATTTCACCACAGCTTTAGTCCCTAGAATTTAACAGTCAATCCCAGAGACAGACACACGCCTCTCAGGCATATGCATGCTGGCAACTTTCTCCTCACACCTGCCCAAACAAAAAAGAATTACTTTTCAGGCAGAGAGACAGCCAGATTGCACAGCATTTCCTAAAGCCCTTTTAAAGGACTTGTCATCTACGGGAATATGTAATCAGCCCAAGAGTAAAGCAGACTCTACAGTTCATGCGTCTTTCCCACTTTGTATCTAGCAGAAGCAGCAGATGTTGTCACTACTTTCTCCAGTAGATGCCCTGTTTCTTGGAAGACAAGGAGAGGAAAAGGGCAGCTTTCTGCGGACTAGATAAAGCTGCACCTTTTAAGCACAGCAAAGCTTTAGCTAATTAAAGACAATAAAGCTAATAAAAGCTGCTTGTTTATAATTATAATTATAATGTTTTAAGATCATTAAAAACCAAGTCCTTTTGGAGCAGACCAGCATCTTCTTTACAGTTGCAAAAAGTAAGAAACACACAGTAAAGAAAATTAAACTGATCCATAGCAATCTATAAACAGATCTATTCTGTCTGTAGAATTGTTTTTTGAGATATTTAGATCCCTCCTTGAAAACAAAGTAAATGTCTTCCAATCCCCAAAGATGGTTCATTTCGGAAAGTGAGTACCAGAAAATACCAGCTGAAACCCATGTTGAGCAAGAACATTAACTCTAGAAATTAGAAATGTTAATGCCCTTGGAGACTTTGCAGAAGTTAGTGCTTCCAGGTGCACAGATGTTCTCATGGCCCTTTTACAGTTTCCTCTTCCATTAAAAATAAGTATTTCTATATCACTGTGACTATACATGGAGATTTATAAAACACAGGAGTACACAGGCCATCCAAACACCTAACATTTAACAAAACAAAACTGAGCACAGGATTATAGCATCTATTTTCTATATTACAGGTGTTGGATCCTAGTAAATAAATGCATTCACATAGACTAAAATATTGAAATTGGAAAAAGCAGGAGCTTATCATACAGCTTTTCCTGTTTCCACTCCACCCTCACACAACAACAGGAAGACTGTCCAACACATGGAGCTGATCTAAAGCCAGTCTTGGCAGCAAACACAGGACTGGACCACCATTCCTGCAAGAGGGAAGAACAATTTACCAGCTTGTATGCACACTATCCTTTCTTTCCATAATAACAATTTCTAGATATAAGGATTTGTAGCAAGAAGTTCCTGGTCCACTGGCAATATCTGGCTTCTGCAGCAGCAGTTTGCAGCACAAGATTGTGTTAAAAGCTGCAGTGCCTGCATGTAAACTGGCCTAGCTTCTGCCTAAAGATGAGGCATTACAGTGACCCCAGGATTCTGTGCCTCTAGGACACATTTTACATTTTCTAGATGGTTATGGTTATCTTTCAGTCACAGATTGTGATGCTGTAAATTCACAGTTGGAAGGTCTAAAAGCAAATGAGTCAATGGAAAAAAAACCTGTGACTCACTGCAAGCAGTGAAATGAATGGACAAAGCATACAAAGGCCAAACTCAGAGAACCACTTTGCTATATGCTTTAGATACTAGTGGTAATGCCTCAGGGACAACAAAATCTGAGAGTTTTACAGAATCATGCCATTGAGTGTTTAACTTCCTTCATTTAAGGGAGGAAAAGCTGATCTAGAACAAATGTAAGAGGTTTCAGGACCTTGCCTAAAGCTGCTTCAGTAGTTTGGCTACTGGACTTAAATGCGTGCAAAGCCCCACTTAATTGTTGCTTCAGTCTTTCACAATTCTTGAATGCAAAAGTCTATGTGATCAGAAATGATGCTACACCAATTCATAGCCTTTAATTTGCTTCTTAACCTCTCCCAAAGTCAAAATACAAAGTTACAAGACTGTTACATAGGTGATAGATACCGCTGATAAACAACTAAGCCCCCAGCTTTTAAAACCTGACACTTTGTAGTTTAATTTGATGCTCTTAGGGTTTTTTTATTATGTGGAATAGGGAATAGTCACATCTTTTTATAGTAACTCATGATTTTACTGGCCTCTATCTTATCCCTACCAGCTTTTTACTTTTTTCATGTACAGAAGCAACTCTGTGCCTTTGTTCATCATTATTGATTTTATTTTTAAGTTATTGTTCCAATGTTCCCTTTTGTCTAAACTGCAGTTTTCATGATATGGAATCATAATTATATATTGACATGGTGAGTTTTTGTGGTGCTCTCAACTAGAAAGAAGAGAATAAATATTCTATTTTAATTTTTTAAAACACTGCTAAATAACACACAAAGATAGATGATATATATTCAGGAGAAAAATCATCACTTAGAAAACAAGGAAAAGAGGGTTTGGAAGGTAAATGTCTTGCTTAATATAAGTGTAATTATGAAGGTCTACAATATGTCTGAGGAGACATTACATTCTGTAGGACAAAACGTCTTATTCAAGCTTATAGGCTAGATTTGCAAGTGAAATTTACGCATTGCAATATCCAGATTGTAGATGGCTGCTGCCCAGTTTCTTTTATGTTCCTTTTATGTCATATATAAGTAGAATTTATAGCCTAAAAAATTATCTTTATTGAAAACAATACATTGATTCAGTCTGCTCCTTAAATGTGCTGGAAGTGCCAGGAAAGGAACAAGACTCTAATCCCACTCAGAAAGAAATTTTAAAGGGCTAACCATAGACTATAGAGAGAGGTATTGTCTTCTGTTTGGGATTAATGTCTGCAAATCCATGTGTCTGTGACAAGCTGTATGATCTATTTCCTCTCTGAGAAATTCACTGCTGCAAAATGTTATGGATAACTGAGGCATATTAAAATCCAACAAGAAACTGGACAAATACATTGGGAAAAAAGTTTAAGTGGAGGCAAAAAACCCAAACTCATACTTCTTCTGGGCCAGAAGGTCTGTGCTGGAAAAATATATTGAAGAAGCATCACCACATTTGTCCCTGCCTTCTTAATTTTTTCACTAGCACTGATCACTTTGAGAAGGAGAGCACACTGAATAACAGACTATTACAATACTTGAAACTATAAATGTATCCTAAAAAGTTGTATGGTCTTCTTGGCTGAAGAAATGACACTAGAAAAGAAAAATCCCAAGGAAGATGGAAAAAAGACGACCTTACACAGTTGGTTCTTAGAAGTGTTCAGAATACCTAGCCAATTTGTTTGGAAAAGTTTAATGATTGCAGTTTCCAAAAAAACTGGGCAAGATCATTGCATAGAAGACACTCTGTGTTGGTTTCAGATGCAGTAATTTTCTTCACAATGACTAGTATGGAGCTGTTTTGGATTTGTGCTGAACACAGGGTTGATAATACAGAGATGTTTTTGTTGCTGAGCAGGGCTCACACAGAGCAAGGCCTTCTGTGCTTTTTGCACTGCATGATGGCGAGGAGACTGGGGGTGCATGGGAGATTGGGACGGGACACAGACAGGACAGGTGACTCCAGATGACCAAGGGGGTATTCCAGACCATGTGACATCATGCTCAGTACATAAAGTAGGGGGAAGAAGGCAGAAGTGGGGGACATTTGAGTTTGCCTTTCCAAGTAATTCTTACTTTTGATGGCAGCCTGCTCTCCTGGAGATGGCTGAACACCTGCCTGCCCATGGGAAGCACTGAATGAATTCCTTGGTTTGCTTTGCTTGAGTGCACAGCTTTTGCTTTTCCCTGTTAAACTGTCTTTATCTCAACCCATGAATTTTCTAGATTTTACCCTTCTGATTCTCTCCCCCATCCCACAGGTGGGGAGGTGAGCAAGTGGTTCATGGTACTTGGTTCATTAGCAGTTAAACCATGACACAATCTGAAGAGCTGCTGAAACAGTCAAAGAAAACATTTATAGGAATTAAGACCAGAACACTGCTGTTGAAGTCTCAAATGGTCTATTTGAAAATGAAGCAAGCAAACCCAGTATGGTTCACATTTAAGTCAGACATTTCAGAGCACTGAGGTCAAGCTGGTTTTATTCACATTTTTTTCATAAAAATAATGAGTCATGTATATGTACAAATCCGGACTTGTGAAGTATTCTTTCAGACAAACAGGAACACAGATCAAAAAAGGGGTTTTTTTTCTGTTACTCTTCTTTTCTGTTCAATGTTTGCTAGACATCTGGTATTCACACTAATTTGTCGTAACACCTGCAGAAGCTGTTTTATTAGCTAGCTAAAAGCATCAAGCTATTGAATCTCTTACTTGAAGTGTCCTCCAGTGCAACTTGCTGGCTGCAGACTAATTAGTATGTATGTCAGCACATCAACAGCATGGATGAGGAGGGCACACTGACCTCAGCTGCAAGCCAGCATTACCATACAGACATGTCCAGAGAAAAAAAGCTCAGATCACCTACCCCTCATAAAATCAACACCCTTTTGTCTCTGCCCACAAATAGTCTGCCTATTCTGTAAGGCAGAGAGAACAGGCAACAAGCATCTTACTCTCCCTCATTTTGCATTTCTGTCAGCACACAGGAGTCAGAAATCACACACACAATTCATTAGTGAGCCAGAACCAGCTCAACAGAAAACAGGCAGACCCACTGCAGTTCTCTCCCTGCCAAATTCCCTCTGTGGGAAAGGCAAACCTCTAATATACTCCCTGTCTCCTATTGATCTGGTCTCCAAAGAAGTTGTGGAGCATTGGGTTGAATTTATATCCTCCTAGCTAAATTATAAAGAATATTTTGCCGTGCTAGGAACAACTTGCAGAGTTGAGTAAATTACTGTGACTTCTACAGTCTTATTTTTTATAGTTCGATGTCAAGAATTGTAACAATATAGTATATCACTAGAAATAGAAAAACTATAATTAAAATTTGCTAGTGACTATTTGTCCACAAATGCAGCTATAGTGCACAGAAAAGTACTATTAGCTCCATCCAGTACCATTGCTCCACCCACATGTAACAAAAATACTGTATTTCCCTCTCTTTACAAATGCATGTAAGATGCATCTATTATCAGTTCTGAAACCAAAATCCTAAAAAAGGACCTTTGTCTTTGTGCGTTTATTATTGTATTTCAAAGACAACACCAGGATGTCACTTCAAGTGGCCAGACAGTAGTTCTCAGTCAGAAGTCAGAGAATCATTTACTCTCTTCAACCTTTGCTTTGTTAACTTTGTCCACACAAAAATACTTCTCTAAAAGTCAAATTTTTCCACAGGTGTGGAGACACCAGTGCAGATTGGATTATCTTTGCAAGGATGTCCAGAAGCCAGAAAGAGGATTCAGTCTTCATCACACTTATCTACTTATCAATGAGAAAGTATAGCAAGCACAAGTATGTCTCCAGCATTATGCTCTTTGAGAAATATCTTCTTTTTCCTCCCTTCTAGCCCCTAAAAGTTTTGGTTTCTGTATTTCTCTCCATCTTAGCCAATAAGGACAAGTATGAAAGACACCCTGCTCATTTCGAACAGCTGAGGGCACAAGAGTTAAGATTGTTCCATGTGTCAAATGAAAATTAGAATTTTTCTTTCATATAATATGCTTTAAAAAAGGTTTGTCTTCATTCAGAAATTAGCTCCAAGGAGCTAGAAAACTATTAAGAATCTGGCTTGATTTAACACATTTCTTTCCTATTGAATATTAGCTTTATTACTGCAGCTGGCAACTGAGACACTTTTCATTGATATGCAGTTTGACCCCATCTCGCATCAGGCAAACTAGTGATCTAGAACAAATTCTGACAGGCAAGACATAACCTCAAGATGTACAGTATATTACATTGTTGCTCCCTGAGGCAAAAAAGGAAAAAAGGCTAAGTGACACATTCTTTCACACTGCCAAATGAAAGCAAAAATGTTCACAACGATTGAGCTAACCAAAGAAATCTGCACTTCAGATCTATTCAAAAGTTTCTAGAGATCTTCTTTGGAAAATAAAATTATCTTTTTCTTCTTTAGGCATAAGGGTTTCTGAGGTAAAATTACCCTGACATTTAATCAGACTGATTTACTCTGACATCAATCCAGAAAGGCATTTGTTTCCTCTTAAGTGCAGTTTACCACTGACTTCCGAAGTGCACACTTAGTTGGATCAGGACTTGCACATGGATGCCACAGTCAGTTCTCCTCAATGGAAAGCAGAGTTCACCAGTTTTTCCAGATCTCTGAAGGAAAACAATCAATGAAAGGACTTTCATCTTAAATAAGGGAAGTAAGAACAGATGGGGCTTGAGAAAACAACCAAAGCTATTTAACTGAAAAAAGTCAAGTAAATAAGGTAGAGCATTACCCAGATGCAGTCCCTATGACTGATCTTGCATCGAAATAGTTTACAAGGAACTAAGATTTCAACCTAACCTGAACACTAGCACTACTTTATCAGTCATCATCTAGTCAAATAGTGACTGAGTTTCCAGGAAGCAATCAGATATTCATTATGGCAATGTGTACAGACAGACAGATACCATCGCCCCTCTTGCACTGCACACTGTACAATGTATGAAGAGAGACAGGCCCTGCTAACATGGACTTCAGAACCTCACTGTGGCTCGAGATGGTGCAAATTACTCAAAATGCCATAGAAAACAAAAGGAGAATATTAGGTTAATTCTAGTTTACCCAGCCATGTCCCCTGATCCATCAAACAACAGTGTGTTTGTCCTGACTCTTCTCAGACAGAAGTTTTCACTTTCTTCAGAAAAATACAAGGAACCAGGAGGATGATGTAATTCTTCACCCTTCCCTTCTGCCATCACCCAAAAGATAATTCATTTAATGACAGACGAAGTTACAATGAAAATACAAAATAAAAAATGAGTCTGCAAGGAATCCACAATCTATGAGTTGCCCAAATATTAACAGTCATTCTGGCATTAATAAAACATTATAGACTCAAAACAAGCTTGTCCAAGTGCTGTTACGGAGGCGCTTGGACAAGCTCAAGAACAGGGCCCATGGGAATCTCATGAGCTTTAACAAGACCAAGTGCAAGGTGCTGTACCCAGGTCAGGGCAATCCCTGGTACCAGCACAGGCTGGGGGATGAACAGATGGAGAGCAGCCCTGGGGAGAAGGACTTGGGGGTGCTGGTGGGTGAGAGGATGGACATGACCCAGCCATGGGCACTCACAGCCCAGAGAGCCAAACGTGTCCTGGGCTGCATCCAAAGCAGCGTGGGCAGCAGGGGAGGGAGGGGATTCTGCCCCTCTGCTCTGCTCTGCCCTGGTGAGACCCCACCTGGAACACTGCATCCAGCTCTGGGGTCCCAGCACAGGAAGGACATGGACCTGTTGGAGTGAGTCCAGAGGAGGCCACCAAGTTCATCAAGGGGATGAAGCACCTTTCCTATGACAACAGGCTGAGAGAATTGGGATTGTTCACTGTTGAAAAGAAAAAGATTCAGGATGATCTAATTACGGCCTTCCAGCACCTGAAGGGAACCTACAAGAAAGATGGAGAGACTGTTTACAAGAGCATATAGTGACAGGACAAGAGGCCATGTCTTCTAACTGAAAGAGAGTAGGTTTAGATTAGGTATTAGTAAAAATTTTTTACTGGGAGGGTGTGAGGCACTGGAACAGATTGCCCAGAGAAGTTGTGGATGCCCCATCCCTGGAGGTGTTTATGGTCAGGCTGGACGGAGCTCTGAGCAACCTTGTCTAGTGAAAGGTGTTCTTGTCCATGGCAGGATGGTTGGATCCATATGGTCTTTAACATCCATTCCAACCCAAGCCATTTTATGATTCTATGAAATCTTTTCATGAACAACTAGAGAACAGATGAAAAATAGGCTATAATTTGTCGTCTTCACATTGCTTTACCAATAGCATATTGCCTAGTGAGTCTTAATGTTCCTCTCTCACTCCAGTATTTGTACTTTTTATAGAAATAGGAAATTACACAGGCTTATGTAACATGTATTATTTATTGTCTACACCTCAGGCAAAGGTAGCAGTATGGTGCCACAGCAGCCTCAGGCATTTTAAATCTTGGAAGCTTCCCTCCTGGCCCATCTTCTGACCTTCTCTTCTGCAGTGGCTCTGTGTGGTAAGATGGTGCAGGAAGGAAGCAGGGTAAGAAACATCTATTTTAGTGGTGGCAGTAGCAAAATATTTTACCCTAGTCACCTTCTAGTTAATTGTGCAATGGAAACAATGTAGTTACTACTACAAGAAAAAGGACAAGAAGGCATGAAAAGGGGCAAGTAAAATGTGTCACAGTTCAGATGGGGAATAGGCTGAAACGGCTCTGGACTTGTACTCTCAGCTGCACCAGCACAACCGAGGTGGCTGGCACATGACATGGGGCATGTGAACTGTTGGTTTTAGCTAAAACCAAATGTCATAGCTGCACTTCTGGAGGTCTGCGGTTTTCCTAGGGGAACATAGAAAATCTGAGTCAAAGTTAGAACGCCCATCTCAATGCCTAGACACCAGCTCATTAGAGCTTTTTTTACAGAACAAAAACAAAAACAAAACAAAACAAACCAACAAACAAACCAAAAAAACTAACCCCGTACATCCCTCATTTTCTTCTGCATGATTCTCTTGCTTAAAAGACTCATCAGTGCTACTCCAGGCACTAAGTTATGCACTGAGAAGATCAGTGAAATATGGATGTGGCAGATCCACAGAGAAATGAGGGTTAACATAACAAACTCTGATGTCTTGGAAAATACCTGGAAGAAACATATATGATTGTAGGACTTAAAATTAGGAAGCAAATAAAATGCTTACAACAGCAGAATTACAAACTGAATTCTCAAGTGGGTCCCATCAAGTTTCCCAAATCTCGTCTAATTCACTACTATATGGAGATACCCAACATCTTTTAGAAGATTTGACTGGGACAGTGTTTCAGCTGTCTGTCAAATATTGGTCTTCAGGAACATTTAAAACACAAGCAGCAGTTCCATTGTCATCAGTGGTATGAAAGGCTCTGTGAGTAAGGCTAGAGTGAAAGCTTTTTTGGCCTCCAGTAATGAAAACAGGAAGTCCTATTACTCTACCACTCCTTAAGTCACCATGCCATTTCCTGTGTTGGAACACTATGTCAAAATAAGCGTGAACATCAGTCCTTGCTTGAGTTCCTAACATTTCTGACTGATGTTTCTCAGAACAGGTCATACCCCTACATTTGACTGGAGGATCACACAGCCATGTTAGGCTCACTGAATAAATGTGAAAGAGTAGTACAAAGCGTGATTCCCAAGGTGACTGTGTTCTGAGTACTCCCTTTTCTCTGTGAGAAGAAGCTGTTGGATATTAGAGGTGCGCATTAAAATCTCATCAGTTTGAGTAGGACTGGTTTAATGTTACAAAGAATCATCCCTCAACACAATTACTCAACATCCTCTTACTTTTGCATAATTCTCTTTCTTAAAAGACTAATTTAAATTTGGTGTGAATTGAATATCGCACAACTTCTCATGAAACACCAAATTTTCCTAAGTTGGAAAAAAGTGGAGCAGCTTACAAAAAAAACCCCAAACATATATTATAATAACAAAATCTAAGCTCACATTCAGAACTCAGTTTATGCATAAGTATAGAAGACACATTCAAATCTTAACAAGATAGTCTATTATTTTTCCCCATTTTAGAGTTCCCCTTTTAAGAGGATTTCAAGAGATTTTAAATGTGTCACTGTGTTAGATCACTACATGGTATTAAAAAATATCAGCAATGAGAAAAAAAAGAAGTTACTTCTGAGTTTGGTCTCCTGATTGTGAGCAAACAGACTGTCTTCATGAAAGTAAAATAGGGGTATGAAAAATATAATGCAGTTACTCTCATTTTTATAGTAAGAATAATGCACTGAAAGGAAGATCTGACAGTTCTGATAGAAGAGTCATGGTAACTTTCACAAGATGCTTACATAACCGAATTATTTATTAATTGGGTTATCTATCCATCTACCTATCCTGACCACTTACTCCCATTTTACAAATACTCAGTTTAAAGGCACAAACTAATTACAGAACTCAGGTGAAGGTTATGCCTTGTTTGTAAAGGATGCAAAATTTTCTGTAGTGGAAAACAAGGATGTGAGCTGAAATTACCTTCTGTCAGTGGAGGCTGACTCTGTTTCTGATGTTGTGTTAACGATATACAGCCTTACAAAGGGAAGTAGTTCAGAGCCAACAAAATCATCGTTGGGGCATCAAATCTTTTTAGCACAATAAACCAATAAACACAATTCTTGTGATTATACATTGGAAGTGAGGTGGACTGCTTCAACAGCTTAACTGACAGAAGGAAACAAAACAAAACCAAAAAAACATTTGCAGAATTCTGGTATATATTCCTCACAGCACTGGATAACAAAAACAAGGCAGTTCATTACAGTGGGTTCAGTACAAATAAGCAACCATGGTCCATGGAGCCCTCAAAATAACATGTCAGAGGGATGAGATCACCTTTTGTCTAACAGTGAATTTCAGTCTCAGGATGGTAGGAATATAGCTGAAATACTGATAAACAAATGTCACCCTTATTCCCGTAACACTAAAGCTTGTCTAATTATTTTGTTTATTTCCACCTTGTGATTGCACTATGTATGAGCAATCAGGAATCAGCTCTGCTTCCTGTGCACTAATTAATTTTCAGGAAATACTATGAACAAATTTTCATATCAGAACCATACAGTAAACCTTAGCTTTAATGTTTTATTCATTTATTCAAAGAACCTTTGCCTAGTGCTTTCACTTGTGTCTGTAGAAAAGCACCTGTCATGGTCTATCATACAGATAGGAAAAATATTTCCCTCAATTATGGAATTCTTTCATTTCTGCCAGCATAAAAAGGGAATAAATTTCTTCCTCAGATTAGAAAATGCAGTTGCCATTAGTCTTACTGGAATATCTCTTTTCTTACTATCGCTGGACTTCATTTACAGAAATGTGCTTTCAGAAAGTTGCTGTCAAAACAATGATAACACAGGCAGATACAGGGTGACCTTAGAAAGAGCACAAGATGCAGTACAACTCCTCTAAGGCATGATGCAGAATCTGCCAAAAGTAACAAAACACACTGGGAAAGCATTTTAAAATGGCTTGAGAGCACTTTGCAACCTTCTGATTCTCTGCTGTTCACCAGGGATTAACAAGGTCTTCCATAAATCAGACAGTCCTTGTTCTCAAATTCAGAGCAGTACCACCAAGCTGCTCTAACTGGTTTTTAGATCAGAACCTGCTCATGACATATGTTTCCAGCTCTCAACCCCACCTCTGGCTCATCCCAAATATTGCTAGATGCGGTGCCCACATAAACTGCCTTACAAGGATATTTGTCACTCTGACACAGGCTTCTGCATGCTGCCCTAAGCCTTCCAATCATTACATTCAAGCCCAGAGGAATTTACTCTTTCTTTCCATACTTCTTTTAGTGACTACATCCCTGAACAGATAGCCAAAAACAATTCACCTCTATCAAAACAGACTGGCAAATTTTATCACTGACACTACATCGCCAGTGGTAGTAGACAGGTTGAGAATTGAAGCATTGACTAACTATTCCCTCTACTGCTCAGGTATATCAGGAAACAGTGTAGGGAAGGCTACGCTAATAGATTTTTTACATATACCTAACCAAAATGTTTCAGTTAAGGTCAGCATTCTGGCCAGCATCTTTGAAATACCCCCAATTAATTCCAATTATATAAACAGAAATTAGCAATGAAGCAACTAATACTACATTACACATCTAGCTTTCATAGTAATACCTGATACTTTGCTGGATAAAAATGCATTAATGCTCACAGTAAAGCAGCATAAGAATAAATAGAACATAATCTATAGCTTTCATGTGTGTTTAAGAGTCCTATTTACAAGAGCTATTTGCTCTTTTCTGGAAAAAGCAGCAATATTATAATAGGCAAAAAGCCTTAACCTTGCTAAGAATCCTGTTATTGCAAGTCTCTAACTTCCACTTAGAAGCAAGACAAACATCTTATTAAGCTACTTCTGTCTCCTTTCTGATCTCCTTTCCCTGTGAAGATTTAGTGTTATTTTGGTGTTGGTTATTTTCATTAATTAGCAGAGCTACATTCTGAATATCTTACAAAGAACTTTTCTAAGCTCAAATCACTTTTCTACCTGTAAGTGCCTATTTTTTGCAACACTTCTACAGATGTAGCCTCATGAAAGCTGGCAATGGGATATGAAGGGAGAATGAAGCCTATTTTCCCACAGAAGCACTCTGCTGTATCCAAACACAAAACTCACGAACCAGCTAATAGCTGGATATCAGAATTACCTCAAACACAGATAAGAAAAAGTATTTTATATTTTTAAAGATATACTGAACCTAAAGGCTGCCTAGTGAAAAACTGTTTCCTGAAATTATCAGTCAGTGATAAAAGCTTACCAGAAATATTTCCACTTTAAAGTAATTTTAATCAACTTACAGGAAACAGTTTCCTATAAGAGAGTAAGGCTTAGTACAGTCCAAGCTCCTTGATTCAGATCATACCTAAAAGAACAGCAAGCAGTGGTGGAAGTCTGGGGAAAGAAAAGGAAGTCTGGTGTCTTTAAGTTTTAGCTATGATCTCTTGAAACCACTAGAGCACAGACAAAGTCAGGGCTTTTTAAAAATGAGACAGAAACGAGCAGTAACACGGAAACTTACACATTCCAGAAAGACAGAAAATAGATCTGTGGTTTTCCGACTTATTTTTTTTTCATGGGAGAGAAACCAGACCTTTAAGCAATCCTTCTTCAGGTCAGCATACAGAGGCACTGCCTCTTATGACTCTCCTCTTTCCTGAATTGCCAAACATCTCAAAACTGCATTGTATCTCCCTAGGGATTCAGTGCCTTTATAATGCTTTCAGAAGTCCTAGGAAAATTAAAAGCGACTGTTCCCAAATTAATTTTACACTTTCCATGTCTCATCCATATCTCTTCACTGTGAAAATGTAAAAATAAAGTGAGCTGCAGCTGAACAATGATGTCTCTATTAGAGTGGTTGAAAGTGCCAAAGCTAAACCAGTAAGTTGTTTGGGTTTTTTTTCTTCCTGCAGCTTGCATTTAGTCAATCTAAAGTAGAAATCTAAGGAAGAAAATGCAAACATTTGCAGTTCATTAAACAGCTTATTAAAAAATATGTTACTTAGCCACAGTCACAGACAGTACTTCTAATACATTGGCTTCCTTCTAGCACTATTACAAAGCTGAGGAAACCTGAGTCAACACTGTTCCAAGCTAAGGCAATCACAACCCAGACGTACTGAGCAATATGGTGGGAATATGACTCCATTAACATTTTTGCTAATTCTGACTCATGCTTGATTCTGTCATGTTGACTTTCCACACATATTATTAATTCAAGGACTAAACTCTGCTCCCATAAATGCTCATTGAAGGCTGATCTTTGTTGTATGGGTGATAAAATCAAGAAGCATCTGACCTAGCCTGTGAAAAAAGAATTATCTACTGAAGCCCAGTCATATTCCAATATGACTTGCATATTCCAGTGAGAAAAAGCAAGTACAGTCTTGTACCTTTTCAGATGGACAATCACAAGGAAATTGTTCCCAGCAAATAACACAAAATCATGGTCTGAGTAGCATTAGAAGAGACCTTAGTATTTCATTTCGTCCAACCCCCATGCCCAAGGCAAGGACTTCTTTCACCAGATCAAGCTGCTCAAAGCCTCATCCAACCTGATGTTAAAGACTTCTAGGGATGGGGCATCTACTTCTCCAGACAACCTGTTTTCAGTGTCTTACCAACCTTATCATAAAAAAGGTCTTCCTTATATCCAATCTAAATCTACTCTCTTTCAATTTCAGAAAGCCTTTTCGCTGTCTTTCTGCTTACTCATCTCCTTCATATATTGAAAAATTGCTGTAAGTTTTCCCTGCAGCCTTCTCTTTTCCAGGCTTTAACAACCCCAGCTCTCTCAGCCTTTCCTCACAGGAAAGATGCTCCAGCCCTCTGATTATTTTTGTGGCCATCAACTAGACCCACTCCAACAGATCTAAGTCTTTCTTGTACTGGAGGCCCCAGAGCTAGACACAGTACTCCAGGTAAGGTCATACAAGAGCAGAAGGCAAGAATCACTCCCTGTACCTGCTGACCATGCCTACTTTGATGCACCCCAGGATATGATTAACTTTCTACACTACACGTGCAAATTGATAGCTCATACCTACTTTTTCATCTACCAATATGGTCAACTCTTTCTCTTGAGAGCTGCCACCAATCCAGTCACCTCCCAACAAATACTGATACTGGTCACTGCCCTGACCCAGATACAGGACCTTGCACGTGGCCTTCTTTTCATCTTGGTGTAATCTGCAAACTTGCTGAGGATGTACTAACTCCCACTGTCTATGCTGAGCTGAAGATACTGAAAAGTATTGGTCCCAATATGGACTCCTGAGGGGCAGTGTTCAGTATTTCTTTCTATTTGGGCATTGAGCTTTTGGATTAGCAATTATGTCTGCTAGTTCCCTCTGGACTCTAGGGTGCATCTCATTCTGTCCCATATTTTTAGTTTTTTAGATGGTCTTGAGCCTGATCTCTTATGGTATACACGGATTCATTCCTCTAGTTCCTCTCTTGATATGCAGGGACTTGATAGCAGCAGGAAGAGAATTATCAGTGAAAACTGAGGCAATGCAGTTCTTGAACACCTCAGGGTCTCCATGTCAGTTGTCTTATTTGTTAGGATTGTGTGGAGTGGTGTCTTTCTTTTCTGACTAACATGCCTGTGGAAACCCTTAGTATTTCTCACACCTTTTGTAAAATTTAGCTCCATCTGTGCCTTAGCTTTCCTGATCCCAGGCACCTACCTGCTCTGGTGTGGGGCTCCTCCAGGGGCAGCAGGTGGATCTCTGCATCCCCACGGAACTGCTTCACCATGGCTTACACCAGGGGCTGCAGGGGAATTTCATCTCTGGTGCCTAGAGCAGCTCCTGCCTCTCCTTCATGGACCTTGGTGTCTGCAGGGCTCTTGATCCTCTCACTCTGCTCTTCTCTGGCCACAATTACAACTGTGCAATACTTTCTTTTCTTCTTCTTAAATAAATTATCACAGAGGAGTTACCATGACTTCTAATTGGCCCAGCCTTGGCCAGTGGCACAACCATCTTGGAGCTGCCTGGGGCTGGCTCTGCTGAACACAAGGAAGCTTCTGGCTGCTTTTCACAGAAGCCACACCTGCAGGCCCCCCACAAACAGCCCCACTACCAAAACCTGGCATGTAAACCCAATACAATGACCAAACTATACTTACCAGTTTTCACTACCTTTTTTTCCCTCTTTTTTTAATAACAAAACCCTTAAAACAATTTTCTTGAAAGAAGTATTGCTAAAAGATTTGGAATTACATATTAAAATTCTTTAAAACAAGTTACATTTTGAAAGTAATGTTCTCAAAATTATTTTGAATTGGATATTCAGATTCAGAAAATAGATCCTTCTCTACTTCATTTTCACCTTTTCAGAGCACTGGCAGTCTAAAGCATGAAATGAGACATACTGTGTTAAGGTCTCATCTGGTTTATGATTCCATGAGAAAGTCCTATGTTGTTGGTTTCACTGTTTTAACAACAGCAATGTAGAGACATACATACATATGCAGCTACTAGGAAAAAACACAGAAAATACAGATGTTTTTCTTGTAGACTGAAAAGGATATTTACAGGTGATGAAGCAGTGTAACTTGAAGTAAAAATCTTCTCATTAGTTTCCACTACTTATTGCTAGAACTTTCTATTTTAGAATTGCAACACACTTTTTACTGTGCTTTCTATTCCAACATAGGTCTGCAGCTAACCTAAAGATAGCACTCCTGGATTACTTTTTTCGCTTGATCAGATTGATTTATTCAGCACCACATATACTCATTATGCTCTTGCAAAAAAACGTGTGCCTCTGACTAGAAGAATATTCAAGGACCTCATCTTGTGATCTGTCTTGGTTAATTGAAGTGTTTGTCCATGACATACACAGGATTGATTCCTGCTTCAGTAAGTTTTTCAACCATGCATGGCACCAGTTGTAGTCTAAATGAAAGGAGCTAATGAATCAGATACAAGAATTGCACTTGTAGGGGAAAAAATATTACCAAAAAAAAAAAAAAAAACAAACCAAAAAACCACCAAAAAACAAAAAAAACCCAACAACAAATAGCAAAATGAAAGAACCAGTGAGATTCAGAATATCCTTGACTTGGCATTCAGTCCCCATTTTGTATCTTAATGCTCCTCCTAAATGAAATGCAACTCTTTAGCTGAAGAATGATTTAAAAGAACTGTTAAGTTTTTTCAGTCAACGTTAAGTGACTACAGCATTATTCAGTAAGGGCTTTTATAGAATTGTGCATAAAGCCAAAGCATTTCTGAAAAAAGGTTTGCATTGTTATATAATTACAGCTAAGTGGTTGTTAGCTATTTTGAGTTATTACTCAGAGATTTTCAATGACCCTTTTCTGCTAAGGGTTCTGATATAGTTCTAGAAATGTAATGATACGCTGCACCAATCCAGTACTTGTCTGAATCATGAGACAACAAAGGTAGGATTTCTATTGTAAAGAGTTATGCAACCACCTATGTTGTATATGCCTGCAGCGACTATATAATAGATGTGAAGATAAGTTTTTACACATGCGACCTTCAAAAGATGAAATGCATGTCATCTTTGTAGCACTTACATTGATAATTCTGGGAAAGGACCCTCCAGAAACACCAAGTTCATACAAACATGAGTGTATGTAATGAATTCTCAAGGGCATTCAATGCATGACGCACAAGGACACCAGCAAAATTTTTCTTCCTAAACTAACACACTGCAGCTCTTAAGATTGTATCAAGCTAATTAGAAGCTAAAACTCTGAAAAAAAGGCAATCTCAACCACGCTGAAGTGATGAATGCTGTTCCGCAAACCAGAAATACTGTGCAACAGAGCAGACGCCATTTAAAAGCCTGTATCACTTATTTTTCGTTACAACTTTTGCTATTAGCATGCTCCTACTGTTCAGCCCCTACTGACTAATGCTGTAGTCACTCAATAGTGACTGAAAAAACTTAACAGTTCTTTCAGCATTGTCACACACCGAGGGGAAAGCGGAGACGCTCGAACCGCCAGAGGCCGAGTCCATCGGCGGTCTCAGGCTGCCCCCGCGTGGCCGCGCCGGGGCAGCACACGTACGGCAATTGGATCGGGAATTCTATCCGCCGTTCCCAAGGCATGATCCTTCCCCTGAAAACACAGCACGCTGCTTCTAACAAAGAGACAAGGGCGCTTCACTGTGGATATATGGGTGTGGCATTTTTCACTGTATCCGCTTACAAAGTCCGTGCCATTTCAGTTACAGAACACACACAAGAATCAGGATGTCTTTCACTGGACAACAATATTGCTCGCTACTGCAATGATTTTTATATATCTTAATATTTTAATATGCCCTGGTTTAGGCAGACAGGATGTAAGGAATTTGTATAAGTGCTCAGGAAGGGCTGAATGTGGATCCCACTGAAACCAGTGTAAATTACAAAGGCAGATGTCTGTTAAGAGCATTTGAAAAACACGTCAATAAAATATACATTAAGATTATACATTAAAATTATACTTACTGCAATACTCAGTATCCGGACCTGAAGTCATGTTCAGCAAGCCATATTTATTTAATTTCCTACTCTCAGTATCCCATTATCCTATCTGCCTTGAGATTTGTCTTCTTCCTTTCCATTATACTACATAATTATTAAATTTTTGATTGTTGTAGTCTTTCTTACTCTATTTTGTTCAATTATCCATTGTTCCATTTACAATGTATTGAATTTTTAAAAAGTATCCAATTTTTTAATCTCATTTTGTCACATTACTTTTGAAACATATCAGATGCAGTATATTTCATAAGTCTAAGATAAACAACTAATAAAAAATTTCCTTGTGAAAGCCTAATTTAGAATTATTTTATTAAAATCTATCCCAGTGGTTTTCAAATGGGAGCTACAAAAAGTTCAGACTGATCACTGTGAGTCAAAAAAATGTACTGCTAGCCATGAAAAACTTATTTTGCTTAGGGAAAGAAAAGAGGAAGAATTTTAATGTCTGGCCACAAGTGCCTAGATTAGCCAGCCAACTGCTGCAGGTCACTTCTTTCAGGGCTGTGAAGATGGTTTTAAACATTTGTGCCCACCAAATATGTCATTTTTCAATTCCTCAATCCTCCTGAATTATAATTTCAAAAGACAGAAAAATCTAGTTGACAGAGGATATAATAATTTTTCCAGTTTGATTACATCACAGTACCAACTAACCAAATTAACTTCATAAATCTTTGCAGCAAGATTTACAATATTGGCAAGTATATGGCATGTTCAACTTTGTTTTCACTTTTTCTCAAGACACAAGAGGGCTAAGTTACAACAAGAAGTTTGGGGATTGGAGTTTCAGACTCCAATACCTCCTATCGAGCAGCTTTCTGTTTCTCTGTAACCACTCCCAGACAGTTTACTAATAGAGTATCAAGTTAATCTGCTTTTTTCTGAGTTTCCATGGGAATTAACAGTGGCTGAGTAATATCCCAAGATAGCTGCAATCCATGAGGGAATGCAAAGGGTTAGGGGGACATTGTCCACATTTCTCTTAAAATTTATATCCTGTAAAACAAGAAACAATCATGCATCTTTCAATACAGAAAATTCAGTCTGTTCATAACTGCATAACAGCTCTAATTCTCCTTCGTTCCATTTCTTTGTGTTCTTTTCTTTTTTTTGTGCTTGCAAGAAATGTGTTCCACATTCTGATTGTTTCCAGACATTGAGTTATAATTAATTGTGGCTAACAATGAGCAGCTTAATATGGCATTTCTCCCTGCCTCAAGACAGAAGGGTAGGATATGTCATAAATTTTACACAAACATATTAAGTCTCATTGCATTTAAATTTCAAAATTACAGGATTTCAAATACAACCAACTCTTCTTCCTCACTTTTTTTATTTTGTAATTCTGTAAATTTGACTGTTTGGATCTTTTGCCTTATGGCTTTCTTTCCATCACTTTGACTCTTCCTAGAAGATGTTTATGCTGCTGCTAATGGAACCACAGAACAGTGTTGGAAGGGACCTTTGGTGACTGTCTAGTTCACATTTCTGCTCAGATGAGAGCCAACTTTTAAATCAGGTAACATTGCTCAGTCTTGTCTAGCCAAGCTTTGGGCGTCTCCAGTCTCCACAGTCTCTCTAAGCAATCTCCTCCAGCAATTAACCTTTCTCACTGTGAAATCTTTCCTAATATTCCTACTCAGAACTTCTCCTGCTGCAGCATCAACCCTTACCCTTTCCCTCTGCACCTCCAGAAGCCTGAATTTTCTACAACCACCCACTAAAAAGCCACAAAGAGAAAGCCCTCTCCAAGCCATTCTTTCTTCAAGACAAACCAACACAATTTCTCAGGGTATTCTCCCTTTGAATATCATGTGCTTCAGCAACCCTCTAGGTAGCTCACCACTACACTCCTTCCTGTATGTCTGCATCTTTCTTGGACTATTGAGCCCAAGCTGCACAAAGCACTCCAGGCACCATCTCATAAGTGCTGAATTGAGGGAATTAATGAATTTCCTCAATTAAACATTCCTAATGTTGCACAGGGTGGGCCTAGCTTTCATGGCTGCAAAGGGCATCCTGCTGACTTTTCTTCGACTTTTTGTCCACTAGACTTCTGAGATCCTGCTTTGCAGCCAGTCAGTTGCCAACGTATTTGTTGCAAGAGACTGGTCCAAGTGCAGGGCTCAGCACCTTTGCTGAACTTCAGAAGGTCCCCATCAGTCTTTTTCAACCACTTGTGCCTCTGAATACCAGTCCCAACCTCCAGCTTATCAATCATTTCCATCCCCAATTTTATGTCACCTCGGAATATCCTGAGGGTGTACTCCATCCCATTTTCTAGGTGATTCATGAAGACAGTAAATGTTAGCAATTCAAAATCCTGAGGAATGTCATGCCTGACCAGCCACTTATTTGAACCCCTACTCTTTGAACCCATGAGCCCAGCCAGTTTTCCACCCACCTGGAATTCTATCAATCCAGTCAGGTTTCTCCCCTTCAGATACAAAGACGCTGCGTCACTCATTTTGTTCTCCCCACATCCACACTGTTAATCATGTCATTGTACAAGGCAATCAGGTTGGTCAGGCACAATCAGAACAGGTAATGCTGTTGTTTGCTTTACCCGATCACATTTTCCTGAAGGGCCTAGAAATGATTTCCAGGAAGACTGGCTCGATGATCTCCCTGGAGACTTCAATTAGGCTTGAAATTCCCCAAATCTGTCTTATCTTTCTTCAGGCTAGCTGTGATGTCTGTGTTCTTCTAGTCATAATGTAGTTCCCAGGCATCATAACTGTTTGAATGCCATAGAGAAAGCTTTCACAGTGACATTGACCAGTATCCTTAGCAGTACTGGATGCACCTTGCTTGGTTCCATGACCTCCTCTGTAAGTCTAGATTGTTTAAGAAGTCTTTAACTCAATCTTTCTTTACCGTGGCCCAAACCTGGCCTCTGTGTACACAGGCTTAGGAGACCTGACAGCAGACCTTACAAGTAAAAAAAGAACAAAAAATGCTACTCAGCCTTTTCAATTTTCTGTGTCGCTAAGTTTACCACTTAATCTTTTCAGCAGGTCTACATGCTCCTTAAACTGCTCTTGCTGCTTAAGCAGCTGTAACAGCCCTTGCTGCCCTTCTCATCCACCACAAATTTCAGTTCCAGCTGAGTTTGGCCTCTTCTACACCATTTGAGAAATGTTCCTTTCTTCCATGCAGCTCATCCCCCCTTCCACTGGTGTATGAGTGATTTTCACACTTGAGTTCAGTCAGAGTTGCCCATTCAACCATGCGGATCCCCCGACACATCCCCGTCTTTGAACTTCAAAGCCAAAGGAAGCTGTTCTTGACAATCAAAAAACTGTCTTAGACCTCTCCACAGCTACCTCTCGTGGGATCTAATCTACAGTCTGACTCAAGAAGTTTGTTCTTCTAAAGACAAGGATCATTATTCTGGTACACTTTCTCTTTTCCTGCAGTAATACACAGAATAAACTTGGGAAACCACTTTCTTAACATATGGATGAAGAAGTAGTACCACTAATCATGAACAATCTAAACTAAAACCTCTTACAAAGGTAAATGTGCTGCTGTAAAGGTCTGAAAGAATTTCATAAACATTTTTTATTTCTCTGCAATAGACAGGATGCTCTTCTACTTACGCAGATGGTTTCTGTAACACACACGGCCTCTCATTCAAGTCTGAAGATAATGATAGTAAAGATGACAGAGTTGTGTAGCTCACCCATGTCCAAAAACCCCAGACAGAACAACATCCTTGACACACAAGTGCTTAAATGTTCAAGGAAGCAATTTGTTTGATCTGGTTATCTCCAGAAATGTCTGTGTTTACCTATATTTTTTCAAAGAGGGCAAGTGTGATTACAGCATAACTTACACACGCAAAGAGTCTATCATCACATAGCATTGCCTCAGCAAGATCAGAACACATATCATGCAGTCAGAAACTTCTTCTTTTAATTGAAAAGCTGTCTGAAGGAAAAGACTAATTAAAAAATGTCTACCCCTGCATCCTATGTTTTGCACTTAAAGTAGTCACCATATTCTATCCCAAATGCCATTACTATGAGATAGAAGGCCTGAGTTTCACATACAGGAATATAATTCTACCCTCTTGCTGTTCTCATCTTCCTCTGCAAAACATTAGCCTGATCCTCATGTTAGTCTTCAACACAACTTCTGGGACCAGAGTGATAGTATTTTCCACATTCCTCTAAGCTAAGCTTCACTGAATATAAATAAGCATTCTAACCACAGGATACAGTCACAATGCATCTTGTTTGGCCATGAAGCTGAAATTCCATTCTGTTTGTGCAGAGGAAGGCCCTGGGCTAGCTTATGACTTAATGATAAGTGGAGTCTCCAGGGAGACTGAGATGAAATCAACAAGGTGCTTCAGAGCAGAAAGTGAGCTGTACCATGACTCTCACTTACTTCGCATCTTCTGATTCAAAACTTGAATGTTTTCATGTCACAGCTGGAAAAGCAAATGCATGTTTTTGCTCTACTGTGAATAAAAACAGAAGCAATTTCGTGGATGCTGCTGTGCTGCTAAATGATAGAAAAACCCACCATATTAAGAATCAAATGAGGTTTTTCTTACTACAAAAAAGGTGATGAGCTGATTATTTCCATCAAGCATAAACCCAACTGTTCTAACTAAATTAAGAACCAGGCACAATTTATAGGATATATTTTTTGGACTAAAAATCAAATCACATTAAATCCTTTTCCAGAAGTTATTAGGAATAAAAAAGAACTATTAATAAGCAGCAGTGCAACTTGCAGCTTAATCATTGAATGCATTCCAATCAACAGATGACAGAAAGGAAGATCTATGCAAGTATTATGATGTTAGGTTTGTCACCATAGCTCATTGGAACCTCACTTCTGTGCAAGAGTACAGAAATGTTATGAACAGGTGAATAAGCTCTGATGCAAATCAAGGCATCGAGCTTCCCTTGGCTTGCCATCGGGTTGACAGGGGGAGACCCCTACCTAGCATGGAGCTAAACCATGGAGAAGCAACCACTCTTGGGAGCTACGCAACTTCAGCTCCAGATTTCTACACCTGAGCACTCAGAAAAGTATGCAGAGAGAAAAACACCAGAAATATACAATACCATGCAAAAAAAGGGTATTTTTCTCATCATCTCTCCTTCTCCTTTTCCCCACAGATATTTTCTTCCTGAAATTACGCTTCTGGAATTGCTATTCCACACACACCACATGCTGTAGTTTAGATCTTGCTATAAGAGTAAGAAGCATAGGGACATGAAGCAGTATCCCCACTCTGCAAGGATAAATGACCTTGTAAGGGACTAAAGCCTATGGGTCCAACCAGATGCTTCAGAAAGTGCTAGCTGACATTGTCTACAATACTGATCATACCTCCTTGCTTATGTAAAACAGCACTTAAAGACTGGCACTCTCAAGAGAGGAAAAGTACCTGAAGCAGGTATGTATTTCACGAATGAACTGACAGACCTGTTCTTGTTTGGCAAGAGGATTCCAGGGCCCTTTAGAGCTTTCTACAAAATGTAAGCCATAGACAAGGCAGAATGTTCTCATTCTCAACTATGACACAGTAGGGTGGGAATTTTCTACATATAGTTTCCATCTTTCAAACATTAGTATGATGTTTTATTAAGTTTCTAGAAAATTCATTATCTTCTTCACAGTAACAGAATTTTTACATTGACAAAATTCAATAGGTCCACTTCTCTTCAACATCTTCATAAATGTCTTGGACATAGGACTCAAAAGAATATTAAGTTTGCCAACGACACTAAATTGGGAGGAACTGTCAACTCCCTCAAGAATAGAGAGGGAGGCCCTGCAGAGAGACCTTGACAAATTAAGAGGGCTGAGCAATCAGCAACCGTATCAAGTTTTACAAGGGCAAGTGCCAGATTCTGCACCTGGGATGGGGCAACCCTGGGTGTATGGAGAGACCTCAGAACAAGAGGCTGGAGAGCAGTGCAGCACAAAGGGACCTGGGGGTCCTGGTCAGTGGCAAGCTGAACATGAGTCAGCAGTGCCCTGGCAGCCAGGAGGGCCACCCGTGTCCTGGGGGGCATCAGGAACAGCATTGACAACTGGGCAAGGGAGGGGATTGTCCTGTTCTGCTCTGCACTGGGGCAGCCTCACCTTGAGTGCTGGGGGCAGTTTTGGGTGCCACAATGTAAAAGACATGAAGCTACTAGAGAGCATCCAAAGGAGGACTAGAAGGATGGTGAAGGTCTGGAGGGGAAGCCTTACGAGGAGCAGCTGAGGTCACTTGGTCTGTTCAGCCTGGAGGAGACTGAGGGGAGACCTCACTGAGGTCTTCAACATCCTCACAAGGTGAAGCAGAGGAGCAGGGACCGATATCTTCACTCTCATGACCAGTGACTGGTCTTGATGAAATGGCATGGAGTCAGGGGAGGTTTAGATTGGATATCAGGAAAAGGTCTTTCACCAAGAGGGTGCTGGGCACTGGAAAAGGCTTCTCAAAAAGTAGTCACAGCACCAAGCCTGTCTAGTTCAAGAAGTGTTTGAACAAGGCTGTCAGGCACATGTGATTCTTGGGTTGTTCTGCACAGCAGCAGGAGTCCATGATCCTTATAGGTCCCTTTGAACTCAGGATATTCTATGATTCTGCTCTATGAAAATTTGACACAAGTACAGCTACCATGACAACAAAGTAAAAATACCTGATTGTTTTGGTGTATAATTATTTTCAACTGTCTTCTCTGCTACTGAAGTCTGTAAGAGATTGTAAGAGATTGACTGGTCCTTGACCTTTAGCAACATTGACCAACAGCACAAATCCTTCACAAAAAAGGGGTCAGCAACTACAGCTCCAGCCTCAGTTTTTGTCCCTTTACCCTTCACATCCCAAGAGCATTCTGTCCAGTGAGACTGTGTTTGAGTAAGTTTAGCAAGACCAAATAAGCCACGCTCACATCTACTCCGTAACATATCAGAATCACAGAACCATCAAGGTTGGAAATGACCTCCAAGATCATGGAGTACAACAACCTTCACAGGTGTTGCTGGGTTTACAATATACAGAACACCCTACAGGCTAATACTGTTTTTATCCTTTGCACGCAGTTCTCTTTCACTTTTACCACAAGTAGAGAAGAGGTAGTCTTTTTTTTCTGGAATTCTTTGTCTCAAGATCTTCTGCTTCTCAGGACAATTTGCTGTCTTGAAGCTTCCCACTTAAAAGGAGTATTTCCCAACTTTCCTATCACCAAAGGGTCATGGTCCTAACCCAGTTACTGAAGCACTGACTTCTTACATCACCACTCCCTCTTCAACTACTACCCAGAAGACTCAGGTTCAAGACTTTTCTCCCACCTGGCAGCCCTGCAACTACCCCAAGTGTCGTGTGTAAGCACATCACAGTCCAATGAAATCACATACTTCCTCTTCAAATCCTTGATGACAGATAGGTATAGGGTACATACCTAATGGTCAAAACTGGCGAACAGCTCTGCCTAACACTATTAGCCTACGTTTTGCTTTTCCCCCAGTTCTTTCAAGTTCAGCTGTGAATTGGCTGGAGTATATAGAGTTTCTTAAAAGGAAAGAAATTTGTAATTGGAAATGACAACGAAACAAGATTAAATTTTGCCTAGTTTACCAGACATTTCCTATCTGTTAAGAAGTAAAAGGAATTGTTGCAATGGCTGTTTTTCCCCCCAGTAACTGGAGCAGAAAATAAATCAAGACAGAACTTTGTATTTAAATCCACAGCAAATGCAAACATAACCAAATAAAATATCAACACAGTGCTCCTGAGAGAAATGCCACAAAAATTGAGTGTGGTCCACAAAAATGAGTTCTAACACACAAGAAAACAGCAAACAGAAAGGAAAAAATAAGACAACTGCAGCCTCAGTCAGTACGACTTACTCAAACCTGCAATTGTTACTGTCATGGGATTTTCAAGAACTCCATGGGTACATGTGGACCACTTGACTCAACATGACTGGACAGCTCAATACCCAAAAGAATACCAAATTTCATACCTAGGAAGTGTTACTTCAAACTCAGTATTTGGCATTTTAAAAACTGACATAAATTTCACATGTGCAGTTTTGCTCTCTCTGACAGGTTGTCTCTGATTAAGAGTGATGTAACAGTGGTATTATCTGGAAGATTAGACACAAATTCCACCAGAGACCACTACAGTTTACAGTAATAATGCAATCTTCCTGAAATGACAAGGCACATTAAAATTCCCCATTGCTTCCAAACAGACTCTCCGCTCCATGCTTATCTCTTGATAAGCTGGAACACCTTCCAGATACCTCAGGGAGTTTACAGAGATTAACAATAGATGTTGCCTAGCTCAATCATCCCATTAAGTGGACACAGATTATACATCAGCCTGTAATTAAATCAGGTAAATTGTTTCCACCTTCAGCCCATGAAGATTATATAAAGGTGAAATCCTTGAATTGCTCACAGGCTTTTGTCATCCAGCTGCATTTGATTACTTGAGAAAACAGATCAAGATCTTCCACTGGGTGTTTCAGATCCATCACTAATGTAGAGTAAAGGGATATATGTAGTGTAACTACTTTCTCATGTCCATTGCCCTGGTTTTTACTAAGATGAAGTTTGCTGCCTCCCTGTGATGCAGTTAACACACCTCACTTTGTTAAGTGGCCCTAAGGACAAAGCAGCTGCACTGGAGTCATCACCTCACCACAGAAGTAAAAGCAATGCAAGCAGAAAACTCATGACAAGCAGCCTGGTCTGCCTTTTAGCAACAGACTGACAAGTACTTGTGAGAGGCAGAAGTCAACTAATGCCCAGTTCTTCCACTTCCTACATGCACAAATAAGGGGAAAAAAAGGTTTTCTCCAATTATATTTTTCCCACATTGAGTATACCACTGTCTGACAGGTTTCAGTACTACTCATCATTTGAGCATCAATCTAGAAGGTACACATCTGAGACCTAAGCACAATTAAACTAGTTAGGAAGCTGGCCTCATGGCTACCTTTGCAACAGATTCATGGTTCTGCCCTCACTTGGAAGTCTTCTTTACCTTCCCGAAGCACATACAAGTACATCTCCAAGATTCAAAGTAGAGAAACAGAAGTTTTACTGGGTTACTTTCATACAGGGTTCACCAGCAAAAACTTCACCAGTTATGCTTCAAATCACATATGCCAGTGTGAAAAAAAATCACAATACAACAGAAATTAGAAAAGTCAAAGTACACACGTCATATGCCCCTTCTCATATTTGGATGCCGATGGTTCATCTCACTATCCTTAGGGGCCTTCCATGAACTCACTCTGATAGCCAGTTTCCCAGCCACAAACCTTTACTGCAGCCCCACTGTGTCTGCTAGCGATACCTCATTCTTTTGATACACATTCAGCTTATGTTCAGGGATGTTGTACCTCTGAGGATTGGGTGGTTGTCTTCTTCACTTCTATGCACGTTACACAGGAGAAGAGCCATTATGCTACCACTGCAGAACCACCTGTTTATTCCTAACTCAATTATAGACCAAGCCCCTTCAGAATCACTAGCTGACTTTCCAGTTTAAGACACATCTTAGGGTAAAAATTCTGAAAGCTCAGAACATTCAGAAGTACTTACAGAGTATCTTCTGGTTGAATGAACTCAAATGGCTTTACCAAACTTGCAAGTTTGACCTGAACAGAAAATACATTTAATTGGCTTTACCTGTACACCCTTTACACACACTCACACATTTCTTAAACACTTTTGATGCTCACAAATAACCGGCTTTTATCAAGGCATCTGAGGCTTTTAAGTATCTTTCATCATAAAAACTACTTAGTTGTGACAGCTTTATCAGAAAGAACAGTTGTTCTGTGTTCACACTGGCCGACACACATGTAACCCTAACTACAAGAAAATGTATTGTCTTGGGAGATTTGATGACTGTGTTGCATGAACAGCTGTATGCAGCAACACAGAGAAAGTACTATTAACTGAAGGAGATCTGCTCACTAAAATCTGGAATCTAAAATATATATATCTATGCATACTACATCATGCTGCTTATGTGCCAAGAAATGCCTTGACCATCTTACAACAGTTCAGTTTTTTCATTTCAAGTCCTCAATTTGATCAAAATCACAACTTAAGTACCCATGTGTTGCAGCGGGGATTACTGCAACAAGTATATTTCAAACCAGGAGTCCCGTGGAAACAAAGTATATATAGACAGATTCGTGGTAGATGTTTCAGAGATGTTTATTTCTCCAGCCGCATGGCCAGGGTCGTCCCAGGAACTCTGCAGTCACGGGACCCGAGGGTCCTTGGTCACCCCGGGGAACACAAACCAACCAACGGGAAACAAAGGCGACCAGGGGCAGGGAAACCCCGTGTCTCCCCTCAGGGCCCCCCCCCCCAGGGCTCCATGGCAGGGGAGGGACCCTAACACCCATGTGCTATAGAACTATCACAGCTGCCATGAAGACTATCGTTTCACCCATTCTCACTGGAAAAACTGAGCCTTACAATGCAGCCACTGACAGCAAGCTCCAACAGGGTGTGCTCCCAACACACTGCAGTTCACTGACACAGCCCTTGAAGAGCATGTTTGGAATTTCACTTTTTAAAAAAGTTTCAGCAGCAGCGTACACTGGCTTTACAAATATTTACATACCACATTCAAAAAGCTTAGAAGATTTCTTCCCAAAAAACACGACAGTCTGCTAAGCGGTTGCACCTTCAGGTTTCAAATGCCTTGGCAAATCACTGCCTACAGAAGACTTGTTAGCAGACCGAAACACATTACATGCTTTAAACTCCAGAGAACATAATTTTAACTTCAGAGTTGTTTCCAACAGTAATGCACACCAGACAGAGACGATTCCCACATGCTTGATCTTTATTGTGCGAATACTGTTCAGAGCATTTATTACCCTCTGCAGACACACATTAAAAAAAACAATACACTAACAGTGGCTAGATTGATGGACAACATATTAAATCTATTTGGTGGTAACTTGTATGCATGCAGTTAACTCCTGTGGTGTACAAATCTTAGCCAGGAGGCCAGCCCAACTGACGACCACCCAGAACATGGAGATGTACGTGATAGACAGACTGCCCACCCTCAGGCCCTTCATTCACAACCATCCGGAATCCATTGGTCAGGCCCAGGTTAGCAGCACACTTCTTGCCAACAATCATTAAATGCCCGAGAAGCTGGAGGAGAAAGAAAAAAAAAAAGAAAAAAACAACAAACAGAAAACACACAGAAAAGGGGAAAGAGCAGGAGGGGAAGGAATGAGAGCAAAGAACCAATAAGCCAGTAAGTTAATTCTCAGAAATTCAGCCACTGCTCTTCAAATTCTTGTCTGCCTGCAACTGACATTTCCCAAGAAAAACTATAAAGACTGACTATGCATAATATAGGGGGAAAATAGAACTACTGGTTAGTTTCAATCCAGGCTGTAACAGACTACAAGTGTCAGAGAATCTAAATTTATTACATGGTTAAAGCCCCAACTACTTCTTCAGACAACATACATAATTCTGGTGGAAAAGAAACTTTATTTTACCGTGTAAAGTTTACAAAATCTTTGAGCTCGATGTTTATAGTTACAAATGAAAGATTCAGCACCTCTCAGCTAACCTTCCTTTTCTTCATCTCTGACCTGCTAACGACCCCCAAGCCCACATTAGAGCAAGTACTCTTGCATGCAAACGATGAAAACAGACATCAGGATTATAAGATAACAAATACCAATTCATTTTTCCTGGGAAATCCACACGTACAGACATATTTTGTTTTCTCTAGCTAATTTTACTGGAAAACTTTAACTCCATTATCTTTTTAAGCTAGAGGACAAGGATTATAGTATCGGAAAACTACTCTGCCTCTTTGAAATGTCAAGAGGAAAAGGGGGACAGCCTAGTACTTTATGGAAGTAATAAGAAGCACAGTTTGGTATACAGAAAACCTTTAGAGTACTTACAGATTCATCAGAATCTTCTGCTTCAGACAACCTGACAATTGGCTTCTTAGGAATCACTAAGAAATGTGTTGGAGCTTGGGGTGAAATATCATGGAACGCGAGGCACTGGAGGAACAGCAAACAGGTAAAATATAACTTGCTTCAGAGAAAGGTAAGAGTTTCAAATCAATATGCCTCACTAAATACATACTTCAGCAGATTATCGCATACCTCAAACACATGCAGAGATGGTAGCTTTTCTTGAGTGATATATTATTCTACATCCTTTAAATTCTAAACACAAAACACTACTTACCAAAACCTGCTGGTATGAAAAGAAACACTACTCTCTAAAGCATTGTTTAAAATCTACAGCCTTCTCAGCAAAGTAATACACAATCAGGTTCAAGATTTATTATTTCAACACACGCATAACAACTAGTAGAGCTGCTGGCATGCATGCCTATAAAAAGTACGCTTATGCTTACTTATTTTTTATTAACACCATGTTTAATAAAATAAATGGCAAAGAGTTGCTAATCATCTTCCAGATATGCCTGAATATTTCCTTGGTCAAAGACAGCAAGGCAATTCCAAAGATCCTGAAGTTACGTGATCGAAGCCATATTAAACTTCTGTTCTCAACAGCACAAAGTATTTCACAGTAATGCATTAACACCGGCTCTGCTTCAGACATTCTCAAATTGAGAGAAAGGCATCACTTTTGAAATACAAACAACTGTCTGTAGTGAGCAGTTGAATCTCAGCTGAAGTTACACAAATACCAAAATTACAACCAATCAGACACTGCATGCACCACTTAAATCTCGAATAGGAATTACCAATAGACAAGAGAAAATGAAGCTGTATCTCTTTGTACAAATGGCTGACCACAAAACTGGGACTTGCTACTGCAACCTTGACAAACATGCAGATGCACAGCAGGCACCCTGCCATCATTAGTCCAAGGACATCTCTGACTTACCCACCACATTTAACAGCAAAACACCTGGTAGTTATTGGTTATGTCACAGAGAGTGTATACTTAAAAACACGTATCTAGATTCTTCAAAATACTTATTTCCTAGATACTTTTTTTGTGATCAATAAAGTTAATTTTCTTTGCAACTATACTGCTTTTTTCTTCTACTAAGAAACATGGCTTTTGTCAAGAATAAAAGTGCTGAAACGCCTGAACTCAGCTTGCATTGATCTTGTATACAGCTTATCTTTTATATACCAAATCTGTCCAGTTTTAAGGTATCCTTAAGATAATGCCCTGAAGTTCTGAATCTCTGATGAACTGCTCATTTCTTCCAAACAGAGAAGGATAGTAAGTAAATAACTGATGAATAAAACTAATGTGCACCCAAATAAATAAATCTTACTTTGAGTTGACCATTTTGTAAGCAGCTTTTCTATTATATAGTCCCATGGAGGCAGAATGCAAATGGCCAAACCACGTCAAAGAATTTAGGAGCAAAAGACTGGAAGCTAATAGTTTTCTATGGTACAGAAAGCAGAAGCAGCATTAAGGAAAAAGCACAACCACAGAAGTTCATGAGTGCATGGGAAACCAAACTTCATTTCAGCAAGTTTAGAGTCAACCGGAAAAAGAACGATAAGGCATAATTCCACAGAGACTTTGTACTTTTCGGTACTTCCTTTTCTCTAAAGGTCAGTTATTGATTAAAGGCCTTCCTTACCCTTCTCCTTTTAACACTTCCAGCCACCTCTAAAAAGACCTCCATAAAGTCAACAAAATTAATTGAAGATCATCCACTAGTCAACTAAAATCTAGAAGCTCTACATTTCTGTGTACTTTGAAGTAAAAATCAAGTGAGGCACTGCAGGTAATGACTCTTCCAGAAAATACTCTGCACAAATGGCTGTCAAAGTGGGTTATACACTCAGCGAAGTCAATTCCTAATCAAGTAGTGCTCAGGTTGCTCTGCTGTAGCCATTACAGCTGAAGGAAAAACTCACAGAGCTTTGACCAGGGTAAAGAAAGAGCACATACCTTCACATAAACACAGAGCAGTAACATAACCATGACTTTCAGAAAGCAGTGAACATTTCCAATATTCCCTAGAGCAGATGGCAACTGCAACAATTCTGCCATCTATCAAGAAAACAGTTTCAAGCTACGCATGATTTTTGCACACATAAATCTGACAAACTGAATCCTTATAGTCTGTATTCTCCACTGAGAATAATACCTTATTTCAAAAGCAAAAACTCCTGTTAATGGGGCTCCTGTATTTCAATCTGAAGGGGGTGTGGGAAAAAGTGCAGAGGATCTTATACTGAATAGTAGCTAGTTTACATTTTGGAAATAACCGCTGCATTTCTTCTGAAGCTGATTACTTCATTTAGGCCCTAACATGCTGTGAGGCACCAGCAATCCTTCTCGGAGGTTCACTGCCAAAGCCTGGCAGCAGAGCTACATAACCTCCGTAAGGCTACTGAGAGGGACATCGGGACCTGCAAAAGCAGCTAGCTGTGGTGCTCGGAACCCGCAAGGAGGCTGCCTGCGGGTGGTAAAGGTTTCACGGCTACCCTCCTACACCAGCTGTGAGAACCCTCGACCCTTGGCCAGGAGCCCGATGCAGCTCCAGGGACGGTGCAGGAAGGCGCGGAGGCGCCCCGCCCGCCCCGCCGCTCTCCCGAGCGCCTCCACGGCGCCCCCGGCCCCTGCACCGCCCGCACCTGCTCGTCCTCGTAGATGATGTTGGCGGGGATCTCCTTGCGGATGATCTTCCCGAAAATGGTGTCCCCGCCAGGACGCGCCGCCTGCGCCTTGCTGATCTCGTCAGCCATGGCGGCAGCTCCCGCGCGGCTCCAGCCGGCCCTCAGCCGCAGCTTCCTCCCGCGGCCACGCCCCCCTCGGCGCTCATTGGGCCAACGCCGGCTGTCGGCCGTTGCCGCCTGTCTGATTGGTGGTTCCGCCTGTCATTCTCCTGCTTGTCCCGTCCCCCGCACTGGCGCGCCCTCGCTGACCCGGGAGTTGCGGAGGGATCCAGCGGGGAGGAACTGTTGGCGGTTCCGCGGAGGAATCAACGCTGCGAAGTGAAACTCAATTCTGCAGAAAGTAGTGCGATGCCATGAGAGGCTGTTGAAGGCAGAACTACTGCTTTTCAAATCCAACGCAAATATCTGTGTGATTTCTTGGAACAAGCTTCTGCAGACTGCTCCGAGCTGGGCTGCCGTTAGCTTTTCCATACAAGTTTGCAGGTGTTTGGTGCTCCTGGAATCAGGATCCTGCAGAATGTCAGTTTAATCTGTCAGCCCTTCCGCACACAAGTAATTTCGTAACCATGAAACAAACGAATCAATATGGCCAAGCAGTAATTCACAGAGGGCAACAGAAAAGTTACACGCTTATACATCTAGTTGTAAATGCTTTTTTTTAAATACATATGACACCAGTCATGAAATAGGAGAAATAAAAAAGCAGGGAAAAAACCTCAGAAACCTAGAAGACTAACAACAAAGCTTAATTTTCATGCGGTTTAACAAGACCAAGTGCAAGGTGCTGCACCTGGATCAGAGCCACCCCTGCTGTCAACACAGGCTGGGAGATTGAGAGTAGCCCTGGGGAGAAGGCCTTGGGGGTGCTGGTGGGTGAGAGGCTGGACATGACCCAGCCATGGGCACTCACAGCCCAGAGAGCCAAACGTGTCCTGGGCTGCATCCAAAGCAGCGTGGGCAGCAGGGGAGGGAGGGGATTCTGCCCCTCTGCTCTGCTCTGGTGAGACCCCACCTGGAACACTGCATCCAGCTCTGGGGTCCCAGCACAGGAAGGACAGGGACCTGCTGGAGTGAGTCCAGAGGAGGCCACCAAGATGACCGGAGTGATGGAGCACTTTTCCTGTGAGGAAAGGCTGAGAGAATTGGGATTGTTCACCCTTGAAAAGAAGAGACTTCTGGATGACCTAATTGCAGTCTTGCAGTACCTGAAGGGAGCCTACAAGAAAGAGGAGAGGGACTTTTTACAGTGTATGTACTGACAGGGCAAGGGGGAATGGCTTTAAACTGCAAGATTGGAGGTTTAAATTGGATATGAGGAGGAAATTCTTTACTGTGAGCATGGTGAGGCACTAGTACAGGTTGCCCAGAGAAGTTGTGGATGCCCCATCTCTGGAAGTGTTCAAGGCCAGGCTGGATGGAGCTCTGAGCAACCTGGTTGAGTGAAAGATGTCCCTGGTCATCGTAGGGGTGTTGGAACTAGATGATCTTTAATGTCCCTTCCAACCCAGCCCATTCTAGATTCTATGATTTTCTAAACCTCACAAATAAAATAGATTGACTTCCCTGAAGATTTGTCTAGGAAGATATTAATATAGACATTTATATATATATATATATATTTTTTTTTTTTTTAATATATTTTTCTCTAGACCAAAATCTCACAGGAAAGCATGCTGGAGGGAGGCAGGGAATAAATACTGCTAAGTGGCTTAAACCTAATATGGTTCCGCAGCTGATTACCTGAACTTATTACAAAAAGACCAGAATTTGTCATATATTTCTGGTAATAACTCTGAAATAGTTTATCATGAGATACCCCGAACAAAACTCTGATAAAGCACATTAAACACTGAAATTATATTCTCTTCCTCAGCTGGTGGTTCTGCATTAAGATATTTTGACATGTATATGTCCTACAGATGGTATTGGAGCTTTACGACAATTAAAATAAGTGCTTCAGAGACTAATTTTTTTGAATTATATTGTTTTCTAACCATGGTTATTCAGCAAATAAATGATTAATTTTATTCCCCCATATTCTCAATAATTAAATGTATTTTGTGAAAGAATAGAAGATCTGATATTACTAGCTAGACAGACTCAGGAGTTTAACATACAAATACTTATTTTGGATCCATTTGCACATGGTAATATATTTCAAGTAGTTCCACAGGCTGCCGTGGAATCAGTCTATAAAGCATATTTCTATCTTAAGAGAAGACATAAAGAGACAAGCTAAAGGTTTCTCTGAAAAAGCAAAAACATTTTTTTTCGTATAGTTGACTTCAGCATATATTTGTGTCTCACCATGTAAACAGCAAAATATATATTATTTTCAATAAAACAAGGTCCTTTCAAAGGGTGTAATTCATTCATTCACATCTGCAATAATTATTCTTGGAAATAAATCTATGAATAAACATCACTTCTGCTAACAGATCGAGTTTATTTATGAGTTACATAGTAAAAAGGAGTATTTAATAGATGCTTGCAGTTGAGTATTAATTAACAATAAAATATTAAAATTATTGAGTAATAGTTTAGCGTTCCCATATTTCAATTAGCTTACAATGTAATTGCAGTTAAACGATTAAATGGACTGTGTATTGAAGCTAGAGGTCTAGTGAACAGTAAAGCTGATTACACAGAAAATCCTTATGCTGCCTTTAAGCTAATGCTGAATGATGTGTTACTGAACTATAAGCTTGTTTATTTTTCAAGAGAATGGCAATTCAGTTTTTTAGAAGTACCAAACATGGCCATGATATGGCCAGGGCAAGGCTGGGGTGGTCAGCCAGGGTGTGAATAAGGCAAGCCAGGGCTGTGGGGAACTTGATGTGAGCAGTCAAGAAGGTGACCTGACTAGAGGGGGGAAATGACTGAACAGAAAAAAATGCCTGCCAGATAACACCAGCAAAAAAAAAGCCTGCCAGCTTGGCAGCTTTGATTTTGGGAACCAAACATGTCCTTGAAAAGTGCAGCTGGCCTCTTCTAAGTACAGCTGGGTACCTAGGAACTGGAGAGATCCTGAGATACTACTGGTAAGTGCAGAAACAAGGAATTGTAACCACAAGTTTTCTTCTGTAGTGGTGAAAAAATAGACTGGGAAAGGAGAAGGCACCCCAGTAAGGAAGGATTCTGAACTGCCATTGGCAAGGCAGTTGCCAATGCAAGAGCAAGGAAACAGTCTGGCAAAATAAAAACTGATTTGAAGCAACAGCAAACATCATCATTTATTTGCCATTCTAGATGTTGCAAACAAACTGATGGCTGTCCAGTTACCCATTTGAAACAACTGGATTTTTTGTTCAGAAGAAAGAGTAGAGCACACTGGTCTTTGTGCTACCCTGGGCAGTGGTCTGCGAACCTTCGGCAGGGGGTGCTGTACAGGGAGCAGCCCCTCGTCCTCACCACGGCTCCCGTCAGAGGGCAGGGGTCCCTGGGCCACTGGCAGCTCCAGTGGACTGAGTGGAGCCTGTGGGCAGCACTGCCTGCCTACTATGGACCCCCTTCAGCTCCTCCTGCATGCAGTGGCAGCCTCCCACCAGACCCTGGCATGGCGAGGACTGGCACTGTTTGGATAGCCAAGAAGGCCGGTGGTGTCCTGGGGTGCAATAGGAAGAGCAATGCCAGCAGGTCAAGGGAGGTGATCCGCACCCTCTACTGTGTCCTGGTGAGGCACATCTGGAGTGCTGTGCGCAGCTCTGGGCTTCCCAGAAGAGAGACATGGAGTTCCTGAAGTGGGTCCAGCAGAGGGCAGTGAAGACGGGACTGGAACATCTCTCTTACGAGGAAAGGCTGTGGGTGCTGGGCCTGATCAGCTTCGAGAAAACTGAGAGGGGACCTCGTCAGTGTCTGTCAGTATGTGAAGGGAGGGAGCCAGGCTCTTCTCAGTGGTGTCCAGCAATAGGACAAGAGGCAGACCGATGTACAGGAAGTCCCACCTGAACACGAGGAAGAACAACTCTGCTGTGCGGGTGAGCGAGCACTGGAGCGGATTGTCCAGAGACACTGTGGAGTCCCCCAGTGGGGGTAGAACCGTCTGGACACAATCCTGTACCATGTGCTCTGGGATGTCTCTGCTTGAACAGGGACGTTGGACTACATGAGCCACTGTGGTTCCTTCCAGCCCGAGCTGGAAGTCCCTTCTGTGAGTCTGTGACGGCCGCGTCAGCCCCGCCGGCGGAGGCAGCGGGGCGAGGGCACAAAGGCTGCTCGGAACGGCGGCGGCGGCGGCGGGCGGCGGGGCAGCATTGTCAGCGGCACCGGCTGGATCGTCACTGCCGGTGCGCCACTTCCGTCGGTGGGCCGGTGCGGGCGGCGGCCGCCATGGGGAGCCGCGGGCAGGCGAGTGACACACATACATTTTATCCTTGCGGGAGCCTCCCGCTGGCGTGCTCGGAGGTTGGAGCTTTGTAGCTTTGGTAGAGACAAAAGACATAGGCTTTCAGGACAAGAAGGACACGAAACTAGGTGAAAAAAGTAGGGGTTTGCAGGCAAAGGCTATTGCGGGAAAAGGAAGCGAGATGTGATAAGCAGAGGTTACAATACATCAAAAGCACGTCTCGTGAGAGTAAGGTAGGGAAAAACAAAGACTTAACGAATTATTAAACCCTCTCATTACTACGGTGTGATATCCTGTCAGTACCTCTTTCAGAAGTGTCTTGAAGCCTAGTTGTGGGAATACAACAGACTGAGGTATTCCTGGAGCTCCCTGTTAAAGCAGGTGACTCTGGAGGTCAGAGGAGTCTGCTTTAACATGTCTCGATCAAGTCCATCTAATACAGCTACTCTGTGGCAGGTGTAGTGAAAATTTTTCAGGAGGAGCTTGCAGAAATAGGATGAGAGAATATCCTGGGTTGGAAAGGAACCACAAGAATGATCAAGTCGAGCTCCTGGTCTTGCACAGGACCATGTCCAGGAGTCACACCATGTGCCTGAGAGAGTTGTGCCAAAGCTTCTTGAGCTCTGTCAGGCTGATGCTGTGACCACTTCCCTGGGGAGCCTGTTCCAGTGCCCAGCCACCCTCTGGGTGAAGAACCTTTTCCTGGTACCCAGCCTAAGTGTCCTCTGACACAGCTTCAGGCCGTTCTCTTGGGTCCTGTCGCTGAGTACCAGAGAGAAGAGATCAGTGCCTGCCTCTCCTCTTCACCTTGTGAGGAAGCTGTAGACTGCTGTAAGGGCAGGAAGATGCCTGAAAATGGCTCATCAAATTGTTCAGAATAACTATCAGAAAACTTCAAGTTTTACCATACGTGTCTTCCACATAAAACAACTTGTAATATTAATTTGCTAACTGCAGGGATGGCAAAAATATTGTGGGGTAGAAAAACTTTAGGATGTTAAAATAATCTGTAAAGCAAGAAGTTTATTTGTTGTGTTTTAATTCTGTGAATTTACTTTCCACAGATTCACCCATCTAGGGAATGGTGTAATTAAAGACAACGTGGCTCTGTTCATTTTCTGGTTTTTTTTCTGAGTTACAGCCCTGTGTTTCCTCTTATGTCCTTTTAAAAAATATTTGGAATAACTAATAGTGAGAAAGCAATTTAAGACTATTATGAATTACCTGGAATTGTGCCCTCTAGAGATGCCAAAACATGATAGGAAGTACTACAAGGAGCGTCAAAAGGCATACTGTTATCAAGATTACATTTTTCCGGTGCCTGTCAGAGATTCTTTTCAGTCTCTGGCAAACACCAAAGAAGTCTCCTAAGGACTTGAGGATTTCAGTAGTTCATTACAGTCTGTATGAATGACCAAACAAAACCACATGACTGTGAGCTGTGATTCTCAGGGGGTTTGCTTTTCATACATATTCAGGTGTGTCTTCTCTACATTGTAAATCCTAATCGTTTGAGTGTTTGCTTTTACTGAAGTTTTCATTTGCTGACCTGGCAGTTACATTTAAGGGAAGGACTCTGCATTGGTTTTGCCACACCAGAAGATTATTATATGAGAATACTTCAGCCATTTTTATTTCTGTCATTTTCAGTAGCTGGAGAATATCTTCTGATGTGCCCTTGACAGTGCCTTCGAGTAACTTGACTTTTAGAGTTATTCCAGTTTGTCGGGTTTATTTGATGTTGGCGCAATAAATAATGCATGTGTCCATGTATTTGCAGGATTATATTCCCATCATGCCAAGTAATTATTTAGGATTGTGGTGCCAGCATCGTAGGGTGATGTGAAATATTTAGACCTGTCTTAAGATTTTGGTGACATTACATCTGCTTTGACTGCAAGATTTTTTTATCAGGAATTTAAGTAAAACGTCTTAGATACTGATTCCTTATCAAATTCTGTACTAAGTGGAAAGAACATGAAATTTCAACCAAAACATTTTCAATTGTAAAATGTTAATTTTAGCTAACAATCCTGCTAGCAAATAAGTAAATTTTATTGATGTTGTATTGGCAGGTTTTGAAGCTTTTTAAGTTGTTGCACAGAACACGGCAAGAAGTTTTTAAAAATGATACCAAAGCCCTTGAAGGTGAGATACTTGTTTTATGTGGTGTATGCTTACCTGTATTTCTGTGGAACTTTCTTCTCAGAATACAGAGAAAGAGAATTCTTAACATAATCTTTCTTTACATTCTCTTCCGTATTTTTCACGTAATCATTGGGAAAACTTGTGTGTCCATAACCAGGCATCCTTTAATTTGAAACAAAAAAAATGGTTCTTAGATTCAAGCACCCAATCCATATTTTGGAAGGGACACATCTCTTTCTTGAATCTTCCTGATCTTCCTGGGAGATTTTTTTCTTTTGTTTTTTAACTTACTCTCTTCAGTCCAGCCAAAGCATGTTTAACTGTACTAAGCATTGGAATTAATTCTCTCTGTATGGTTTTTCCTCAAGGGATTAGTCCTGCTTTTTTTAGTAAACCACATTCTGTATGCAATACAGAATGCTAAATAGTGAACCTTATTTGATTTGTATACCAGTCAACTTAAAATGTGACATCACATGAATTACATGGAAATCTTACATTGAAATACTTTGATCAGAGTGCCCCAGGAAGGTGCCATAAAGGACTTAAGATTCTTAACTTTGGGGCAGTGACAAATTCAAAATGCAATTTTTGTTCACACTTTAGTTTTTTGTTTACTTTATTTAGCTGCAAGACAAAAGATAAATGAAGAATTCAGAAATAACCGAGACGAGAAATCTGAAGAGAAGATAAATGAGGTATTTTCTTGTTTTCTGTTGTTTGGGGTTTTTTTCCACTTTGCATAAAAATATTTAGAAATGAGCTTTTTACTTAAAGGATCTCTAAACCAATGTAAATACATTGAGACATCACAAAAATCAGATTGGCTTAGAAAGACTTCTGCATGGATCTTTGTTTATAAATATATAGATACCTCCAATGGTATTAATAATATGTTACAGAATATTGTACATGGAAAAACATGTAAGTTGGAAGTGTGTTTTGACAGTTCAAAGTGATTATTCTGAAGTTTTTAATAAAATTATAGGAGAAAATGTTTATAGTTGCTATTTTCATGTAAATATTTTATGCTTTGCTCATAATATCTATCTGCATTGTGGTCACTTATATTTACCGGGTCATTGTTGTGTAGACAAACATAGAAACATGCGGAGAAATTAAGCAATCTGCTCAGTTGCTGACAGATCACAAATGAGTCAGAATCTTTTGTGGAAGGCAAAAAATAAGAAAATTATTATGATTGATTGTAGTATAGTCTAGTAGTAGTATTTATTAATTATGCTACAGGGATTTTTTTGCTTCCTTCCTCATCATGCATTAAAAGTAGAGCATTCTGTTCACTCACTAAGTTAGTAACCTTTGCTCATTTGGCACCTTAACACTTTTTGCTGAGTCATATTTTCTAAAAGTTACTGATTCCTGAAATGGAACTTCTGTATTTTAGATAATTTTAGTTATTAACATCCATACAGAGTGAATAACTTAGTACTTGTCATTCAGCCTGATATGAGACTGTGTTTACATTGTCACTGGCCACTGGTTGGAGTAAAGTGCCTACATCTGTCCCTTGCAGAAATGAATGTAAACCTTTTCCTCATACCAGCCACTGAACAGCAGCATAAATAGTTCTGACCGTTTAGTTAGGACTTCGTGAATTTCAGCTCGTTATCAGCCTCCTGTAGTAATACTCAGTGTTTGTGTTATTACTGTCTCATTAGCTAAATTATGTGGTTAAGGCTTGGTTTTTTTCATACGTGTACAGGAAAAATATTTGCTGTAATTTTGAAATCTGTATTTGTTGTAATTGGCAACCTACAAAATACACATATGTAACTTTTTAATACGGGTTAGTTGATTAACTATGTCAGTGAAAGAAATACTAGGCTTCCATCCCAGCTACACACTCCTAGAACATCACAGAAGCTGTCATATTTATTGCATGTACACACTGAATAGACTTGGTTGCAAAGAAACTGAATCAAATTATTTACAGCACTTGAGAAAGTTTGGGCACTTTCTTTGCATAAACATGGTGCTGTTAGTGTTCTGCTTTGGACAGCAACTAAAAAATGGAATATTGACGAGCCAAAATAGAAAGCTACAATGTATTCTAATACATCAACAAGTACTTGTATCTGTGTGTACTTGTACATGGCAAGCTTGCAGTGACATAAGGAGATGAAGATAACTGTCTACAGTATGAGAATGAGAAATGTGGCAGCTGAATCTAATGCACCAGTTTGACTTCAGATCAGGAGTGCACTTACAAAGTTACCTTGGTTATTCCACTTCCTGTGATTTGTCTTGTTTTGTAGAGCAGTGTCAGAGCAACTAGCAGAATTCCCTTAAGATCAGTCTGAAGAGGAAGCTGTGCTTCAGGAGCATGCAGCCCGGCTGCTAATGGGCTTTTCAGCAGGGGTAACTGGACAGTACCTGCTCCAAGCCCATAAAAGGGGAAAGCATGAGAAGAAATGCAGTCAAGTAGATTCAAGTATTGAGCTGTAGCCTTTGCAGAGATCCACTTCCTAGTGTAAGCATGTCTCCTGAAACGTCTCACTTGCACAGTTTCACTTATTTCTGGCACAGGTATCATGCAAACAAGTATTAGACTTCTTTTAATGGCTCAGCAAAGCTAGCGAGAGTGCTTCAGCTTATCCTCTTAGTGAGAGAAGGAATTCTAGGCCTTTTGCCAAATACTAATGCCTCTGCTAATCTTTAGGTAGTGCCTTGTTTCTGCATAGCTTTTCTATGAAACTTCAGTATTCTTAATTCTTGTCGTGTTTTGCCCTTGTTTTTGTCTCCTAATTTCAAGAGCAGTAGTGTTGAAAGAATGAGATTGCCCTTTCACCAAGGGAAGTCAAATGTTACTGAGGCATTCGCAGTATCTTTGATCACTGGGAACTAGTTAATTGTTTTTGTACTTGCATTTCACCTTATTCATTTGCAGTTTTGATCAGGTACGTAGGTGTGTGTACTGGTGTATGTTACTGAGCTGAACTTTCCCTCTCTATGTGCTCCATGTCAAGGCCACTTACATTTCAATCTCTAAGTTATTCCAGAATGCCCAAGGCAAAAGCAGTATATACGTAGTACATAAGTAACTGAATAGTAGAACTGAATGACTTTATTATTTGAATAGTTGTCTAGTATGGAAAATATCTTCAGAAATAGTCATATATAGTTTAAATTACTCTGTTGTTCCTCTCTTTTTATTCCTTTTGCTAGCTTCTGAAAATAGCTTCAGATGTTGAAGTGATTCTCAGAACTTCTGTTATTCAGGCGGTTCACACAGATTCTGACAAAATAGGTGAGTAAGACTGCATGCTAAAGAGATACTTGTATATGTTATAGTAAATAAACTATAATAGTAAAATAATAGTTACAATAAAATAATAGTTTAGTAAATAAATATAGAATGTTAAAATAAGGAAAGGGATAGTGAGGCAAATAGCATGTCTGTTGTTCTCTGCTGAAACTCTTAATGTAGGCTATTGATTGATTGATACCTAGGACAGGTGGAGGTTTCAAAGGCACAAAGTTTCTACACAAATGTTTTGAAGCATGAGGGCTAGTAGAAAAGAGGCAGAAGTTACTTTTGATGCCCTTAACTAGCTATAACTATTAGGAAGGTCAGCAATTAGATAGCAAGTCAGCATGCGTGTACACGCTAGTCAGTCAGCGTATGTCTGAAGGCAGTAGCCACAAGTATCTATCTGTAGGTGCTTGCTCTACCAAGTAGGGAGAAGCTGCCTAGGAGAATTAGCAAGTGCAGTATGTACTCCTGAAACGTCTCACTTGCACAATTTCATTTATTTCTGACACTGACCATAAAATAGCTTTTTCTTTGAGGATTGAGTGTTCGTTTCCAAAACTTTTTCCCAACTATTTTAGTTTCAGGTTATTCTGTGTAAGATTTGTGACACAGTGATGGCCTTGATGCAAAGTCTATCAAATCTGAAATCTTGATTCCTGGTTTAGCAGTTCTTTTATCTAACAGTCAAAAAGAGAAGTAGTAGGTAGGCTCAGCATACATCGGTGTGGCAGAGAATATGGGAAATACTCATCTGTGTACATTGTTTCCTTTTGTTTAATGTTGTCTGTCAAGTTTTGTAACAATTTTGTTTTAGGTTTGGTAAAACATTTGGCTTTAAAACAGCAGTTATGATCAAGACCAAAGATATGTCTGGACCAGTGTCAAGTCTTCCACAGTGATTCCAGGCAGATAACAGTTGGAAGAATAGGAACAGACAAAGTGAACTTGCACCTCTTTCAGCTCTTCACACCTGGCAGCACTTCTTGAGCCAGGGATGTTTTCTGGTTTAGTTATCTTCAATGGCCTTCTCTTCAATTACTTTTCATTTTCACCCAGCTGTTCATGAATTTTTAAGTCCTTTATTGCCTCTTTTTTGTTCACTTCCCGCATGAAACAGCTTCTCTCAGAAAAAACAGGTGAATGCCTGTGATTATTCTGTTGCTATTCACTGCACCCTTTTCAACTCTATCTCTCAAGATGGTTAAGGCCCTGCTATCTCAGTCAGAGCTGAGCACTGTTGTAAAACTGTGGGCAAGGAGGCATTTATACACACAGCAATGGCACAATAATGTTTTCTCTTTCATTTTCAACTGGATTCCTGCTAATAGTCACTGCTAATTTTAAATTTAATTTTTGGCTGCCAAGTGTACATATTATGTATTTATTTTTACAAAATTGTACTCATTAAACTCAGAGTAGTCATAATCAGTTTTGAACTTACCACTTACTTTGTGAAATTAGTACTTTTCTTGACCGCTCTGCATTGCATGTCTCTAGGTGTAATTTTGTCTATCAATTTAGTGGTTACTCAGTCAAGTCTTAAGCATGTCTTGCCATTGTTCACAGTAAGCCATTTTCTTAATGAAATTGTTCAGGATAATATATTAAAAACCTTTTCTTCCCAGGTAACTTACAAATATGTTGTAAGTGACATGTCAACAGAAATACCTGTAGAACTCCACATTTGACATCACTCCAATGGATGGCCTCATCATTTATTATTCACTTCTTACAGTTTAACCAGTGACTTATCTGTGCAAGACTTCTGTCATAATAAGGCTGTTGTTTTATAAAAGCATTGATTGAGAGACTTCTGGGAATCCAAACATATCGTGGCAACCTCCGAAGAGCCATTCAGAGGACTTCAGCAGGGACTGTAAGGCAGAACTTCCATTGCAAAAGCCACATGGATTCATGTTCAAATACTAGCTTGTATTCTAATCCTGTGCGAGTGTGTAGGGATGGAATTAGGACAGCCAAGTGTATCAGCAACAGAAGGAAGAGGAGAGAAAACATAGGACAGGGACCCAGTAACAAAGGACACAGAATAGTCAGTTCTGTGACAATATAGTGGCAGTAACTTTCACTAGGTGCTTTCTTCTCCTGTTGGCCTTTAAAGTAGGTGTGACAAGATAAATATTACAGATCAGATTCCAAGACTTGGGGGAGAGAGCTAAATTAAATCCAGTATTCAGTTTTGAAACTGTTGAAGTAAGCATAATATGACTCAGGCCTGAAAAAAATGCCATTCCCCCCCTGCTAAAAGTTACTGCAAGACTTGATAATTTTTTATGGCTTCTTAATGATATCAAAAATTTTAATGCTTATAAAGGAAATGGGAAAACATTATCATGACCAGCTGAAAGTAAAATCTTAGTATGCTTTTGTGTTAGATGTAATGATGCTGCTTGTACACTTACCAGAAGTTCAGATCCTCATTTTAGTAACCTGATTTTTTGTATGTAAATGTGAAAACAACTTTAGAATTTGAAGTAGTATTTTCCATAAGATTATAGTCTTACTGGGTTTTTTTTTCTATTTCAGTACTCATACCCAGGAAAGATGTGCTACAAGACAACACTCCTTACTTAGATAAACCAACAAAAAAGCAAGAATCCTGAGGAAATATTGTTACCAGGAAAAAAGAGACTAAAATCAACTCACTGATTTTCTTGAATGCTATGTTACTATCATGTACTTGTTCTGTGGAAGATACTAATACTTCCACAGAACTTAAAAGTACACTGCTGAATTGTGTTACTTCAGCCAGGAGTGTTTCTGATTATGACAGCTGTCAGACAGAGACTGTTTCCCAGAAATCCAGAGTTTTTCAAAGCTATGTAAAAAATAAATGGAGTACTTAATACTGATAATATTTATTCTTAAGCTTATTGTCAATCATACGCTTCTTTGAAGTAATGGAAAAACATCTTGTGGCATTTAACATTAAATGTATGCTTTTCACCAAAAGCATGGTTTCTGAAGTTGTCATTAATTGTATGCTGGTATCCTGTGATGCCTGAGAGAGTTCTTAAAGGTTTGTCTGAATAAATTATTCTTGTTTGACAGATGGGAGAGCATGTCTAGTGTTTTTCTTCTCCTCCACACCTTGGAATGAGCCAGAATGTTAGGATTTAGTTCTCAGACAACAGCACAAGAGAACCCAATCACGACATAATCTAAGGATGTTGGTTTAGATCATATAGTTTCTGAATGTAGGGTTTGTGTTTTAACTTGTAATCATTTGAGTGACTGAGGCATTTTCCAAGAAAAGGGCCTTGCTGTTTAGTTGCAAGTGAACTTGCCTAGAGTGAATATATGAAAAGTTTGAGTACTAAACCATAATAGTTTGCATTTTTTTTAAAGGATACTTACTTGCTTCTGTGGAATTCATCACAATTATCTGTTCACTTCCATTTTAACTGGAAGGAGGTACAACTGCAATGATACATAGAAGCTTCTCTTCGCGCAATTGGTAACAGGCACCATCCTAGGATCTAAGTACCTCACACAGGAGTGAAGTAGTCCAGCAATACATCTCAACTCGTGAGTCCCAGTGCTCCTGTTTATTTTCAGTCTCTAAGATGTCAGAATTGTGTATCTGTGTGTGTACTGATACAGCTTCACTGGCTGAGTGAACCAGAAAACTAGTGCCTTCATCCAGTCTCTTTTTTCTCACAAAGCATGTCAATGTGACAAGTACTCCTTTCTTTAAAGCCATTGCCTCCGGCTGCCATGTGCAGGGCAGCCAGCAGCAATTACAGATGTCAGTAAACCTCTTTGAATTGCACTGATACTCCCTGCACTGTAGCTAAAAGGCAGCAGACACATGATGGGAGATGGAATGAAATGACTGCAGTTCTTGTCATTTATTGTGGTCTAGTGGCTGCACTACAAAACAAATGTCTCAATCTGTAGGGGATGCCCTATTCTAGGCCCGTGGTATTGTTTACTTCCCTAAGGACAAGCTATATTTTATGTCTGGTTTCCCATCCTTCTGCGGCCCGCCTACATTGACTTCTTGTTCCCAGAAGGGGCATAAGAGAGGCATATGCCAGAGAGAGAAAATACAACGTAGTTGCAACTGTAAAGAGAAAGCAGAGCATCGCCTCAGGTGAAGTGACTAACTCTTAAGCCGAAGTAGTTAAACAGGGGTCTGGCAAGACTGGCAAATGATATAACCATTAAGGTATACATCCCATGGCATGTTGGAATTGGGGGGAGTTTACCTCTTGTAGCCACTGCTTTAGGCTGTGGGCGTAGCCTTGGAGATTTTATCCTTCCGATTGATTTTATAGAACTGAGGCCTGGTAAGTTTTCACTCTTCCACTACTGATGTAAAATAGTGTTGCCCGTTACCATCCAAAATATGTAGTAAAAGACTGGTGATGTCATGATAGATGGTGGTCTTCTGTATCCTGTTTGAGAAACCCACAAGTGGAGGAATTTTTCATGTGACTGTTGCTTTGGTATTGTTCTGCTGTCATGTGTTTCAGGGTTTTATTTTTAGTAAGAATACATCAGTAGAAATACAGTAGGGAAGTGTCAACTTACAGGATCAATTGCGATTCAACGGGCATTTGTGTACTTCATCTTACATGCATCTTGAATACTCAAAAATACAGAATGAGTCACTTGAATAACATACACAACTGGTGAAAATAAAGTACACGGTAAAAAAAATAGTTGGTACAATTTATTTGTCTTCAGAATAGTTCTTCTTACACTCCTGTGCAGTATCTTTATGGTCTGTGCATTAACATTCCATGTTCCTGCTGTCCTTGTGCATTCCTGGGCAGCAAAGACAAACCGAATTCTGCGGAGTTGAGATAAAGAAAATCAAGATGATACAAAAAAGGCTACTGGCGTAAGAGGCTGACAGGCCTATTCCTTGCTCTTATTCAATGTGATTTTAAATAGGAATCCAGGGGGTATCTAGACCAAGATAGATGGGAATCCAAATATGTTACCCTAAAAGTATCTCAGACTTGGATGCTGTGTGGGCCCAGCAGGTGTTTTCTTTCTTCAAATTCAACTTTTCAATCTTGAAAGTATCTCACAAATCTGCTTAATGAGCAGCTGGTAATTGAAGGCTTCTTTGTGCTAGTTGGTCATAGTGACTATTCCTCTTCCCCTTTTTTCATGGCTACCTGTTTGTTCACATTCCAGAACCCAGCCATCACCCCTGTTTCCATTTACCTTTTTAATTTCACTCCAGGTATGAATCTGTACTTGATATTGCTGGGTTTGTGCTCATATGTATCTTTTTTTAATTAATTCCAATAATCAAAAATAAATAAAAAGGAACAATTGTTGCAATCTCTCTTTGCAAAGTTTGAAGTCTTAGCTGAAACTCTTCAAGTCATTACAGAGCTTTTCACTTAATGGCTTAGGAGGGGAAAAGGTTGATTGTTTACAACAGAAACTAGTTTAATAAGTTCACAATAACACAACTCAATCACATTAAAGTTTTTCGGGTTTACTGCAACAGCAGAATTTTGAAAGAAATGCATGTGTCTTTCCTTCCAGAGTATGTATGATCAATCATAAAAGATAAGCCTTAAAGGTAATCGTTCTTTAAGCTGTAGTTTAGTCATGTGTGTGTCAAAAAATCCACAGAGGTCTTCTGCAGGCGGACAGGAGGTGCTCTTGGAAAAGCCTTGGTGCTTGTTGAGATTCGCTACAGTTCAGCTGCCAGAGCCAAGAGCTCAGTGTGCTCTGACCAGTGCACGTTGCCATGCAGAGGTGCATCTGTGACCTGTGCAGAGACACCAGCAGTACTGCTTAGCAGGACCCGGTGTTTTACAGGCGAGTTTCAGGTCTGCTCAAGGTAGTCACATGTATACAGAGTTTGGCAGAACAGATGTCACCTCAGTGATTCCATGTACCAAAATTCTAAGCACTTCAGCTTTTGGCATCATCTACCAGAGGTGCATCTGTTAGAGCCTTCTGCCTTGGTATTCTCTTTCATGAAGTGTTCACTTCGTATACACTGCAGCTTTATTGAGAGCATTAAATACATCCAAAGAGTATTTCTGGCTTAAGTACCAAGTTTTGGTCTTCTGCTAACCACCCTCTCCTCTCCATTATTTAACAGTTTCAGAATAAAAGGTTTCTTTGTTGTTTTTTTCCAGCAAGATCAGGATAGGGATCAAGCATGGTATTGGTACATTTTCTATAGCCTGATGGTCATAAAACACAGGTGATAGATTTAATCTATGAATTGATTTTGTTTGTCTGGGTAGGATTTGTGTTCAACTCTTAATGGTTTCAGGTGAAACAAGGTGTTTTTTCTAATTTAGCAGGGGCAAATTAATCCCCTTCTCTGTTCCTGTGCACTTCAGCGCAGGAAGCATTTAGTTGCTAATTTTACAGGGAGTGCTTTTAAACCACAAAGTGATTTTACAAAGACTTGATCTGGAAGTAGCATTAAAAGTTTAGTATGGAAAAGTGGCTTGTACATTCCCTAAGGAGCTGAGTTCTCAGTCAGTTTTTCAGGTAATATGAGATCAGCAAACCTGTGGCAACTTCAGCTTATGCATTTACTCTTTTTCTTAGAGGTCCTGCCAGCTGAAGGAGCTGAAATAGTCTGAATGCTGCATAAAATTATCAGCCCTGTTTGTATCACATTGGTCTTGTAAATACAGCTTCAAGTACTGGCAGTTCTTTAAACTTCCTTTACAAAAGGAAAAGAAATATTGACAATTGAAAACTAAAAATAAAGACTGACCAACTTACAGGAAGAGCTGAGTCCTAATACTTCCCAGCCTTAGATAATTTCTTCCAAACAACTTGCAAAATTCAATCCTAAACTCTGAAGTTTGGTAGGCTGTCAAATATTTGATCTTTAGTTTTATGAGAAAATAATTACTTAACACAAAGCACAAATAGGAACATGAATTGAGTATTAATGTTGGTATTTAGTATTATGGATATTGAGGTGCTGGAGCGTGTCCAGTGCAGGGCAACAAAGCCCACAAAGGATCTAGAAAACATGCCTTATTGTTGCTGAGGTAGCTGGGTTTGTTTAGTCTTGAGAAGAGGAGGCTCAGGGGAGACCTCATTGCTCTCTTCAATTCCCTGAGAGGAAGCTGTAGTGAGGTGGGGGTCGGTCCCTTCTACTGTGCCTGCAGTGAGAGAACCAGAGGAAATGAGACAGGGGAGATTCAGATTAGATATTAGACATTTTTTTTCACTGTCAGAGCATGTCAGGCATGGGAATAGGTTGTCCTGGGAGGTGGTGGAGTCACCATCCCTGGAGGTGTTTAAGAGGCATCTGGATTTGGTGCTGGGTGATGTGGGTTAGTGGTTTAGGGGTTACAGTGTAGTGCTGGGTTGATGGTTGGACTTGATGATCTTAGAGGTCTCTTCTAACCTTGATGATTCTATGATTTTACAGTTATAAAGTTTTGATGTTTTGATAGTAGAAATCCAGTCATCTTTGAGGGTAAAGTATATGTAGCTTCTCTGGGGTAAATCTGTGGTGTAGATATCCAAATACCTAATTCTGTAACTAGTGAAGCTTGCATGATAGGTTTATTCAGTTTTTTAGAATTCTGGTTTGCCATGACTTTTTTTTTCTGCCAACAAGAATAAGTCTTTGGAGAGAAAAAGAGAGGAAGGTCATGTCTTTATACTTTGAAAAATAGCAGTAAGTTTAAATAATTTGCTCTTTTTATAAATAAATATTTCCATTTAGCTAGAACTTCAGTAATTTGGTTTTGCATTACATCCTTCAGCTTGTCATCTCATCTACACAAAAGGCTGTGGCTTGAATCCAGGATTAGTCAGGATTAAATAAACAGCTGTTGAAACTATGGCCTCTTGAACCTGGGGGAGAGGATGGCATGGTTTTTGTTAGGCTGTAGAAGTGGGAAGAGTTCTGCTGTTACACATGCTGCTGAACACTCTGTTCTCTGAGGTCAGTGGCTGTAGGTGAAGGTTGACTCAGCTGCCCTGAACCACCCTTTCCAGCTGAAACACATCACCATAACTGAGCTTGGGAATTTTGTCTCTCTGCTCACTGTGCACCAGAACTGTGGTAGTCAAAACAAAGAGGCAGTGACCTGTAAAATACTCTACACTTTTCCCAGTCAGTTTGTAAGGGAAAAAATGAAAAGGTCATCGCAATGCTTCCTTGCTGTTGCAAGTGTGCATTTATTAAGGGATCTGTTGCTGTCCACCTGCAGATGAGCCAGCAGTGATGTTGCTGTGTGGATCTTTTATTGGTCCATTCGTGCATTTTCTGCCTGGGAGGGCCGCTATCCTTTGCTTCAGATTTTCTCCTGATGCTTAGAGGTACGGTCTGAAGTCAGGTTTTTGGAGATTCAGCACAAACTACCCATGGGAAAAAGTGCTTTTAAGGACAAGGGAGGGACAAACCTGCATTTTCCACACATAGCTGTGCCTATCCGTGTCACAATGGGAAGAGCGTGGCTTTCGTGCTGTAGTGCCCTTGAGTATGACTTCAAAAGCTAGGTAAGGTTTTTTTAACTTTTGTAGCAGTTTGCCTTGTTATTCTGTAACATAATACACATTTTCAGCATAAGAGAGCTGCTATGTAGTACTGAGAAGGGGCAAAGAAGGAATTCTTACCTACCTGAAAAGAGCCCCTAAAGAAAGTTCCCTTTAACGTTAAGAATATGCCAGATTTGGGGTTTTTTTGTCACTGTTATTTAATTATGCATGTGGTTTCCTCAATAATTTTCCTCCAAACATGCTTTGTGGAAATACAAGCAGACAAGTGGTCTCACTGGACCCTGCAGTATTGTCCAATAGCAGCTGAGGTTAGTCTGGCTTTTGTCAAACCAATAAATGAAGCCCAAAATGAATGAGCATAGGAATGAGAGCAAGAGCATTAAAATGCATAGAAGGAAGAGTATTACCACAGGCCTGAGCCCTAGGGTACATCACCGTGTCCCGCAGCCATAGGGAGGAGGAGGAGAGAAGATCCAGCAGGCAGGAATTGTGCAGCAAGATTGCCTTATTTAATTATTTTACAAACTCTTTTATAGACCTTTTTCTTCATAGTCTAATTGGACAAGGATCAGCCACCCCTTGGGGGTGATTGGCTAGAATCCTAAAACATCCATTGTCAAAATATTTTTCTACTGTACCATAAACAAGACTTTCCAAGGTTGCAGGTGTTTGGTTGTTTACATTCCCTGCTACCTCTTCTGTGAGAGAGAAAAGTCTCTCATGGACTTAGAAAATAGCAAGAAAATCCTCGCCAACAGCATTTTTGTATCTACAGAAGAGTAAATGGAATAAAGAAATATTAAGGACTAATTCTGCATGAGTGAAACAAAAATTTCCATGTGCTAAATGGTTAATTTTCCTCTATAGATAAATGTCAGATTTTCATTGTTTAATTATAGGCTGCAGTGCAAACTGGAGGTGAAAAGAAGACTGATTTTGTTTGGACTAAAGACGAACAGACGACTGAATATAGAAATAGTAAAGACAAAGAGGATATTTAATTTGTGCTTGGTCTGGCTTCATTGCAGTCATAATTAGAACTGCAGCATGTTCAAAAAGTAACTTCTTTGAGCAGAAAGGTTTAGGGTCAATCACCTGTTTTGCAGTCATTTTTCTGTGTGATTTTGCCTGTTTCTGCTTTATTGCAGATGCATTCAGTGGGACTTAGATAAACAGTTACTCAGTTGCAATGACTTGTGGAGATTTCTGGCAGTATTTTTATTCCTTATGGACAAAGGAAGGAAGAAAATTTCCCCTATAAGATGATTATAAACCTCTTAAATGTTAGAATGAGGAAGATCATATCAAATCTTTTAATGTACCCATCTTACTTTCTGGTAATATTATAGATGTGCACACATTAGGTAGGAAGCTCTCAGCTTCTCACAATTTCATCAAAATATAGAATTAAATACATTATAAGCATGTTAGGCCTGAGAAAATGAAACGTCAACTTATGTCAGACTAACAATACAAACAAAAAAAAAGGAAAAAAGGACTCTAGAAATTGTGAGGTTCCTTTTGCAATGCCTTTAATATGTGTTCAGAGAAGAAGCCATGTAGAAAGGCCTTGGGTGGGCAGAACTGTGACCAGTATGCTTCTCAGTACTGCTTTGCTTTAGCTGCTGCATGAAAGGCAAAATTTAGGGAATTTGTGGCTCCAGTGACAAAACACTTGACACATAGTTGTAAAGGGTACATTATCTGCCTTTGTCAGATGGGAAACGTGTTATGATGCACCAGCTGAATCAAATGATGAATCATACTTTAAAGCATGCTGTTTGATGTACTTCCCATTGCCCCAAGAGAGATTTATTTGAAATTCTGTTTTAAGATGCATGTTGAGATTTCTTTCGCTATTTTCTAAACCACATTTCAGTGAATATTTGAAACTACAGACACTTAAAATGGAGAAGAAACATGCAAATGTTGGCACATGTTTTTTCTCCATTTCAGAGCAGAACACCCCAAATATGCAGGAGAAAATGAGTGCAAAAAAACACCCAAAACCTGGGAACAAAGTACACAGCACTGTTTCTGTGATCAAGATATCCAGTAAAGCTTGCTGCAGATTTTATCGTGTTATTCTTGTACAACTCCGTTTATTTAAAACATAACTTTTCTAACAGGTGAAGTAGTTACCTAAGTAATTTATTAAATACACAGTAACTCAAACCACAAAAGTTAAGTCAGATGGTCTCTCAGGGATTTCTCCTTTGTGCTATTTCTTCTGCTCCACGTTGAAGAAAGAAAATAATTAGGGAAAGACAAAATTTTAAAGAAACAAAAAATTGCAGTAGCATTTGAACTGGATGGCCTGTAATATCTGGAACAGATTTGAAACTAAAATCCCATTGAATCCTAAAAATACCCACGTTTTTGGGAGTAATGGGACTCTGTAAATTTTAGCAACAAGAAAAAATATTTGAAGAATTTTTGTGTTTATTTTTATTTATGTATTTATTTTTGTTTTATTTAGAGGGCTGTTTCATGTGTGGAAATTGCTAAGAGCTGCTAAATAGTGATGCAAAAGCTACCTTAAAAGTTATTGAACAGGTGAAGAAATAATATTTTGTATTCATTCCAATCTGAATTTAGGTATAAACTAAGATAAACTAAACAGTTTAAATGAATCTCCAAGGCAGTATCCATATACATAAGGAAATGAAGAAGGATGAGCTGTAGTGCTGGCTGGAGCAAAATAGCACACTTGTGTGATATGACTACTCTGCAAATATATGCCCTCAGAAGGTAAGGTAAGGTAATGCTGTGACAATTTAACAGCTATAACCAGGGGTAAGAGGAACTGAGGAAAATACAGGATGAATATCAAGAAGAGCGTGCAGTTCTCACTGATGTCAATAAGACTGTGATCAATGACTTCTCATAGCAAATTATTGCCTCCTGGAAGGCAGACAGCATTTTTTGTTAGGATGTCTGAAGCCTGAACACCCACAGTATCAGAGCATGTTCAGTAGAAACATTAGAATGAGTAGGAATGAGTATTCAGCTGGAGGCTTGGAAAATAACGTGTTATACCAGTTATATTATATGTTTGTTAAAGTGATTTAGAAGCAATGTGTTCAACCACACTGAAGGGAGCAGAAGCTGAAAGGGAAGGAGATTCTTACCTCTCCACCATTGCTTACAAGAAAATGAGGAGACATGGAGAGAGATAGAACAAAGAAAGATGATGTTCTGCTCTTGGTAGGAGTATACCAATACCCTTATCTAGTTCATGATCTCTGCAGAACAAAGTCTTCCTGCCAGATGACACAAGGCGAAAATCCACTGAGGTGTTAGTCTTCTTTTTTTTGTCTTAGTAGTTTTTGTATGATCATTGCACATTGGATTTCTACCTGTGTGTGGTGGGTTCACGCTGGTTAGATGCCAGGTACTCACCAAAGCTGCTTTATCCATCCCATCCTCTGCTGGACAGGGGAGAGGAAATATAACAAAAGGCTTGTAGGATAAGGACAGGGAGGGACCACTCACCTGTTACCATCATGGGCAAAACAGTCTTCATGTGTGGAAAGTAGTTGAATTTATTATAAATAAGATCAGACTACGAAAACGAGAAAATAAAAACAAATCTTAAAATAACTTCCCCTCACCCTTCCCTTCCTTCCAGACTTAACATGTCTCTTTTCTCTGCCTCCTCCTCTTGAGTGGTACAGAGGGGTAGGGAATGGGTTCTGTTTATGCTTCACTCCTCACACTCTTCCCTTGCTCCAGTATGGGGTCCCTCCCCTAGGAGACAGTCCTCCAACTTCTCCAACATGAGTTCTTCTCACAAACTTCACAAATTGCTCCAGTGTGGATCCCTTCCACAGTGTACAATCCTTCAGGAACAGGCTGCTCTGTAGTGGGTCCCCCCACAGGGTCACAAGTCCTGCCAGCAAACCTGCTCCAGCCTGGGCTCTTCTCTCCATGAGTCCTGCCAAGAGCCTGCTCCAGCACAGGTTTCCCATAGGGTCACGGTCTCCTTTGGGCACATGCACCTTCTCCAGAGTGGAGTCCTCCAGGGGCTGCAGGTGGATCTCTGCTCCATTGTGGATGGACCCCCATGGGCTGTGGGAGCACAGCTGCCTCACCATGGGCTGCACCAGGGGCTGCAGGGGAATCTCTGCTCCAGCACCTGGGGCACCTCCCGCCCCTCCTTCTGCACTGACTTTGGTGTCTGCAGGGCTCTTGCTGTCATGTGTACTCACTCCTTCCTTCTCTGGCTGTGATTGCTACTGCACAGGTTTTTTTCCCCCTTCTTAAATACATTATTCCAGAGGCACTCCCACCATCGCTGATGGGCTTGACCTTGGCCAGTGGTGGGTCCATCTTGGAGCCAGCTGGCATTGGCTCTTCTTTTCACAGAAACCCCCCAGCCACCAAAACCTTGCCATGCTAAACCAGTGCACCACACTCTTCAGGAATTCTGTGCAGAGCGAGTTTCACAGATGTTGTAAAGTTACTGGCTTTTAACACTGCATTAGCATGGGTTACTTAATCCTTACCCAGCAGATGGATTCTGAGTATACTACTCCTGAAATTATAACAGCTAAAATTTATTTGCAAGGACTCTCCTGGTATTTCCATGAAGTCAAACATGAGAAAACTCAATCCCACATGAATCATTGGGGTTCCACTGTTACCACTCCACTTTTCAGGTTCATTTAACATCTATTCAGGAATATGAGAGGGTTTCTTGTAAGTATGAAGTTCTAGTTCTGCTTATTTATGTAATGTTGGCCCACAGCAAACTCTGACTTGGGTACAATAGACAGAACAGACTTAAGACTATGTACAGAAAAGAGTGCATTTTCTCCATCTTTTCTGCCTGTTGGCCACTGTCTTGTCTCTCCTCCATCAAGATTTTTATCATTTTCTTGCTGAGAACCAAAATTTTCCTTTTTTGTCAATATATAGGGACCCATGCTAACCATGTACCAAATATTTCCGATGATTCTTTTTGAGTGGTTGATGATTTCTGCTACCCCTGCTGAATTATGAGAAGAGTTAACAGCAGCCTACTCCATGCCAGATAGCTGTATATGCAACATGTAAATCACTGTGGATATCCTGAGTCCAATAAAACCAGAAAGGCTGGTGCTTCTTGTGCCTTATCTTTACTCATCAATCTCACAACAAGGAAGAAGAAAGGTGCTGTATGAAAATACAATTTTAAAGTCCCAAGTTGTGTTGCCTTCATCCACACCATTACTGCCACAGCAGCGGGAGAGGGCTTTCAGTAAGGAGTGTCTTACTTCCTTAAAGCATGACTTCATATGAAAATTTCAGCTGTGGCATAGAATTTGAACTGGGTAGCATTTGAGCAAATACATGCTTCCACTTATATAAACAACCTAATTAAATCCACTGCTTAAAAGCTTGCAGAACTGGCAGCATGCTTTATAAGGACAGCTTGCCAAGGAAAGAAGGAACTTCGTTCTAGATTTTTTCTGTCTTATGTACAGAAGCAGTATCATTGGATTCACCTTCTTGCATAAAGCAAGCAGAATTTGGCATAATCTTCAAAGTGTGCCAAGCCCTTGTGTACCATGTGTGCCTTTGGATATGCAGTAGCCTAAAAGTAATACAGAAATCAACAGAAAGAATGCACAACCACTCATTTTATTTCTGGAGCCATTTTAAACTTTTACCCTGGCAAATATTTGTATAGATCTTCAACACAGTGGTTGATTTACTTTCAAAGAAAGTAGCTTTGTGGTTCATGTCTTGTGTGTTTTATCTCTACTGACAATGTGGCTGTTATCTAAGAAGTGTATCTAGTGCAGTTAAATATATACATATGTGTGTGTAAAGTATCATCAGTCCAAAAAGATATAGTCACAGAACCAACTGCAGAGAGCATCGACAAAGCCTTTTTCAGACCTTCTAACCAGTGCTTGCACATTGCATTTTGGTACGGAGCAAAAAAATTGTACAAGAAACTCAACAAAGCCTCACACTACTGAATGCTTGCACAGTTGCACATGCTGCTTCAAACCCAAGTTAGACACTGTGTCAAAGTGTTTTAACTTCTCTCATTTGTTATGCTCATCTTTATGCCTTTACATATGGCATATTAATGCTTTAACAGATATTACGTGGCTTAAAGGGTAGTTTGAATGATGTGTTTGATTTTAGGAACCCTACATTTGACACAATAAAGTATTCTAGTTTTCTGTCCATCTGTGTACCTGAACACCCTTAGTTAACCTTAGATGGACACAAACACATCAAACACAAACACCAACACACAGGTGTTTTACAGCTTTCGTCTGTGCTTTTGGCTCCTTTACTATATGTAATAATGTCTCCTTGCAGGAAAGATGGGAAAGCTAGAGATGTGAATGGATAATTGATCCTTGGCATTCCAGTTAAAAGTCTGATTCCATTAGAAATGCCTTCTCAGAGCTCCAAATGGCAGACAGTATTCTGGCCTATTTCCAGCTGACCCTAAGGAGCCCAATGAATGAAGCCAGGTGAGGGGCAGTTGAGGCAGTCCGTAGGGCACTGCTCAGAGACAAGCATGGCATGGGGGCAGGGAGGGGTAGTTACACACACTCAGCCCACAGCTGCTGTTACTGGCACTTTGGAATGGGCTGTGCAGGACTTGGGGGTCCTGCACTTTTCAGGGTCCTAACATCCTTGCACAGTCATCCCCAGACTAGTCAGTTTCAATATTCCAAACAATGCTGCTGCCATGATAGCCTCTCCCCTAATGTACAGGCAGGATTGGATCCTCCCAGCATCATCTGGCACCTTGGTCAGTAGCTGGCCCCAATCTCTGTTAGACAGGAGTGGTTAGCAATGACCAGCCCCAGGCATGGCTGTTCCCAGTGTCTGAACATGAGCAGAGGGAAGAGGTACTGAGGAAGGCATGGGACGTGGCTGGGGTTTTGTGGGAGATGGGTATCACCCCAACGTGAAGAGCTGGGTAAGACAACATTACAGAGGATTTGTGGAAAGATCAAAATGCTGCTTGACAGCTGCGTCCAGACCCCTGGAGATCCACAGGGGTTTTTTCATTCCCTTCAGTAGCAGAAGAGCTTCCCGCTTGGAGTTTCCTTATCAGTTGAGGCAGGTGAGTGCAACAACCAGAGGAAGAGCTAGGAAAAGCTGGTTATATTGACCACAGGAACTCTTCCTTGTCTTTCCTCCTTTAGCCAAAGAACTTGATGTGATCCAAAAGCCTCTGAGAGAGGGCCTACAGACCTCTCTCTCATTGAACAATCTGTCAGCAGCAGGTGCTGGACTGTTTGCAAGCCACAATCAGCTCAGGAAGCCCAGATTTGTCCCTGTTGTTTCATTAGCTGTAGAAATAGAAATGTATTGGTTTTAGGTTGCAAATACTTTATAACTATGCAGATTACATTTGCATTTTGATGACAGTATAGAGGCTGAGGACTAGCTGCAGTTCTAGAATCCTGAAAATTCCTTCCTTCTTCCTTCTTGCTAGGAACAGTACTCTAGCATAGAAACTATTTCAGGGAAAGGGACATACCTTTTTTTTTCTTCTTCTTTTTTGGTTTTTTTTTCTTTTTTTCAGGACTTTTGTGCTGGGGGGAAAACTGTCGAAGTTGACTGTGTGATATTCGTATGTCAAAACCAGTAAGCAAAAGTGTGTGTCTGTAAGTCCTTATATATGTCACAGTTGCAAAACTAGTTAGAGTGGGTACTTCAAAGGAGCATTTTTTTATCCAAGTCTCAGTTTGGTAGGCCAGGTGTTGAGTGTAGACCTATAGTTATTACATGAACAAAGGAAGTAACAAGAAACTGTGAGCAAGATCTCAAAAGTTATAGTCCGTTGAATTTCATTGCTCAGTGATATTTGACTGGTTCTTTGTAGTCTCCAAAAAGATTATTTTGTGGTTCAGGCCAAACTTTGCAAAGGGAAAAGTTTCTCTATAAATTAATAATTACAACTATTTGTAATTTTAAACAGTGGTAAAAGCAAATGCCAGGAGGACAATGCCTTAAAATGCAAGGAAGAGATTATAAATTAGTTTAAAAAAATGCAACAAAGGTAGAAATGGAGCTGAGTACCACAAAAACTTGACCTATCTACTCAGACGAACACCACAAAGTTTTATTTTAGAACATATATGTGTACTCCATTAACAGAGGTGCATAAACTGAGATAAGAGTTACGAAATAGAAATGGGAACTAAGGAGAGAAAACATCGCCAGCCAGTCAAGGGAGGCGATTGTCCTGCTCTGCTCTGCTCTGCACTGGTGCAGCTTCACCTTGAACATTGTATGCAGTTTTGGTTACCACAACACAAGAAAGATATTAAGCCTGTAAAGAGGAGGACCACAAGGTGGTGAAGGGCCTAAGGGAGAAGCCATATGAGGAGTAGCTGAGGTCATTTTGTCTGTTCAGGCTGGAGAAGGGGAGACTGAAGGGATTGCATTTACAACTTCCTCGTGAGGAGAAGAGCAGGGGCAGGCACTGATCTCTGCTCTGTGGTGAGCAGTGACAGGACCCAAGGGTATGGATTAAAGTTGTGTCAGAGGAGGTTTAGGTTGGATATTAGAAAAAGGTTCTTCACCCAGAGGGTGGCTGGGCACTGGAACAGGCTCCCCAGGGAAGTGGTCACAGCACCAGCCTGACAGAGCTCAAGAAGCATTTGGACAATGCTCTTGGGCAGATGGTGTGATCCTTGGAAACATCCTGTGCAGGGCAGGCAGTTGGACATGATGATCCTTATGGGTCCCTTCCAGCTCCACATATTCTGTGATTCTACGTGATTTCTGTGATTTTCATGAAGAAAAGAATCCAGAGATGGCCAGAAAGAGACTGAGGGGACCTCCAGAGAGAGAAAACAATGACGTGAGGGTAGCAGTCTCGTAGTATAGAAGGTGAGATGCAGCAGAGGCTGAATTCCTAGAGCAGACCTGGCTCTCACTTAACTGGGAGGTCAGAACACCAGCCTTGAGTTAAAGCTAATGAAGAGGGTTGGCAAGGCCAGGTTTATAGACAAGTTGAACAGTTCTAAGATCTACTTTATTGATCAAATGGCAGTGGGGAGCCAAAGAGAAATAAGTTTTAGTAATCATGGTAGTAGGTTGTGGGAATCCATACTCACAGTTTGGTTACCAGAACAGCAGAAAAAGATCAGGTCAAAATCTTTTGTAGAAAAAATATTTCATGTGTTGTTATTTCTTCATATTCTGATCATAGCAGTGGGTAGTGTTTAGGATAAAATCTCTCTGACATAGCTAGGATAGAAATACTGCACTGGTTGTGACACAGGACTGTTTTGAATAGAAAACAGGAAATTAAGCTCTGACTGAGATCTGTTTCTTATCACTTTTGTCCTACTTTGAAGTTCCTATGTCCAAAGTATTTTCCCTGCAAGCACAATATTGTTTTCATAGTAATAACTCCCCTCCTTTCCTCCCTTCATGAAATTAGCTGTTGATTCCTTTACTTACATATACTGTCTGAAGAAAACATCTGGAGCCAAGGCAGGAGTGAGGTATCCACGTCAGGGTCTGGAGTGTCCATCTGTGTGGCAACATAAAGGCACCAGGGAGTGTAATGAAACCTGCCCACGCTGCCTGGTCCGGAGTGAAGGAGAGGTCAAATGCCACTGAGCTCCAGATGTCTGGCTGAGTGAGGGGGTGAATGTTGGCTGTGTACCCGCAGTGCATTAATGGCCCACGCATTAAAGGCAGCTGAAGGTAAGAAATAGATGCTTTCAGCAGAAAGGACTAGAGCAGGTTATAGTTCGCAAAGGCAGAGAAAGCTAGCCAGAGAGCCATAGTCAGGTTGCATTGTCTGCGTGACACCACAGTTGCTTTCCAGAGTGACTGTGTCTCTCTTTTGCCTTCTGCATTTTATCTGTAGGAACAGGACCACAGCAAAATTTAGCAGTGTTTGGTGTGCATTTGCGTCCACAGCACAGAAGTAGCGGGGTGTTGAGTGTGCACTAGAGTGGCTGTACAGAATAACCAGAGATTGCTCTGTTACTGACCCAAACATCCTGCACAATGTCAGGGCGAGTGGGTGGGATGGGGTGGGAGATAGTCCAGGGAAAAGTGAGTATGAGTGATCAGCAGCTATGCACATAATCACTACAAAGAGGACACTTCTTAAACTGGAACAAAATACACAACATGAACAGCCAAAGAAGCAGAATAGCACCACCTTGCAGCTGGCCGCAAGCAGACCTGTGAAAGGGGGCTAAGAAAAAGAGAAAGGTTATAGTGGCATTGCAGAGTTTCCTTATGGGAAAGTGTCTCCTCCATATTAATGGAATCAAGAGCTTGGCCCTCCAGGGCACAGGAATAAGGCTACCTGTTTAAAGGCGCTGTTTTGCATTATGCACTCCAGGACCTGGGTGTCCTTCTCTGCATAGCTTTGTGGAGACATATCAGCAGAGGCAGTTCTCATTTCTCATCTTTAAATTAATTTGCCCCAAAAGAAGAAGCTGCACCGAATAACTTGGGGAGGGAAGGGGGGCGGGGTGGGGGCGGGGTGGGTTTCACTGCTCTGGTAAGAAGAAAACACCTGCCTTTGCCTCTTTAACCTGGTTTTCCATGACATGTCCATCAAAAAACAGCATACAAAGGCCTGAAGGAAAGGCAGAGGTCTGGTACTTGGGGTAAAGTTGTGGAGGTCAAGTCCTTTTTTTCACAGTGTGAATCCCAACAATATTGTTGGGGGAGAAATGTCCTGCTCATACAGGTCATGTCCACTTCTTGTACAAATAACTGTACCTTATCTTATTCATCTTGTAATGCCCAGTTTTCAAACCCTCCTCCTTTCTATGAGGAGACTGGTACCTATGCATGTGATTTGCATGTTTGTGTATGCGCTCACAAACACATACATGAAAAGTCTTGATAGCACTACTGTCATCTTGTCATAGGTCACCTTGATAGGGTTACTTTCTACTGGTTTTTACAGTGAAACAGTAGTACTCTTTAGGGCTTTCTATCTGGAATAGGAAATCTGGGAGCTGAAGAATATATCTGCAGGGACCAAATACTGCTCTAATTTTTCTGCTTCTCACAGCAGGAATTTTTGTTAGAAATCACTCTTAAAATTTAATCCACTGAGATATGGTGCAATGCTACAATTCCCTGATGAATTACATACAGCATCACTGTGCTACAAAATAAATATTTCATATGGAATGTGTTTTCTGAGCAACAATTATCTGTCAGACATGCACTACCCAGAATAAAGCTGGGGAGAATTTTCTGGGGCCCACAACAAGATAGGAAAGATTATAGAAAATTGCTGGAAGTTTGTAAATCACTGTAATAGTTCTTGTGTGTGCTGTTTGATGTTGTACACTCCTATAACATAAAGAAAAAACACAGCCTGATTGCCTTTAGCTTGTCATAGAAGAAGCTCTGCGAAGTATGATTGTGTGGTTAATAAAATGCCTAGATTACGGTTCATGATCTTGTGTGCTTGCATATTTATATATACCTAATTCTTGAATGTCTTGAGCCATCAGGTGACACTTAGATCATGAGGCTCTAACACAGGGTAGCTGGCCTTTTCAGTGTTGAGCTCAGCTTAAATTCTGAACTGTGTCTGTGGATTTCCTGCTCTGCAGCACAAACTAGACCTTGCCTCAGTGTAAGGCTAGTGCTCTTGCAGGGCCATAAGGACAGACCCAAACACTTCCTGCTGCAACATGCAGGTTTCTCATGCAAGTGTAGTGGCTGTGTTTAAAGTTGGCTTAACCAGATGCTGACACTGGCAGGCTGTGTTTGACAAAATTACACTTTAACACATATAATGCTAAAGGAAGTTACATGAGGAAACACTGAAGACATAAAACCTATTGGTTCTGGTGGTGCAAAATGTGTTCAAGACAATTTCTTAGCATACTATCATTGTTGGGATAAGCTTAACCATGATGGAATTGCCACTGAAAAGGGAGGTTGTGCCTTGCTCTCAGGTACGTGTTCTCTTTCCTATCAAAATTAGAAGTTATTTGCCAAGTCAGATAAGCTTGTTGATCTGGTTGAAAACTGTGCCTTCAAGAAAGAAATATTGGCCTTCAGTAAGATCAGAGAGTTTACATGTCTCATGGCTGAGGGACCCCTACAAACATGCAAACACACAGCAAACTTGAACAGCTGGGTATCACAGGAGAAGCAGAATTGCTTCTTTCAACAGCAACAGGGCCTAAGATCAGCCCACGGTGACACTGAAACCACATCCTCACTCAGGACCAACTCAGTGCTGCTCCTGATTCTCAGGGCATAAAAGAGCACCTGCTAAAAAACAGCTACTGGCCTGTTTCATAAGGAATCTCTCCTTTGGGTTGAAAAAGTCTTAAAGAAGCCACAGACAATTTATGCCTCTGCATTTCCTAGGTGAATTGGATGTGACTCTCATTAATTGAATGTTTTTGTTCAGTAACAGCTGGGGACATTCGCAGACTGGCTTCAAGTCCTCTAAGGCACAAGTAGTCTTTATGGACATTTTCACTGTGGTACAGCTACAGGCTCATTATTGAAGGAAAACAAAGGAGGGAAAATAAATGAACATTAGATCCAGGCCATCCCAGCAGCTGTCACAGCCTACATTCCCATTTAAAATTACCCGAGCATATATTTTTGTGGAGCTGATGTCTTGTTCTATGACCTCTGCCTGTCTGGTCCCAGAGAGTTATCATGGATATCTATCATATAAAATTTCTTCATTTACCTTGTGGTGAAAAGCATTGAACAAAAATAACTTTGTCTCTGCCTTGGTAACAATATGAACCAGTTTCTCTTTGTTCACTGTAGACAAGCTTGTGAAAAACATTAAGTTTTATATTATTAGAGCTTTTTTTGGTGCCTAAAACACCTTGGAAAAATAAGAATTTCATGGCTTTCTAGAAGATGTACTCAGAATAGTTATCAGAAGTAAACTGATTCATAATCAATGCTGCCAGGAAGGCATGTTTGATGCAAAGGAAGCATGTGGGCAGTGGAGTAAAACAAGCTCATTAAAGGAAATAACAGCTGCTTCCATATATAGAAGTTGTTGGTAATAAATACCAATAATATGAAATTTTGATCAGCAATAAAAATGAAATTTATTATTCTTATGACTCATATGTGATTCTTTTTCTTCTCCTTATTCTCCTTCTTTCCCTACCATATGGTATCCAAACACGACCTAGATCAAGTGGTGGAGATATTCCAGCTATTGCCACTTGTGAAAAAACTATAGGCATCTAGACAGAAGGACAAAGCCATTGCACTGCTGAATGTTGTATCCCTTAGGTTTTTGATGTCTAATTTAGTGGTGGAATGGAGTTTGTACCTTTTTTCATCAGTGCTTGAGATAAACTATGTGGCAAGAAGTGGGACTCACAAAGGCCATCATTACTAAGTCCTCAGTACAGAATTACATAAGGAGAAATCAAGTACCAAGGTTAGGCTGTTCCTTTCAGCTAGGTGACTTTCTGTCTTTTAGTGGACCTCCAAGGAACTATCTACCTCTCCTGACTCCCTTCCCTAAAACAGCCCTCGAGTAAACTGTCTTTTTTTTAGTTTAAAAATTTGGTGAAATTTAGATGTATCCTTTATTCAACCAGCTGTTACTCCCTAGTGTTGCAGCACAGTGGTATAATATAGCTCATAATAACTGAAACTAATTGCTAGTGTCAGGAAGACTGGCAGTGTTTCAGCAGAAGGGAACTGTACCATCAGTTAAATGGCTCTTGGGAAAGAGGCTTGGGGGGAAAAGAGAAAGGGAAAGAAAAGAGAAGAGTGAGTCAAGAGAACAGGAGAGACTGGCAGAATGACAAGCACCTCTTCTCAGGATCATTTTCCACTTTACCCAAATGCTCCATATGTTTCTCAACTTCAGAAAATCTTCAAATTGAGAGTCAAATTGTATATATTCTAAAAATTATGTTCATTTTCAAGATGTACCAAAAAAAATGAGCCTGACAATTTTAATTGATTAAAAACCATGGGGAAAAAAATGAAATTGTATTTTTACTTTAGGGTTTCTAAACTATTCTCTGCCAGATTAGTATATGACACCTGCTAACAAAATTACTTGTAAGATAACCTCCAGATCTACAAACCCATGAAGTAAATTCTGCAATAAAGTGATTGTAGGCCTGCACTAGTATCAACCTGCTAAGTAGCCACGGTCAGTCAGCTGCACAAACCCCCAGGTCACATCAGGGTTATGCCTGTCCCTCCTACTGTGCTGAGACCATCAAGGACTGGGCAGTAACACCTGGCTCATGAGAGACATTCTGTTCTCATGAGTTGCAAAGGTACTTTCATTGTAAAATGTAGCTGGCAAGCTTAGAAAGTATTGCCATTCTCATTTGACAGATGGAGTAACAGATGTGGAGTGGTTAAGTGGTTTATTGAAGGTCTTAGATAAAGTTGGTGGCAGAGCTGAGAGTATTTCAAGGAGACTAAATCTCATGGCCTTGATCAAAGTGACACTCTTTGGAAGGCATCTCATTATTCACACTTGCTTTTTTGTATAATAGAGAACTTAATTCCAGTTACAGGAAAGGAGAATGATAAGAAATGGTGAATTATGAAAACAAGTCTAAAATCATTAATAAACAGAGGAGGATGTCTAGTGCTGAGAGGACCACTATGCTGAGTAAATCGGAGCATGAACACTACTAGTTCTGGCTTCTGCAAACAGAATTTGTTAAATTAAAAACTGGCACAAGTGATCTTTTGCTGAATTTCCAGATATGGGCTTAGTTTCCCCAGAGCTGTCTTCCATGTATTCCTGTTTTAAATCATGTAAACTATGACTTCCTGAAAATAAAAATAGCTTTGTTAAACTTAGAGTTTTAGTAAAGTATGTCAGATTACATGAGGCAGGAAAAGTATTTCTTTGCATAATAAAAGCTTGTGGCTAGTAACAAGACATTTAAAGACTTAAAACATATGCAACATCCTGAGCTTCCTCTCATGTTCACCAGTTCAACTCTGAACTGAGTGAATGCTACTTCTCTTCACAATTAACTTTCTCCTCATGCTGAAGTTTTAAACAACAATAAAGCCCTAAACTCTTAATCTGAATTCTTCTATCAGACAGAGAAGTGAAACAACATAGAGCAGTATCATCATTTTGTATTTTCTTCTCTATGCAGCAGGACTTCAATCGGCATTCAAATTTGTGAACAGTCTTACTGAAGGCAATTCAAGTATTCCCATACCAGGGAATAAAGAAGAAGAATATGCCTTTTTAACTTGTGAGGCAGATTGCTGCTCTAGAGTTATCCACACGCAATCTGTTAGGTGAAATTGCAGCTTCTGGAAGTGTAGGAAATTGCAGCTTCTGGATGTCATGTAGGCAGCATTTAATTGCTGGGCTACCTGCACTCTCCTCAGAACAGGCACATGGCGAGTGCAAGCAGCACAAAGCTCAAGCACTGTGACGGGCAGTGTCAGACACGAGTGGCTTAGCACTTTAAATGAATGAGACAACTTGGCTGTATGAAGTTTGACATGGATGTGTGAAAGGCCAAGGCCTTAGCAATGTATTAGAATTATTGCAATTTAATTTTCAGGGAAAAACTAAAAGGAAAAGCTAAATCCTACAAATATCTCCTGAGATGCAAAAATAAGCAATGTACTATACCATCTTTCTGAGTTTGTTTCCAGGCCTGAATCACAGAGGACTGCTTGCATTGCATTTTGTCTGTTCACCACAATGTGCGTTTCAAGCAAGTTAGGGAATTTGGTTTTAATTCTGGTTCTCTGGTTAACACATATGGTGACCCTTTGCATCATCAAAGAATGGATGTTCATTCAGTCTAGCCCAGTCAAAAGTATAATCCAAGAAGATTATTCCCTTGCTGAAGAGGGTGCTGAGGAAAGGGCCCTTCTTCCACAGGTACTCTCATTCATCCCTGTAAGTAGCTCTCTCTTTCACTTTTGCATTGCTGCAGGAGGTTTATAACTGTTGGCAATTGCAAACCCACTTCACCACTGACAGCAGTGAAGTGACAACTGGGAAAGATGTGTAGGAGAAGCAGGAGCTAAGAACACAGCTTTCTATATCACATTGCTGCCAGCCTGAGGAGACATTATAGAGCTATTCACAACATTTTCTGCAGTAGTTATTTTATCCGGGATAATAGAAACACCAAATGAGAAAAAGTCAGCTTACAGAATTAGCAGCCTTGCAGTATTGGCATATTGTGACTATAGAAAGACAGCAATCACTAAAGTTGCTTCAGTTGTTTCTCTCCAGATAGCAGCATTGGCAATGACTCAAAAATACAGTATGAATTGCAACTGAAACACTGATACAAAAGGGAATAAAGAAGAACAATGGGGATGTTTTTAATGAACCACTTGCTCTTTTACAGGCAGTTTTAAGAGGTTATTTTTATGATTACTTTGTATTTATACACTGTTATTTGCAAATGTGCTCCTGCTAGTACATACCTCTGACTCAGTTTGAGTATATTTTTTAATACCCTCACAGGAGTTTGGAGTTGCTGAAGCCTCATGGAAATGGTTCTCTCTCTGTCAACCATGCATGTGTGCACATGGATTTGATCTAAATATTTACTAATTCTCTGTAGAGAATATAAATACAACAATACGACAGTCCTTGTATGGCCAGGGCTTGACAGTCTAACACTTCTGAGCAATATTGAAGTGAAATATTCTATGCATAGCTGTTCAATTTACATCTTTTATTGTACATCACTGAATTCAGGTGGCCTAGGTCAGTTTTTAGGGCTCTCTACTATATTTTGAGATCTCTGTGTCATAATATGTTTATCTGACACTTAAACAAGTATACATAAATGTGGTTTTCTTTTCTGTACTGACAAATGAGGATCCAGCACTAGCTGTCTTTTTCAAACATGAAAATAGAAATAAGATAAATACCCTGTCTGGGGGAGATTGTAAAGATGTCCTGAGTATAGGCTGGGAAGGCAATGGTCCTGAGTTCTGGGAGAGGTTGTAAGTCACTTTCAAACCTTGATGGCAAAGTTACATATGTAAATCCATACTTAGGCATTATAATAGGGTACACGTTATGTATGGGCTGTTTAGAAGAGACAGAAAGCCTAACACATTCTGGTCAAGTTCTGACCACGGTTTGCTAAAGTCTGCTATGTGATGTGTTTACTCTAAATCTGGAATAGTTCAGAAAGAAAATTTCCGCATGAGCAAGTAGCATGGTGCAGCAGAAGCAATGCAGTAGAGGAAAATACTCAATGCAGAGGACCCAGTGTTTGCACTACACACATTTTGGAAGTCTTGGAAAACAAATGCAGGTGTGAATTAATAGGAAATTCCTGAATCCACAGTACTTGAAAGAAAAAATTCTTATAAGCAAAAGAGACAATTAGAAAATAATTGGGCTGCTCAAAGCAGGACCTGTTTACTGCCCTCTACAACAGGAAAGGAGGTTGTAGCAAGGTGAGGGTTGGCCTCTTCACCCAGGCAACTAGAACACGAGAAGAGGACACAGTCTTAAGCTGCACCAGGGGAAGTTTAGGTTGGACTTCAGGAAGGGTACCTTCACAAAAGGGTAATTAGACATTGGAATGTTTAGGCTGCCCAGGGAGGTGGTAGAGTCACTGTCCCTGGAGGTGTTTAATACTGGATGTGGTACTTAGTGCCATGGTCTGGTTGACAGGGTGGTGTTTTGTCATGGGTTGGCCTCACTGATCTCAGAGGTCTCTTCCAACCTGGCTGATTCTGTGTGATTCTGTGATTTTGAGATATGTGAGAACTTTCTTGTTTTGATTTTAAATATGACATAATGAGGGTCTTAAACGTTGGTTCAAGGTAAACAGTGAACAACAGCAAAACTAACAGCAATCATATTAAATATGCTGAGTTTCCATTGCATTTTCAGCATGTTTCTGCTCCCTGTTTTCAAAGCAGTTGACCACCCTGAGAAATGAATGAAGACATAATCATTTCCTGCTTCTGTACGTCGTTTGTTGTACTAGTAAAAATTGTATATGCAGGGGTCATATATGGGTGAACTCTAAACAGAGAGAAAAGCCAGAGAAACTGGTTCAGACACATACACATCAGTAGTTACAAAATTTGAACTGAAACTTGACATATCTGAGTTTTTCTAGCATTAGTATGGGACAAACAGACTATGTCTTTACTGTGGCGTAAGGGCACTTTGTGGCACATCCCACATTCTGGACCACCAACATACTGAACATAGGACCTGCTGGAGCACATTGCACGTCCCCAATAAGCTGCTACTCCTGCTCAGCTCTGCATAACAACCAAGGTACAAGAGGCAGGTGCAGTGTGTTCCCACATCCCTGCCTGTCCACCAACTCTATCCTGGCATCTGCCTCTCAGCTATATCCTGGCATAAGTGTGCACACCTAGATTGAGAAACTGGAAAGACAGTCACAACCAAATTAATAATATATGCTGAAATGCATGGAATTGATAGTGACAGGTAAACATGAAATTCTCAGCACAGATGAGGCATTTTCTGAAACTGAATCTGTCCTGTTCCTGGGTTATAAATTTGCATGTGTGGAAGAACTATGATGCAGAGGTAGTTTTGGGAAGGAAGGGAGGAATTTTATAGCTTCAAGAGGAGGGTTTAGGGTTGTGTGTCTGTGTGTATATGTTTGTATTCTCTTTAAGTATCATTTGGGAGAAGTGGCAGTACGAAATTTGTAAAGGAAGACCAGAGCATATTGAGGTATTCTGTTCCCACACCAGATTGTTGGGCCATAATAAACAGAACACAACCCCATGTCTCTAATTTGATACTTTGATAGTCCCCCACTGTCTTTCTGCCCAAGGTAGACAACTATTCTGTTATTAAAGTTCCTTTAAAACTAACTAAGCTTAACCCAGTTCCCACTGAAGTCAATGAGAATTGTTAAATTGATTTCACTGGGAACAGAAATAGGCCTTTAGGACATATCCTTCCATTACTATTTATTTCCTTTTATTTTGTCACATTATGTCATCATAAGTACATCTGCATTCTTGAAGAAGTGGGCATGGGAGATAGATAAAGAATTTCATTTCCCAGGAAATCTCACATTATTTTCTAAATCTAGGATGGGTTGGGGGAAGAGCCCTCCAAATCTGTCCTGTAACCCAAATTAGTACATTCTTTTTGTTTAAATTCCCATTAACATGTGCCTAGATATTAAACTTGATTTGCCCTTACAAATATCTTATAAAGTATCTCGCAATACCAATCTGTAAACTTTTGCTAAAGGTTAGAAATTTTTTTTGTCAAAAAATTCCAACCTTTTCTGAGTGGCGTGAATCTGCTGGTGTAACATTACAGGGAAAGCTCTGGCAGCTATGCGGAACAGGTTTGAGCAGCATTGGTTGCCAGCAGCATGTCTTTGCTGTTGTTCCCACTTGTTTTCCACATTAGTGAAGTTGCTCTAGCACTGACAGCATGCAGGTTAAAAAAAATCTTTAAACAAAAGCTTAGTGCTTGAGAGGATTTAAATAGTTTTTAAACATGATCCCACATGGCATGGGTAAATTGGGCTAACTATTTTCCAGTAAGATTGTGGTTTAAACACAGATCTGTCTATCAGCACTTGAAGTGCCATGGGGACAGGGCCGTAAAATCAAACTACAATATACAAGCAGATGCTGACAAAACTGTAAACACTGGGGGGGAGGGGAAGGGGAGTTATGAAGCAGAACATCATTCCCAGTCCTACTCCCACAACTCCCTTGCTTTTGGTGTCCTACACACCCTCTTCTACCCAATAAAGCCCAAAACAGCCTGTGTGGTACTCTTTGATGTTTTGAATTCCTTGCTCCTGGACAGGGCAATGTGGTGCGTTAACAACAAGGATGTCGCAGCTCATTTTGGTTCTGTCACACAGGTAGGCTGCAATACCCTTGGCGAAGCTAGTGGTGGTTAACTTGTTTCCAAGTGTGTATTTGGACTAGCAGAGCTAGAGATACAGAACAAAAAGGAAGCAATCACGTGGTGGAGACAAAGCACCAGAGTACATGCTGGCTTTCCAAAATTACACATCCTTATACCCTCCAGGACACAATCCTATTTAGATATCATTGCCATGTACAGCTCAGCTATGGGTTAGACCTTTTACAGTTTCAGTCAGGTATTCAGCACAGAAATCCTTGGAATATTTTCCTAAATATATAAGTGAGTGGAATATTTTATACAGTTGCTCCCTGCTGCTGTCCTGCATGTGCTCATTATAACTCTTCTTATTTAACTTTATTTCTGTTTGGTTTTGTTTTCTTATGCACACTGTAAACAGTCTCTTTGTTGGGGATTTTTAAACTGGAATACAATTCATCAAAAGTTTGCTCGGACTATTTTTGGGATGTTAAAAAAGTATTATTTGTACTACTTAGAAAAGGGTAGCCTGTTAAACTGCTGAACCTGGTCTGCTAGAACACCTGACTAGTATTCATACACTAGTGTGCTTTGTTTACAGAATGAACTGTACTGTGATGAATAGCTGAAATCTACTCAGACACATAAAAATTCTATTGCTTTTTAATAAGAGATGTTCGTGAAGTTGCTGTAAATTTCAGTGGGAGTTCAATATCTGGAGCACCACCCAGATCTAAATTAGAACCTGAATTACCTTTACATTTAAAGCATAGGTTGTTTTTAAGTTTGTTAACACAGTCTTATCGTGCAGTGCCTGTTCTTTCTTTGCAATTACTCAGAGTCCACCAAGCTCTACTCAAATTGCTAATTAGCAGGAGCTGAATGCATCTATTTAAAGGGGAAAATCAGGTGTGCATTCCTTTGCCTTTTTTTCACAGAAACTTAATTGTATGAGTTAGCTCGTTTCATTACTTTCACCTCAAGTATTTTCTTTAAACAGTTCCAGAACAAGATGGAGGTAAGACTCATGTGAGACAAGTTGTGAATTCTGAATGTTCCAAGATTTCTCTGAGTCATTTGAAGGGAAGATGTTTCTCAGCACTGCAATCACCTCCTGCTATGCTACTGTTGATGTCCCACAAAAAAAGGAGGTTCCAGGAATACTTGCAATACAACAGAGAGCAAGTAGTGTCAGTTAAAACAACTTTTGTGCTATTAAAAGTGTTATCATAATAAAATGTATTTAAAGTCTCGTCTCACTGAATGAACACCTGACACAAATACCGGTGCAGTAGGAAGGATGCTTTGGTCATCTCCCCCTCATTACACCAGTACCAATCTACTGCACTGCACCTGCTGTTGACTGCCAGGTATAACCCTGAAGGCACAGCAGCAAACTGCTTCCCCTGAGTGCTCATACTCCTGAAACTCACTTCTTCTGACACTTCTCAGGAAGGCATAATTGATTATCTTTTAGTTTGCAACTTACCTATTAATTCAAATAGCTGAACATTTTTTTCCAGCACAATTTCCAAGGCATTAAATCCCCTTAGTTCAGAAATACGTTTGTATTTAGTTTTGTTTTTCAATATGGTAAGATTGTATTTAATTCAGGTTAAATATCACGATGCTCTGATATGTTAGACAGAAATGTTGCTACCGAGAGCTCAGCAGTTACATCTGAGGAAAGCTTCCCATGTTTTGCATGGTTTCCTGAGAAAAGGAAATAAATTAACTATAGACTGGTAATGGGAAAGAAAATGGTTGATTAAAGCTGCCTTCTCAACTTTTTTGCCGTAGGGGAGAAAAGGCAGTCACTCAACACACAGAGGAAATAGAGTTTAAGACAATATTTGGATTACAGTGTTATTCGATTTTATTGCCACTATATATTGCTAAAGGCATAAAGCAGGAAAAAATGTATTCTGGCTGCCTATGGCAGGTGTGATTTTCATCATTTCAACTGTAGTTGGGTAGATCCATTTTCTAGACCAATTCTCCCAAATCCATAAATGTGAAAATGTAAGATTTCTCTACACCTATTTTCCTCTTATTCTGTTTGCTCTCTTTCTCAGTTTTGTGCTAGATCTTTCCTTTCTGTTTTTTTTTCCTTTTTGTTTTTTTTGTGTCCGCATAAGTAAGGCTCTTCTTACCTTAGTTCAACCTGTACATACTGTGCCTATCTGTGTGTTTATCATAAGAATGTAAAGTCCCAGATTTGTAGACTCTATAAGTTTGAGTAAAAGAGGTAGCCCAAGAGATAAGAGAAACACTGTCCAGGAGATGGAAAACACCAAAATCTTGTTTCCCTTTATTAGACTGTGGAGAAATTACACAGTAGGGACTTCCTGAATATCTCCTCTGCAAGAAATATTCTAGTCATTTGACTTTTTAACACACACCAGGGAATCAATTGCAGGACAGAAAATCTAAGAAACTAGAATACATGGGTTACAGAATTCATGGAACTTCATCCTGTTCTCTTACTGACAGCTGTATTTCAACCTACATGAATACATTCGTCTTCTTTTGTAGTTTTGGCACAGACTGAGATATCTCTTCCCTTTGCAAATCTGAGACTAGCATTCAGAATGGATGCTAACATCCATTTCAACTTCAGGAAAACATTCTCCTACACCATTTTCAATGTTATTTGCTACATCAGTGGGCTTGTTTGGCTCAGGAATGAAAAGGCAGGTGTTTGGGGGCAGGCCTGTGCAGACACCCATGCCCTGTTGTGGCAAATTCTCTCTGTCTGGCAGTGCAGCTGGACGTGCAAAACTGCACCTTCCCCAAGAATGAATCAGTGAGGCTGATGGCAAGGTGATAAAAAACCTCTATAACCTCACACACACATTTTCTGGGGCGTGAATAGCAGCTGAATTTAATTTTTCAGGTGACTTCTTATATATTCTGCCTCTGGCTTGACCTGAGAGTTTTCCGAAAGACTCCCAGCTGTGCTAGCAATTAGTGGGATTCTTGTTCTAGGAAAAACTCAGCATGGTTTTCCAAGCACATCAACTAGTTGTGAGCCCCAACTCTTTTGACCAGTGCTATGGACATGAAATAAACACCTCTACTCATCCCTGTCTGACATCCCAGTTGCAAGTTCAAACCCTATGCTTCAGGCCCACAGTCACTGTTCAAATGCTGAGGGCAGTTATTTTCTTCTCACGAATATGAATACCCTGTTCAAAACAAATGTCAGTTTGTGGTGGCCTAGGACTGAAAACAATTCCAAATTAAACTAGCAGGTTGTCAAGAGATCAAAAATACCAACAGTGTATGAGCTGATGCAACTTACTGCCAGTTACATAAACCAGGAAGGCATTTTAATGGAGTGATTGATGGCACAGCAAATACTACTGCAAGAAGTCTTTTAGAGTTGACCTATCATTTTTAGGTTACCTATCCATTAGCTGAGTAAGATTCTGTTCACTTGCCTAAAATTAAATAATTAAATTTAACTAGCTATAATAAACAGTGTAGGATAAGAAAAACAAAATCAAAGGAAAAGATACACTGTATTTTATAAGGTGGAACTGAACATGAAAGCCCCTGGTATAAAGAAAAAGTATGCAAACACACACAGCCCTCTGTTAGGACCTGAAATTTTTTACAAGGTGAAAAAACTGGTCCCACGGAAGACAGTTGTATGTCTTCCACTAAGTCATTTAAGGTCAGGATCAGACTGAGATACTTCCCTGTGTTTGGGAACCAGGGAGCCTTTAATGGATATGACAGAGTTCTCCTTAGAAGCACAAAATACCCCTGACACTGGATACACCATCCTATTTTATTTTTCAAGACTCAGAAATAGAATTATTCTGAATGTATAGGGAATGCTGGTTTTCTTTTCATGTTCCTTTCATTTTGGTGATGGGGCAAAGTGGGTTTGCACAGCTTAAAGTAAGAAAAATCAGTGGAGATTTATACTGTTATTAGATGACGGCTTACCAACCTGTCATTAATCCTCAGTTACACTGAGTTGGTTCTATTGCAAGGACAGGCAGCTTAATAGCAATTAGAATGTGAGTACAGCCGGCTTGCAGTTCAGAACAGGGCTGGTGTAGTTGCACTGAAAAAAAAAAAAAACAACAAGTATAAATCTTTAGTGGAAATGGCAATTAAAAAAGAAAAGAATGTAGTGAGAAAACTCAAAGAACTAAACTCATGTCAGCTTTCAAAAACTGCTGCCTGGATGCTAAAAAGTCAGAGGACTTTTTCCCAGACAGATAAAAGCTTCCTAGAAAAATACTTGAACCTAGCTAGCAGCACTAATGAGATGTCTGTAAAACTCTTTGTGCCATTAGCAAGGCACTAGGAATATTAACAGCAACAGTAAGAAAAATTAGATGTCACAAAGGATTCCAGAGTGTTTCCTCCCATTCCCAGACCATTCTACCTGTTTTCATGGTAGCATGTTGCAAAGCCTGTAAAATGCAAAGCCTGCTTTTTACTGTGCCTAATGGAATGCCCCCAGTCTCTGGTAAAACCAGTAAAATTGTATTTTCATAAACAGGAAACCAAAGTTAATCCCTAGAGCTTCTGAAATAATAATGATTTTTAAAAGTGTGGAATTATTTATAATTTGTATCACAATAGCAAGTAGAGAAGCCAAACAAATTGGGAGTTGCTTAATACTGGGCAATGTGCAAACATAGCACAAACATCACAGAAATATGCAACCTAAACAGACCAGACAGCCAGAGGGTGAGAGAGGAAACAAAGATGCATGCTAAATAATTACGAATTTCCAAAGCCAGAATAAAAACCAAAAGAAGTTACAGAAAATACATTAGAAATCTAATTACCATGAGGGTTCTTGCTAGTGTAAAAAACGCTATTGTTTGTGGAGCTTCATTTCTGCCAGAAAAAAGGATAATGAATGAAGGTATACAGACATTTCACTGCAGGCTCACAGTGAACCAACTACATCACTGCAGCTACTTAGCAAAGTTCCTTTCTGATAGAAACAGTACTATTATCTGAGAAAATCCCATTGGATTTTCACTTGGTGAGTTTCTTTTGTATAATGATCTTTGTTTTATTATGCAGAAAAGCTCTGAGCCACTTTGCCAAGTTCAGGTCTTTACATGTTGAGTGAGAAGTTACTGAGTCAAGAGGACACACATTCTTTTCCATTCTCCCCACAATTTTTTGGTGAGTGGTAAATCTGCCTCACGCTACTTGGTGAAAGAGCACCTCAGCTTGCGTTTCAGGTCTCTGGATCTAATTCAGAAAAAGACATATACTACCTATAAAGCTTTAAGGGAGCACGCATGGTGCATCAGCTTCTGCACAGGCAGTTTGTCAAGCCAAACACAGGGATTTGTATGCAAAATGCATAAAGATTCAGAGAATTTGTTGGGACTTCCAGGTGAAACTTCTGCATCTTCTGGAAAAAAACCACAATTTTTTTCCTTACCTTGGCTTCTTCACAGAGAAGAACCAATTAGAGGAAACAGTGGAAAGTAAATATCCCCAGCAGCTTCCTCTTTCACCCTAAAAGACAAGCAAGAAGTTAGTCTTTCTGCTCCACTCCCACCACCTCCATTCACTGGGCTGACCTCCCCTTAAAACTGGCAGCTATGATTGGACTCTCCTTCTGCATTGGCCACAAACAGACCCTTGCAACCAACTGAACAATCAGAGCATAACACATTGCCTCTTGTTAGCTGAGCCACATTAATGGACTGTATTCCTGGTTCCTTGGCTCTGGCAACTGCAAAACAATACACATTTGCCTAGGCTGCTATCAGAAATCACAGGATCACCAATCATTTAGTTTGGAAAAGACCTCCAAGATCATCAAGTCCAACCTTTGACTGATCACCACCTTGTCAACTAGACTATGGCATTGAATGCCACTCCCAGTTGTTTCCTGAACATCTCCGGGGATGGTGATTCTACCACCTTCCTGAGCAGTACATTCCAATGTTTAACAAACCTTTCCATGATAAAGTTCCTCATGAAGGTATGAAGGTAGACAGTTGCCACAGGTAAGGAATAAAGGTATGGTCAGCTAATGCAACTCACTGAGTAGTTGTCTTGACCACTTTTAATTGCTGGTACACCCCTTCACTGGCTTCTATATGGCTACACCAGAAATAGGGGAATCCCATGATGTTCATGAGTGTTACAGCCACATACTAGTATTTAGTCACAAATAGCATGCGCATTTTATTGCTCATTCAAGAAAAGCAAACAACACACTTAAATTTGGAATTATAAGCTAATTTTTCCCTTTTAAAATCAATCTTTCCTTTTTTTCACAGACACCATCAATCCCAGTAATGAGAGATTTTTCTGCCTGTTGTGTTCGGTATGTTAACTAGCAAACATTCAGGACCACAGATGGGAAGAATGTGATTTACCATGAAAGGTTCATATAAATATTGAGTTATTTCTGCCTGACCATTTATTTCGTTCTTTGGCATGAGGCCCTGAGGACAGCAGGAGAGGAAGAGGTTTTTAAAAGATGACGTTCTTGCTTATCTTTGGATACGGCAGAAGTAATTAGTAAAAGTAGTCAGTAATATGGGCAAGACTGTCACTGAAGAAAGAAATAGGGAGAATTGTCAGTATTTAGTCAGAGGGACACAAGAGAGATACTTGGAAAGTGGTAAAGACACCATGTGTTGGGTTGACCCTGAGTTGATGGACAGTCTTTAAGACCAATTACGCTTCTCACAATTTACATATTTAAACCACACAGAAAGGCGGGACTTCCCCTTTTTGGTCGGAGCTCGCCTGCTGGAAGGTGGGGGGGCTCCGAGCCTCCCGGCCCCGCTGGGCCGGGCCGGGGCCACTGCCCCTTTCCCCCTTTCTCAGCACCACGGCACGGACCCTGGGTCGCTGGGGGGGGACTGTCCCAGAGCCGCAGGCAGCTCAAACCAGCCATGGACTGCTCACAGCTAAACCCATCCAGCACGGCTTCTGGGGACAGGCGGGTCCCTCTCCTCTCCATGCGGAGCCGGCGGAGCCAGCGGGAGCCGGCAGAGCCTCCTGTCTGCAGCCAGCACACTTCGTGCTGAACTGAAGAGGACACCGTGCAGCCAGCAGCACAGAGGGAGCGAGGCTTTCCCCACCGTCAAGCCCGAACAAGAACACCCTTCAACATGGCGGTTTCAGAGTCAGAGAAAGAGAAGTGAGTCACATGGGACGGAGCTGGAAATGGCGACAGGAGAAAAGAGGGCGGTGCCGCGATTCTGGCGCGCAGCTTAAAAGAAACCTTCTTGTATGCCGTGGTAAGAAACCGTAATACCACAAACTGTTTGTCTCTTTAATCCATTTGAAGAACATGGGGGGATGGAGTATCCTCGTGTGCCTATGAAGTTTGTGAAGAGTGCCTATGCCAGGCTATATAGAAGTAGTGAGAGGCTGTTAGAGACTTGTGGCGAAGAAAAGCCTCTGTGTGCAGGCCAAAATAACTTATCCTTAAAAAGATGAATAACCCCATGTGATGGCCCATGTTTTGTAGTATGAAAGAACTGTGAAATTCTTCATGAGAGAGATGTTCTACACACAGCAGACTGTTTGTTTCCGGGCGGGTGTGCTGTTGGTGGCAGTTTGGGAACCACG